>NW_025110954.1:0-600000 GCF_015476425.1 Leptopilina heterotoma | reverse complement strand
TTTCACTCGGTTATCTTTAATTTATTATAAAAAATGAAGAAACCGATCACTCCGAGTCAAGGACTCGGAGTAATCAATTTCTTCATGTTTTATAATACATATTATTAAAAGTTGTTGAATTTAAATAATTTTTAAATTTAAACGATTTGAAGAATTTTAATGCCTATGGAAAAATAATAATAATTAAATATTTATTTAGAAAAGAATTTGTTAATGTTTTCGAATACGTTTACAATCGTTTTTAACGAATAAAAAGCTTGTAAATATTTTTTCCAAAATAAATTTAAAATTTCTTGAACAAAATTTGATTTATGTTTATTCTTTTACTTAAAACTTGTACTTTGTTTATGAATTGTAATTGAGAAGCAGAAAATGTGCAAAATATTTTCTACTTTCTAATTTTTGATTTTCTAATAATTTTTTATTTTTTATTTTTTGAAAAAAGGAAAAAATAGCAATTATATGAAAATAGCAATTATAAAAATAGCAATACAATTAAATTAAGTTTTTCATATTAAGAGAAGGATATTTTTTTTGTAGGATTTACATTTGTTAATTGCACAGAGAAAAAAGAATTGTTAATATAGAACTAACAAATTTTTTTTTTGTTGTTACAAAATTTGTTGTTATCTCAACAGATTTATTGTTATTAGAAAAAATTTGAATTGTTAGGACAACAATAAATAAATTTGTTAGTTCTATATTAACAATCTTTTTGTCAACGTAACAATCCTTTTTCTCCGTGTATACCTAAAACGTTTTTTTTTTTTTTTTTTGTTTTTTTTTTTTTGTTCTAACGTTTGTTTAGAAATAGTGAATAATAACATTAATTATTTTTTTAGATTAATAAAAATAGTTTTGAATTATTTTAAAAATAAAGATAGTATTATTAAATTAAAAAATAGTAAAAAAAATAAAGAAGTAGGTATAATATTATCTATCAAAACCTATAAAAAAAAACACTGTTCGTGTTTTATCGGAGAAATCGATCGACTTAACGAGACGTTCTCTTCAATTAGACGAGCGAATGACAGCTCGGTTATCATAACAATACGAAAATCGTTTTTCGCTTCGTGTCGCTCGAACGAAACACTAATTTGTCCAAATTATCCCAATTTTTCTTCCACCTTCTTATTCCTTCCTTATAATCAAACTTCATTTGCCCAACGTCTATCAGATGTCAGTTGTACTCGAGTTTGAATTCGCATATATATATATAAGTTCTTGTATATTTCTATGGCGAATTGAAGTAAAAGAGGAAGAGAGGGAGAGAGAGAGACTGTGTGAAAGTTGGTGTGTTCGTAAATCGTTCGTATGTTAAGTATGATGAGAAAGGGTTTGAGGGATGGAGGTGTGTATATATAGTGTGGGCGCATGCGGAGAGTAGTCTCGCGCGAGCTTATAAGTAAAGTTTGTTCGCAACTTATAATAGGGACGCCTCCATCACGAGAAGGATGAGGTACAAGGGTTTGAGGTCAGGTTACTCCGCGCGCAGACGAACTTGCACGGTAATAGACCATGCAGGTGCAATCTATGGCTGAAGCAAATTGCAAAGAGGACGCAGGACGAGGTTATCGATGGCACAAGGATGTACTTGCAAATTTACCTAGACTCGTACCAACTTACTCTTCGAACAAGCGCACATGACTTGACACATTCGAGCATCTTTGACGTCTATGTACTCTTCTCTTTACACTCTCTCTATATATATTATATATAATAACAATAGTTTGTAAATAATAATCAAAATTTCCCTATGTGGAAATTAAAAATTGGTTCCCATTTGCTTCCAAACTGATATTATCAGCTATTTCTTTATACTCTTTAAATATTAAATTCGCGCGTTTTCACTGCTAATTTTTTACTCACTTTTTTAAATAAAATTTTACAATAAAATTAGCAATTTTAAAAATAATGCAACGTAAAAATTTTTAATTCAAAATCTTCATCAAAATAAAATATGAGTTGGAATATAGTTTTAATAAGTCAGGAATTTTTATTAAATTTACTGAAAAAAATTAAATTTTTAGAATTAAGAAAAAAATTCTAAACTTTTGTGTCATTTTTGTTTGACTCATAAACTATAAAATTACGACAAATTCTAATATACCTTCAATTTTTTCAATTTCTGACAAAAATTTCTTTTTACATAACTTAAATCTTGAACAACTATCATAAAATAAATAAAAAATTTAATGAATAATTTTACTTAAATATTTCAAAATTAATTCAATTTTAAAAGAGTTGCGTTTACAATTTTCAAAAATAAATGAACTTCAAAAGGTTTTAATTTAAAATTTTATAAAATTTCAATTTTGAATCAATTTAATTAGAATTTTTAAAGAACTTAAATTTAAGAAAAATTTTAATAATTCAAAATTTTCTAAAATTAGTTAAATTTGTTAATATATATTTCATTAATTATTTAAAGTAATGGATTTATAGAAGAATTTTAGTTAAAAACTCTAAAAAAAAAATTTAATTTTGAAGAAGCTATAAATGATTGCAAAAATTCAATTATTTTCAAAAGTAATACAATTCTTATCACAAAATTCTATTATTTTCAAAATTGAAAACAAAATCTCGTCAAAATCCCAATTATCTTTATAAATAATAAAATTCTTCTTCCAAATTCAATTTTTTAAAAAAAATTTCCTCATTTCAATAAAATTCAATATCTCTACTATTTTAATATAATTATTTTATCTCTCGAATATCTTTAATTAATTATTATAAAAAAATAAAAAAATCTTCATGTTTTATAAGAATATTTTTAAAGTTGTTTAATTTTAAAAATATTTGAATTTGAATGTTTTGAAGAATATTTTAATTCCTATGGAAAAATAATAATGATTTAATATTTATTTTAGAAAGAAGTTATTCATGTTTTTAAATAATTTTGCAATTATAAAGAAATTCGTAAATAAATGTAACAGAACTTTTTATTAAGTTTTTTTTCCCCATATTTTCTAAAAATTCAAAAATTTTCATCTTGAATTAAAATTTGTAACTGACAAATAGAATTTATCTAAACATTTTTTCCCTTTATTTTTAAAAACCTTTGAATTTTATAAAAACAATTGTAATTAAGAAATAGAAATGATAAAAATTTTAATTCCTTATGAAAAATGAAAATTTTTTACAAAAAATCAACAAAAATTTTGTTGTTTCTCAGTGATAATTTTGTATAAAATATATGTTTTTCAATTCACAAAAAAATTGCCTAAAAAAAAATTGATTTTCCTAATTTTTTTTTGTTTAATCTTTGTTCTTAGGCTGGAAATGCTAAAAAATTCCAGTATTGGTCAATTTTTTTTAATTGCAAATTGATTTGTTTATTTTTTAATTTATTTTAATTTTGTCATAATTATTTTTTATAAATATTTATTTATTTACAAAAATAAAAATTATGATCTGAAATCAGTTTAAAAATAAACAAATGAATTTTTATATAAAAAATTGAACAAATGAATTTTTATACAAAAAAATTGAAAAATAAGAAATTTATTATCATTTTTAGCCTAAAAACAAGATTTTTATTTAAAAAAGAAATACTTCGAAAATTATGAAAATCAATTTTTTCATTTGTCTATTTTTTTAATGCAAAAACATATAATATATTCTACAAAATTACGCACAAATTTCAAAATCTACCAATTTTTAAGTAAAATAAAAATTTTAAATGTGACAAAATATTTTCTGCTCGATTTTATTTTATAACCATTAAAGTCCTAACAAAAAATTAACTTAAAAATAATTTTATGAAAAATATATAAATTTTTTTCTTGATATAGTTAAAAATATTGATGACTTTATTTACACTAAAAAAAAATAAGTTTAAATCAAATAATCCATTTTGTTGTATGAAGCTTAATTTCAGGTTATAATGAATAAAGTTTCATTAACCAAAATAAATATTTATTTGATTTAAATTAACATTAGTCAATTACTGTTCAATTTTTGTCGTCACAAGTGTGACGTCATCATCGGACGAAGCACATTGAGTATAGTTCCACTCAGCCTTCATCTTCAGTAGTATAGTGGTCAGTATCCCCGCCTGTCACGCGGGAGACCGGGGTTCGATTCCCCGCTGGAGAGAATTTTTTTTTCTTCATTAACAACGAATAATATAATTAGAATAGTATTTTTCTTTTTTATTTTCCATTTCCTTTATTAATCTCAATATAATAATTAATTATTTTGTTACAGGTAACTTTACATCCTCTTGTATATTGTTGAGTTGCATGAACTTCTTCTAGGGTAAGTAAACGAATAAAAGTAACTAAAAATGCAAAAATTTTACAATCCGTTTTCTTCTTTTTAAATAAATTTTATAATTTTTAATATATTTTTATTTTTTTATATTTTTCATTATCTTTTAATACTTTTGTTTTTTATTTTTTTACATTTGTTAATGTTTGTTACTATTTTTTCCTTATTTACTTTTTATTTTGTTGTATTCTTCACTATTTTTTCTTTTATTATTTTTTATTTTATTTATTCGATATTAATTTAATTTTAAATATAATAAGATGTAAAAGTTGTTAACCAGTGTCAATTTATAGTTAACGATGTAATTTTTTCTCTTTTTCATTTATTTTTCTTTTTTAGTTATTTATTTATTTATTTATTTTTATCAGACTTATAATTTTTCTTTAATTGTAAAAAAATTTTCCTTCAAAAAATAAATTTCAAAGTTAATATAAGAATAAAACTTTTTTTACAAACGGAAATTTGCGTATATATCTATCAATACGCTTTAGTCGACATCATAGAATAATTATAGCTCAGAATCATACAATATGTGAATAATATGATCTTGTCAATATACAATAATATATCTCTATATTCGTAATTATACATCTGCTATTCAATATTAGTGCACGTGACAATAAACATAAAGATATAATTTTTATATTTAGTGAAATCGTTTTTCAGTATTTTTAATTTTTACAAAAAAAAAATTTTTTAATTGATTAATTCAATCAATTTAAATTGATTGATTCATTTTTTTATAATTGATATTCGACTTTGTTACAATATAAAATATGAGTTTATAAAATTGTAAAACTCTTTAATTAGACCTGCGCCATTCCGACTATTCTTGTAGGATTTTTTTTCTTATTTTGAACGCTATGTTATTTGTACAGGTAGTAAGTATCGTAGAGGTAGTAAAACGCCCTCAATAAAAACACAACTCATATTAAGGCCCATTGTGTGGTCCCTATAGGCGGTCTTAGCTCCACCCTTTATTGAAACTATGCCTCGCCCTCGATTATAATCTTTCTCGTATCAAAAATGGTTGTTAAAAAAATTTTCTCCATTAAAGTTTCGATTAAAAGTAACACAGTTTTGAATTTTTTCTTTAATTACTTTCTTCATTGAAAGAAATATTTTTTATTTGCATTAAATAAAATTTGTTAATTAATAATTTTTAATAATTTTGAATAAATTTTCATCTAACTCAAAAAAATTTTTATATTTGTCTCATAGAGTTTTCTAATTTACTTGTTGCCCGAAATTATTATTTATTTAATTCACTCGGCCAGAATTAATTTTTTGGCGAATATAAAATTTTTAATTTAATTAAATACAATTTATTTAGAAAAAGTAAATTTTATTTTAAACTAGTGAATTTTATTTGAAATAAATATTACTTTAAACAAATAAATTCTATTTCAAGCAAATAAATTTTATTTTAAGCAAATAAATTTTATTTTAAACAAATCAATTTTATTTTTAACAAATAAAATGTTTTTCGGTGCAAATAAAATTTTTATTTCAATGAAATCAAATTTACTTGAAATAAATAAAAATTTAAAATAATTAAATTAAAACTTATTTCAAAGAAATTAAATTTGATTTGCAACTAAGAAAACTTTTTTGAAATACGTACGTTTTATTTGTTAATGCGAAAGAAATTTTTTTTTTTGGTGAAAATGCAATTTTTATTTAAGCTAAATAAAATTTATTTAAATAGATAAAATTTGTTTGTAATAATTAAAACTTTTTTTTAAAACAAATTTGATTCAAATAAAACTTTTTTAAAATAAGTAAATTTTATTTGGTAAAAATAACATATTTTTGTCAAAAATATAATTTTAATGTAAAATTAAAAATTATTTGAAATAAATTAAATTTGTTTAAAATAATTTAAACTTTTTTGAAATAATTTAAACTTTTTTAAAATAATTACAACTATTTTGAAATAAATAAAACTTTTTTGAAATAAATAAAACTATTTTGAAATAATTAAAACTATTTTACGATAAAAAAAACTTTTTTGAAAATAAATAAATAATTCATTAGTTTTGAATATTAGTTTCAATAAAAAATAGTTTCAAATACAAAATCAAAATAATTTTTTCGAAATGTGAAAAATAAAATTTTGGTATAGAACAATTTTAGTTTCTTTATGTGGCGACGGCGATCGATTCAAAAGTGAGCTCAGCAGAGTTTACCGACCACTTTATAGATGGCATGCCTCGACTGTTCCACAGTATAAAAGAGGGTTGAAGAAATTCGAATCATTGACGGTAGATGTTGTTACTTTCGCGAGTTAAAAAAACACCCCTGGGATCACTATGACTAGGGTATAAATTTTTTTTCAACCCTTCCGTCCCATACAATTCTATCCCCCAATTTTGACCCCTCAATTCTAACCTTTTTTTTCCTACAAATTTTTTTTACCCTAAAAATTTCATAGAACAAGTTTCCTTCACAAAAAATCCTTAATTACATTTTTTTATAAATTTCTAATTCCAAATTTTATAAAAATTAATTTTTATTAATTTCTAACCCCAAATTTTATAAAAATTAATTTAAAAAATTTTTTTTTTTATTAAAATTTTTCTTTTTTAATTGGCATTGCAAACAATGACAATTTAGAAAAAATTATCTTTTTTGTAATGAAGCCCTCTTACTATCAAGTAACAATTTAGTAAAAAGAAGCAATTGAAATAGTAATTAAATAAAAAATAGTAAAAATTTGCAAAAATAACGATATTTTTAATAATTATAAAAAAATTTGCCTAAGAGGAGCACGTATCGCTTATTTCCATATTTAAATTGTATAGCAGTGATTTATTTTATAGAAAATTCAAGGCACCCTTGGGAGTATAGTAATTTAAAAAATATTTTTTTGCAAAATTTAAGCCAATCGATTGAATGCCCTACACACAGTGTTGGTTCTCACTTGATTGAAGGAAGGGTGCAAATAATTATTTGCATCCCTCGCTTTGAAACTTGTGAGTACTGAAATTCTTCCGACTTGTCTACTGGTATATAGCTATACATATATATACAAACGCAGGTCCCTCGCGGAGAATTATTAAAATCCAGATTGAGATGATCATGTCCCCATTCCACTGTTGCTTATTCAACCCTGAAAATCCTTGCTTGCGGGCAGAAAACAAACCAACAGGATACTCGAAAAAACATTTCTTATTTATTATTCCGCAAAAAATAAAAATTTCACTCTTCGCTAATAATTGCATAATTAAGTGATCAAATTATTGGAATCAATAGTAATTTTCTATTTTTTATAGATTTTATATTTTTCTTAATGTATTATTTAAAAAACTATTTAAAAAATATTTTAAAAATATTTAAAAAATATTTAAAAAATATTTAAAAAATATTTAAAAAATATTTAAAAAATATTTAAAAAATATTTAAAAAATATTTTTAAAAAATAAAAAAAAAATAAATTAAGTTATTACATTAACTGAAAGTTATTAATAGTAATTGATTAATTAATTAAAGTAATAGTGACTTAATTATTAAAATGAATAGCGATTCAATTAATTAAATTTAATTAGTTAACGTAATTAATTAAACTAAAAAATGATATTAATGTCCTATTTGTTTATATTTTATTTTTTGATTTTCCTCATATAATATTAAGTAGTAGAGTTTAGGTTTAGTCAGACATTAAGTTTTTTAAAAGTTTAGTTGCCCTAAGTACTAGAAATAATTTTAAGACGATAGTATTGTTATTGTATTTTTAGTCCAATAATAATTTAATTGAATCAAATAATTTACTTCTCAGTAGTAAAAGTCGAGTATAGTCAGACATACTTTATAAACATTTTTTATTTCTACAAAATTAGTGAAAAAAATATTCATTGGACAAGACGTACTTTATTTATAAATTGTCTTAAAAATTAATGTTACATTTTAATGATAATATTTATGTCTGACTGATGATTTACTTGTACTACTGAAACAATAACAAAATTAATAATTGTAACAAAAATTATAACATACGTCTGATTAATAATTTACTTGAACTACTGAGACAAGAATATATTAATTTTAATGATAATATGTCTGACTGATGATTTACTTGTACTACTGAAACAATTATAATATCATTAATATTAATAATAGTAACAATATTGTCAGTGCAGTCTGACTAATAATTTACTTGAACTACTGAGACAAAAAGATTATTAACTTTAATAGTAATATATGTCTGACTTATGATTTACTTTTACTACTGAAACGATAATAATAATATAAATAATACACTTGTAACAATATCTATAATATACGTCTGACTAAAATTTACTTGTACTACTAGGAAATGAAATAATAATAGATAATAAATAATAATAATAATTTATTTTTACTACTTAATAGTAATAGTAGTAAGTAGTAAAAATCAATTTTAGTCAGACATATTAATTAAAATTTTGAAAAATTCACGAACTCGAAGTAGTAAAAGTAATTTTCAATCAAGATCGAATTAAATAGATGAAACTAGAAGAAGGAAAAAAAGAGCGAAAATAAATATAGTTGGCATTAAAGTATACTAGTAGTAGTAGTAGTAGTAGTAGTAGTAGTAGTAGTAGTAGTAGTAGTAGTAGTAGTAGTAGTAGTAGTAGTAGTAGTAGTAGTAGTAGTAGTAGTAGTAGTAGTAGTAGTAGTAGTAGTTGTAGTAGTATAGAATAAAAAGTGAGTGCTATAGTTGAATTTTATTACGTCAGTAGTTTTTATAAAGAAACAGAAAAAATTTTTATTTATTTTCTTTTTTCGTATATATATTTATATTGAAGAGAACTCTTTCGAACGTTCGAAGGATTAATGGCGTCGACGGCGTTCTCGTGGATTACTTTAGGAAAATTTTCTTATACAGCCGTCTCGCGAGACTGTTGGGGTAAGGTCGAATTTTCATTTATCACTAGCCGACGACGTCGCAAAATCTTAGCAAGGGTGTCCGAAGAGATAACGAGTTCTTTGCTAAGCTTTTAGCGAGTTCTTACTCGAACATTAGGCCCCTCTTGAATAAAAGATTTCTTTCCAAACTTTGATTGTCGTTCCGAAATTCTCCTTATTTTGTTATTTTCATTTTCTATTGTACTTCTTTAATTCATTCACACAATTTTTTTTTACACTGATTCTTATAAATTTATATTTCATTTCAGTAAAAAAATATATATCAAATTTCTATGATGTGTTATAATATAATATACAAAATTAAATAATAATAATAATAACAATATTTCTAATATACGTCTGACAAATGATTTACTTGTACTACTGGAACAAGAAGATTATTAATTTTAATAAGAATATGTGTCTGACTGATGATTTACTTGTACTACTGAAACGATTATACAAAATTAATAATTAATAATAATATTATTATTAATAATAATAATTAATAATTAATAATAATATAAATAATACTAGTAATAATATATTTATAATATACGTCTGACTAATAATTTACTTGTACTACTGGGACAATAATATTATTAATTTTAATATATGGATGACTGATGACTTACCTGTACTACTGAAATGATAATAATATTAATAATAACAGTCACGATAATGATAATAAACGCCTGACTTATAATTTACTTGTACTACTGAGACAAGAATATTATTAATTTTAATGATAATATGTCTGGCTGATGATTTACTTGTACTACTGAAACGATAATAATTACATTACTTTTAATAATAGTAACAATATTGTCAATGTAGTTGGAATAATAATTTACTTGAACTACTGAGACAAGATTATTAATTTTAATAATAATATATGTCTGACTGAAGACTTACTTGTACTACTGAATAATTATTGTTACTATTGTTATTAATATTAATTAATAACAATAGTAACAATAATTATAATATACGTCTGACTAATAATTTACTTGAACTACTGAGACAAGAATATTACTTTTAATAATAATATATGTCTGACTAAAAACTTACTTGTACTAATGAAACGATAATAATAATATAAATATTATTATCAATATTTATATTGTAATGTAACAATATTTATAATATACGTCTGATTAATAATTTACTTGCACTACTAGGACTATGATATTAATAAAAAAATAAAAATAATAAAAATAATAAATAAATAAATAAATAAACTAATAATAATAATAATAATTAATAATACAAAAATAATGATAATAATATATTAATGATTATACAAAATTTCTGTGCGAGAAGAGAATATAATGTTTGCTGTTTCTGTCGTAATGAAACTTTTGATAAAATTGAAAATGTTATTTGCGATAATAAATTTTCCGCTAAATTCATATGTATACGTATTTCTACTGCGCAATAATTTTATACACATCATTAAAATCAATATATATAAAGCGCGTATTATTGCAAAATTTTAGAGAATTTTTCGTTTAAATTTTCTTTTATAGAAGTGGATAAATTTCTGAAATTTTGGTATTAATTTACAATTGCGGTGGTTTATATATAAAATTAGATATACTCGCACATAAAACATGCAATGCAATCAAATTAGTAGCAATCTAATTATAGACAATTATTTATTAATTACAGAGAATATTATTGCATCATGAATTATTTCAAAGAATTAAAAATTTTGACGTTTCTCAAAAATTTTAGAATAATTGAAATGAAATGAAATGAAATAATGTTAAATTTTGATATTCGATTAAAATTTCTTCTGTTCCTTTCCTTTATGCATCGGAAATTAATGGTAATTGTCTTTGACTTTCATTTTCATTTTTACTTTCACTTCGATAGATTTTTAGTTTTATTTTCGCTTTTGTAAATTTTTATTTTCATTTTCATTTTTGCTTTGACAGATTTTTATTTTTACTTTTTAATATTGCATTGATAGATTTTTATTTTCACTTTCATTATCGCTTTGATTAATTTTTTTTTCACTTTTATTTTCGCTTTAATAATTTTTTTTTCACTTTGATAGATTTTTATTTTCACTTTTATTTTCACTTCTAGTAGATTTTTATTTTCACTTTCTGTCAAACTAAAAATGAAAATAAAAGTGTGAATAAAACTATTAAATTGATTTATTTGTTAAACTCATCCGACTAATTAAATTCATCTATTAAATTATTTTCTTAATCTATTCAAATTTAGTCTTTCAAAGAGAAATTGAAAATGACAGTAAAAATAAAAGTGAAAATGAGAGTGAAAACATAAAAATGTTTAAGGGAAATTAAAAATCTATCAAAGTGAAACTGAAAGTGAAAATAAAAATCTTCGATTTTTATTGTCGCTTTAGTAGATTTTTCTTTTCACTTTCATTACCGCCTTGATGGAATTTTATTTTCACTTTTATTTTTGTTTTAATAATTTTTTTTTCTCTTTGATTATCGCTCTCATAGATTTTTCTTTTCACTTTTATTTTCGCTTTAATAATTTTTTCTCTCTTTGATTGTTTCTTTCATTGTTTTTTATTTTCACTTTCTGTAAAATTAAAAATGAAAATGAAAGTGAACATAAATCTATCAAATTTATTTATTTATTAAACTTAGCTTATGCGACTAATTAAATTTAAATCCATTAAATTATTTATTTAATCTATTCAAAATTTCAAATTAAGTCAGTCAAAGAAAAATTGAAAATTACATTAAAAATAAAAGTGAAAATGAGAATAAAAATATAAAAATGTTAATGGAAAATGAAGAATCTGCCAAAGTGGAACTAAGAGTAAAAATAAAAATCTTCGATTTTTATCTAAAGTTAAGTCGGAAAATTATTAATAAAATAGTGATGAGTTTATTTATTTTTAGCCTTCACTATATTAGAATTTTTAGCTGATAATTGTATCTATGGTTCTATTAGTATATATTTTGGTTCATTCTGGTAAAATGTGCATATATATGAATATTATTTGAGTATATACGTTTCTACTTTAGAGCTTTTACGTTGAACGCGTGGGAATATAATTATCCGAGTCATGTTTTCCGTTAATTGCCATTATCGACGGAACTTAGTTACACACTACGTATACCGTTATAGTGGGCTGCTTTACGAGACCTAAGAACAGTCGTTCATTAAACGACACTAAGGACAAGGTCCTTGACCAGTATGCGCGCTTATAACGCGTGTACAAAGTACCCGCTCGTTCGAAATTCCGATTCAGGAACTCCTCTCTCTCCTATATACAGCATATTAGATTCTCGGCATTTATCAATACCTCTGCCAATTTACAAAGGGGTTTCGTTTACTCAGTGCGTGGGGATGATTTTTATTCTTTTCATCACTTTGATAATATTCGATAATTAGACATCACTTTATCACTATTTAAGAAAAAATTAGTATTTCTGACCAAAATCAAAACGAAATTTTATTTTCGTAATTTTATTTAGTTTTTTTAAAAAACTTTTCTGGACCATTAGTTGTGAGTGAACGCACAATTTTCTGCGCCTGTGTAGGAAAAAGATAAAACTAATTGATTAACGCTCATCCACTATTCTGCAAATTGCGTGATAGAAACGACTTCTTCACGTGCATGTTGAAAAGTAATTAAAACATTATAAAAAAATCATATTAACTACAATATACTTTTAACAAAAACTACAATCAAGTTTTCCATATATACTACAAAATATGATAATTACAAACGAATTAATTTCTTCGAAAATAAATATTTAATCTCTCAACTGAAATTTACTTTTCAACTGAAACTCAAAGTGATAAAAAGGGGCTAAGTGGTTTACATTACAAAACTCGCTGGGAAATTAATAGAAAACTTTAAATAGCCTTTTTTTTAACAGAATACTTTGTAGAAGAATCGAGATTTGCATTTAAGGAAAGAAAAAAAAGCTCTTACAGCAGCGTTTGCTATTTTTTTTATTCACTTTTCCAAGAGAGAAAAGGTAAAGCCGGAAGAAAATTTCTCAAAAGTCTTTGAAAAGAGAAAAAGAAGGTACAAGACCTTTTTCTCTCACTCCAATTCTCCTTCCACTTTTCTTTCTCCCTCTTTCCGGTTCTTCCTTACGAGTACAATGGAGCCCGAATCCATCTCGGACAACCTTGCCTCCCACCTCTCTCTCTCTTTTTCTCTTTCACTCTCTTTTTCTCTCTCTCTTTTTCTCTCGTATCTCGGCGGAACAGCGTCGAGGAATAATTCCATTTTCTTGTGCGAGTACAATTTTGCTTTCAATTTATTTCCACCCCCTTCTCTCTTTCTCAACGTTTTTCCTTCCTTCGTAACAGTGCGATCTCCCTCGACGCTAGCCTTCCCCCTTCTTTACTGCCACCCTCTCCTGTAACCTTCTTTCATCCCCCTCCCCCTCGCGTCCATACAGAAGCAAGTTCGCGATCCTTTTCCTCCCTTCCAAAAAGCTTCTCGAGATTCAACGAAAAGACTCTTCACTGTACGATACAATCCCCCCCCCCCTCTCCCTCTTTTCTTTCCGGTGGCCATTCTTTTCTCCTCTACCAAACCCCTTTTTTTCTACTCCAAACCCCTCTTGTATCGAATACCCCTTCTATTTTCAGAATTTTTTTCTACCCCCCCGAACTTTTCATACTTTGTAATTATTATTAAACATTCCCAAGGAGAGTCAAACGTTACTAACAAGCGTTTTTTTTTATAACTTTTAGCGTGGACGTCACTTTATTTTTAATACCTTCTCTTGTATATATATATGTGTACATAGTAGTATAAAAGGAAACGAGAAATCGGAAAAGCTATTGGCATAATGGTTGAGGCTTGGGGTACTATGGGATGCTTAAGAGAATGGTCTAGGGTTTTATGATTATTTTTATTGGCAAATAAAAAAAGGGGTCTTTTAATGTGTTTGAAGAAAAAGAGAGAGAAAGAAAGAATGAGATAATGTGGTTCTTAGTAAAATAGCAAAATCTATTAAAAACAGAGAGAGAGAAAAGAGAAATGATTACGAATGAAATGTGAATTTTTATGCTTTTTCTTTTCTTTCCTGTTTTTGTCGCGTGAAAAATTGTTCTGTAATTTTAAACTTCGAGCCCTTGCGCTCAATTTGAATTGGTTAATATAATAATACTGATTCGTCTTGGCTTTTTTCCAGATGCAATAAAGAAAAATGCACGAAATTTAAAATTAAATTACACTTTTTTTTATTTTTAGGCGAAATTGAATTAAAATAAGACTAAAAGTATATAAAATGATAGGAAATTGGATTGAAATAATCAATCACTCTTAAAGATTTTTACTCTTAAAGATTTTTATTTTCACTTTTAGTTTCACTTTGACGGATTTTTACGTTCATTTTTTGACATTTTTCTGTTTTCACTTTCATATTTACTTTCATTTTTAATTTCCCTTTGACATTTTTCTGTTTTTTCATATTCACTTTCATTTTCAATTTCCCTTTGATAATTTGCAGTTGAAGTGATGAATAAGTAAATAATTTAATAGATAAATTTAATGAATAAAACAATTTAATAGATTTATTTTCACTTATATTGATACCGGTCAACTGTGTGGTGGGTAGTGACTGGCTCAAAGGTGCGAGAGAAAAATGGTCTTTAGATTGCAGAGCCGATCGGTGACGGTCAGAAAGAACCCAAACAGGGTTCGAGTGCTGAAGTCCCGTTCAACTCTAGGTGTCGGGCGACCGAACCTCAGCAAGGTTCTGGAAGCTGTCCCCTAGAGCCGGTTGCAACCTCTGAGATGACGTCGTAGGTTTGACCAGAAGTTCAAAAGGTCTAAGGCCTTGAGTATCTATCCCTGGTTAGGAACAGATCAAAAGGTCGCGAAGCCTTGAGTCACGTCCTGTGTGTCAAACCTAATCGGTCAATGTTTAATTGAAACAAAATATTCTTTACGTATAAGATTGACAATTTATCCTGAAAAGGACTAATTGTCAATGTAAAATTTGTTTGCTTTGTTTGTCCTGAAAAGGACAGGTTGGTAGAAATGGTGAGGTTCGATGAAACTTCCGCGGCCAGCGGAAGAGAGATGAGACGTCGTGGTTTCCAAATAAAAATATTTATTCCAAAATATTTTTCCCTGTGGAGGACGGCAGGCGGTTGACGGTTTGGCAGGCGGCGAGGTGGCAGGCGAGGCGTCCGTGTTGAAGTGGCGGCGTGGCAGCGGCTGAGAGCGTCACTCGGCAGAGTGACAGTTTGGCGAGAGAGCGTGGCGTCAGCGACGCCAACGCAAGTGTCCGTGTCTCTCGTGTGAGAGACGTGTTGCTCCGTCGAAGTCTGGCGAGGTAAGAGAGTGAGTCAGGGAAAATGCGCGGTATTTATGCTCCTCTGCTGAGTCGCATCCGCGAAATCCCTTCCACCTTGGTAAGAGCCAATCAGCGCGTGAGTTGCCCCCACCCGTTCCGCGCAAGCGCGGTACGGTTGAGGTTTCAAGAGCGAGAGTTAGTCGAGCGGGAGACACAGGGCGAGTCAGACGTGTCTTCCGACTCTCTCGTAAAGGCGACGCACCATGCCAGTTTGCCTTTACCGTCAACTTTGTACCGTACCTCCGGTACAAAAAATCTAAGTTAAGGCTAAATAAAAATAAATGAATTTACTTTTATAATATTCTTTAATGTCATATTCAGTATTCTATCTAATATATTGTAAAAATATATTAGACGGAATTATAATATACATTAAATAATATTATGTGAGATAAAGAAGCAAAATTTATTATTTCCTCACGCACGAGAAGTGAGTGTAAAAATAACACTTTAAAGGAATTTTCAAAGTTTATTAATATTTGATTAATTTTGCAATGAATTGCAAAATTGTCTCAAATATTAAAACTTGAAAAGTAACCAACTATAACAATATTTTAACTTTCAATTTGATAGAAAGTGAAAATAAAAATCTATGAAATTTATAATGAAAGTGAAAATAAAAATTTACTAAAGCGACAATAAAAGTGAAAAAAAGCTTTAAGTAGTAAAAGTCAAGTATGGTCAGACATGAATATTAAAATTCTTTTTCTTCTATCAAAAGTAGTAAAAATAATTATTCGACAGACGAGTTGAATTTTATTTATAATAATTTCTTGAAGATCAAGATATTTTTTAGGTTGAAATATTCAGACAATTTTGTTTTAAGTAGTAAAAGTCAAGTATAGTCAGACCGAAATTATTAGGATTTTCTGTATTATTTCAAAAATAGTAGAAATAATTATTCGTCAGATGAGTCGAATTTCATTTTCTTGTAATATTAATTTTTATTTTTGAAATTTTATTTTTTTATTGTAATTTAATTTATTAATTTATTTTCATTTAATACAATTTTTTGTTTTAAGTAGTAAAAGTCAAACATAGTCAGACATAAGTTATTAGGATTTTCATTATTCTATCAAAAGTAGTAGAAATAATTATTCGTCACAAGAGTCGAATCTTATTTTCTTGTAATATTAATTTCTTAAAGATCAAGATATCTTTCACATTGAAATATCTAGAAATTTTTTAAATAATAAAAGTCAAGTTTAGTTAGAACATTGCGAATATTGCGTCGCAATTTTGCTACAATATTACCTTGCAACATTGATCCATTATTCTTCCTTTATTTTCGTCTTCTTTTTATTTGAATTTTTTAACCGCTCTTTATTGAAAATTCAATTAATAATTTCTGATAAAAACATACACTACCCCCACTTGATGGTAGTGTTAATTTTTTTTGCCCCTCAAAACTAGACAATTAATGTATTGGAGTAATTAATGCAAGAAACGTTATACGAGAGCGAACGTGAAAGCCTACCAATAAGGTTCGCTTGCACTCGGTCTTTTGAACACAACCTCTGTGTATACCTACACCATAGATATATCTATGCCTATCTATCCTTTATTGAATCTCTGTGAGGAGGTACTTTGGTCTCTTGATAACACTAATTATGCTACACATATGTAAGTAAACATCCATCAAAGAAATTTTTCCCTCTCGAAATTCTCCTTATTTTCTCCATTATTCGAAAATATCGATAATGCTCATTGAAAATTGCCATCAAAGAAAAAAAAATCAAAGAAATTTACCTTTCAACCTAAAAATCCCCTTTTTTTTTTAATTCTCAACATAAAAATCACTTTTTCTTCACAATTTTCAAAATATTCATTCTTCTTATTGGAAAATTTCCATCAAAGAAAAATGAAAAATCAAAGAAATTTTTCAAACACTTTTTCTTCTAAAAATCACTTTTTCTTCAATTATTTCAAAATATCGATTTTGTTCCGAAAATTGAAAAAAATTGTCATTAAAGAAAAATTTAGTTAAGAACTTTAGAAAAAATTGAAATCAAAATAAAAAATTTCGAATGATAAGAAAGCAGAAAAGGAAAAAAAGGAGAAAAAAAAAGAAAATTGAGTGTGAGGAATACTGAAGTAGCTTATTTGATCGCGGGGAGGGACATTAATATTTTCATCCCCCTCCCCCCTCCCCCTTTTAGAAGTAGCTGAAAAGTTTCCTCGGACTCTCTCGCGGCAAGGGTGAAAACCGCAAAGGGTGAATTTGCCTGGTTTCCATCCTTTAAAACATTCGCAGCTTCCATCTTGCCGATATTATTGACGTTTTTTGCCACCCCTATTTTTCCGAGAGAAAACCCACCCCAACCCACCCCACCCCTCCTCCCATCGGTGGGGTTGTGATGGAACCGTTGGCGAAGGAAGTGGAAAGGGTTGAAAAAGGGAAACCAAGGGGGATAGACGGGACAAGAGGGAGTAAGACGGCTCTTATTCGCGCGGGCTTTTTAGAATACTTTATTGACTGAGCCTTCTCGTGGAAATGGGGTGGTGGAGAGGAGAGAGTGGAGAGAAGAGAGAAGCGAATCGCTGTGAGGGTAGCAAGAGAAAAACATTTAGGAAAGACTGTAAGCGAAACGAAGAACAAAATAGTCGGCTCTCTCTCTCTCTCTCTCGTTTTCTCTTTTCTTTCACTATAATTCCTTCTCTTTTCCGTTATTCCTTTTGGCTCTCTTTCTTGTTCTCTTTCTTGTTCTTTTTACTCTTTCGCTCTCTTGCTCTCGTTTTTGAATTTAAATACGAGACTTTGCTGTATATATATATAGAGAGAGAGAGAGTATACCAACCCCGGCGAACCCCCGTGACTCTGACACTGTCTTTGCGAGAAATTAATGAAGCGACGTACCTAGCTACCTACTGCCAAGAATGAGATGGTACAAGAAAGCTTTCTTTCTTTCTTTCTTTTTTTTTCTTTTCGATTTTCCTCACTGAAAATAAGTATGATTCCCAAAAACTAGAATTTAGAATTCTTGAATTCATTCTAAGTGTAAAAAATAATTTAACTCCCTTAATTCTTTAAAAGCCGTAAAGCTATTGAAGTTTTACTTCTTTTGCTTAAATTTCAAAAAAGTGGAATTTTTTTCTAAAATCTCATTAGAGATTAAAAATATTGTTAATTTTTATAATTATCTAGTTACCCATTTATGCTTCGATATTCATTATCGAAATTCATTATTTATTTATAATAATTATATTTATATAAATAAATAAATAAATTAGGAGTTAAAATTTACCCCCCACCTCTTTTTGTACCACACAAAATATTGTTTCAAAAAAAGTAAAAAATAAACTCTAAAAATTGTAAATTCTTATTGAAAAACTAATTTTTTGTTTAGCGAATTTTTCTATTTTAATTTTTAATTAACAAATTTAATTAACAAATTTAATTATTAAAATCGAATCTTATTTATATGAATTTATTACTTGGTAAATATAATATAGTTTAAAAAAATTAACCAAAATTTAGTTTGATTATGAGAAGTGGAAATTAATTTTGTAATAAAACACAAGATCGAAATCAATTGACTTCGTTTCTGAATGGAGTTGAAAGATAAATGAAAATCTGGATTCAAGACCATATATAATGACTATCGGGGCTAAAGTCTAGGCCATATGTCGAGTGACCCTCTTGTTGTTGACCCTTTTTGCCGAAAAAAAAAATTTGAGAACCTATTTGCTATAATTCACTTCTTGCTACAGATTGTGCCCGAACCCTGTTACTCAAAGCAGCTATTAATTATTTATCAAAAAGCAATAATTTCAGTTCTGCGAATGGAATTTCGGTTTTTTTTTACCTAATCGACATCATTGAATTCTTATTAAACTGTTAGCAAAAGAAAAAAAAAAGAAAAGTGTTTGAAAATTTTTTTCTACCTTTATTTTTTTATTATTATTTATTTACTTTTTACATAAATTTATTATAAACACTTTATAATTTTTATTACATTTTGATAATATTTTTATTTATTTATTTATTTAACAAGTATACGGGACAAGCCCTTTCGTACATAGTACTCTTACAATTTTACAAAAAAAATGTATATTCCTCGATTGTATCGTAGGAATAGGAAATAAAAAAAAATTTCGTTCTTAATCTTAACTAACAGAATAATAAAAAGTAAAAATATTTTGAAAAAATGAAGTATTCAAAAAATATGTAAAACTAAAAAAATTTCGAATAGGGTTCAGAAAAAGTTAGAGAAATCAAAGTTGCAATGCAAATTTATCTCGCTGCAGAATTTATCGTAGAAAATGGAATTCATACACTAAAGTTAGATCCATGCGGATTTATTTTGAATACAGACGATTCAAAAGATTGAATAAGGAATTTGTAAATTTTTTTATGAATATACTTACCAATGGACAGCTGACGATTAAGAATTCTCTAATAAAATATATATAATATAAGTTTTTTTATTTATTTAAATTTACATTTATTAGATTTTTTATAACTAAACATAAAGTAAATACCTTATCTCCTTATCTAAATTTGAATTAGTAAAAATGTTTTGTAATTTGAATTACTACCTGACTTTTTGCTTTTGAATTAGTAAATTTTCATAATAAATAGTAATTTCTTCTAATTTATTAAAAAAATGTACTAATAAATTAAAATAAAGTATAAATAAATAAATTAAATAAAGTAAATTTTGCTAATAAACAGTCATTTTTACGTATTTTTAAAAAAAAAATTTATTAATAATTAAAATAAAGTATAAATAAATTAAATAAAGTAAACTTTTCTAATAAATTATAATTTCTTCTAATTTATTAGAAAAATTTACTAATAAATTAAAATAAAGTATAAATAAATAAATTAAATAAAGTAAATTTTACTAATTTATTAGAAAAACTTAATGATTAGTAAATTTTACTGATTCAAAAGCAAAAAGTAAGTCACTAAGTAATTCAAATTAGTAAATATTTTTATTAATTCAAATTTAGAGAGTTGAATATGACTTAATTTTACTAAATTACTAGTCGAAAAAAACCACATTTGATTCAAATAAACTATTACTTGTCAATAAAATAAATTGTCTAACAGATAAATATTTATTTATAACAAATAATTTTTATTTATGCCAATTAAATATTTTTGATTCAAATTACCGAAATTCTTGGTTAAAGAATGATTTATTTGAATTTAAATTGATTTGAATTTGAATTTCCTTTTATTTTTATTTCGAAAATAACAAAAATTACCTAATTTTTTGCTTTTTAAGCATCTTTCTTCGGAGAGGGTTACAAATATTTATTTGAGAATTAAACACTTAAAAGTTTCTAAATAATAAATATAAATAAAAAACGAGAAAATTTTTTACTTTATTTATTCATTTAGTAAATAAATAAAAAACGAAAAAAAAAATTTATTTGATTTATTCATTTAGTAAATAAATAAAAAAAGAGAAAAATTTTTATTTTATTTATTCATTTAGTAAATAAATAAAAAAAGAGAAAAATTTTTATTTTATTTATTCATTTAGTAAATAAATAAAAAACGAGAAAAATTTTTATTTTATTCATTCATTTAGTAAGTAAACAAAAAACAAGACAAATTTTTATTTTATTTATTCACTTAGTGAATAAATAAAAAAATATACTATAAAAAGTATACATAGTTCTACAATTGTTATATAATTTTTACAGTAAAAATTATTGTTTGGATAAAAATATAAAATATACATAAAAATAAAATTGAAAAGTTTTGAAAAAATATTTTTTATTTTGAAAGCACTTTTCTCTCGTAGAAGAAAAAGTAAATAAAAAGAAAAAAAACAGAGGGGGAAAAAATATTAAAAATTGATACCGGCGAGAATTTGGAGTTAAGGCAGTAAGTGTGAAAACAAGACTTGAGAAGTTTCGAAGGAAAACTCAATCGAAGGGAAAGTCGATTTGGATTACCATCGCCGTTCTCGAAAAATCCACCCTCTCTCCCCCTTCTCCACTCTTCACTTCATTCTAAAGTTGTTTCGTCAGACGAGAGCGAAAAAGAGGAAGATCTCTTCTCGTAGACCTTTTTGCCCCTTGGCCATCCACCCACTCACCTCTTTAACCCCCTCCTCCTCCCCCTCTTCCTCACACTCCTACTATTTCCTCGAGGTAGAAAACTTTCTAATCGAGAATTATGAAAGTTATTTGCTATGCCGGGGATTCGAGGGATAAGAGAGAAAAGGCAAAAAAAAAAGAAAAGAAAGAAGAAAAAGAGTCGGCGCGGGGAGATGAAGGACAGAGACAGTCGGGGGGCGGGAGGGGGGTGGCTTGAAAGACGGGATTTTAGAGGGGTGGTCCATAAAAGGGAGGATGGGAAACAGCGAGAAGAGTTTGAAATCGGAAAAAAGGAAGCTGAGTGTGCCCAGGGCAAATCGGTAATTTCGTTCTGCGCGTGCGGCTATGATATTTCCAACCGCTACCGTCTTACCCCTCAAACGTTCTTCTTACTTTTCCTCTCCATCCCTCGCCAACGCGTTCGAGAAGGTAGCTGAGACTCCGGGCACTGCAAAAGACAAGAGGGGGAAGGGGGATTCGCGGGGGATGCAAATTAAAATCCTCGCCATTTTCCCGTTTCTTATTTTATACGACGGTTCTCAACTCGATTTCAATTTTTAAAGACTCATGCTTCATAATTTCTTTCTCTCTTGTCATCAAAAATTTTTTTTTTAAATTTCCCTCCTCTTTTCGATAATTTACATAATTATAAACATCTAGTGATGCAAGTAGATAGACAGGGAGCGTTCTGGACCAAGATTCCTGCACCGACATGTTACCGACATTTTTAGCCCAGACTCAAACCACTTAGCCAAGACTCAATCCATTGGGGGGGGGGATATTCTGACTGTTATGCTGAGCCGGATATGACGTCATACTTCCTAGAATTTTTGGAGTGGGGGGATATTGAGATCATGATGCAAATGTGATTCTTGGAATTTATCTAATTTCTTGGAATTATAAAACAATCCTAGAATTTTCCATAGGGGTTGATGACTCAGAATTTTGCAATTTTTTATTGGAATTTACCGTTTTTGTTTTTTTACAGGGTGCATTCTTTAACGATGACACATAATTTCTTTGTTTTTCGCAAAATGGGGTTGATGACTCATTATCATTGGAATTTCCTGTTTTTGTTTTTTACATGGTGCATTCTTTAACGATGACACATAATTTCTTTGTTTTTCGCAAAATAGGGTTGATGACTCAGAGTTTTGGAATTTTTTATTGATGACTCATTATCATTGGTATTTCCTGTTTTTGTTTTTACTTATTTTATTCTTGGAATTATTATTTTCGTCTAAATATTGCAAATCACTGTTTATTAGATTCTTATCTAAGGAATTTTTACAAACATTTTTGGTTCTTTTCATAAGAATGCTTTTGATCTTACCGAAATTCCAAGAAATCTATAATTAACTTGAAGGTCAAATAGGTCATATCTCATGTATATAAAGAGGGCAATTTTTATAAACGAAATCATTCCTGCAGTTTAAGTTGGTTAATGAACATATTAGCAGAACAACGTCGTGAAATTCAAGTGCGCTTGAACAAATTAATTCAAGAAATACATAAAGTTAAAAGTTTAATTGAAGCAAGGTCGCAGTTAAATATTTTAATAAAAAAATTTGAAAATTTAAATTTAAGTGATGAAAATGAATTTCGATAAATTAAACAAAGCAAGCAAAGTCTTGGTCACCAAAACAACAAAGGAGTTAACCATCGATGCATTCTATAAAGTAACAGACATTCGAAAAATTGATACGAAATTTGGTCCGAAAATTGTTGCTGAAATAAATAATGAATTTAACATTTTCCTACCACCAAGAATGCTAAAAATATTTGAAGAGGATGCAAATCTTTTCAACAGTCTAAAAGCTGAAGCTGTCAGAGGTGGTGTATATTTAAGAAATCGTGGAGGACCTTACAATCAGATAGAGTTTGTTCCTGAGGGAGTTGACCAGTAGAAGACATAAAATGTCATATTTACCATGCAGAGAAATGTTATTATCAAAAATTTACAACTTGAATCCATCATTTACAAAGCAAGTTGTCGTTGGAGCAGAACTAGACATAAATGGGAAAATAATACCTAAAATTCAACTAAGAAGCAGCCATCCACGAGTATCATTGTCTTTGGAGCTTCAAGAATGGCGCCTATTGTGTGATGCAGTAAAACATATAATGCGATTTTTCAACGGAGATTGTGATGCATCAGTGCTGGATTGTGAAACGTTTACAATACGTTTTAGTGTTACATATCGTTTAATATCAATTGAGCGTTTAGATCAATCATTTACATTTAGTGAAACTTCATTTGCAATATTTAATGAACTTATTCCTTGTGTTGAACAAAAACATGTAGAACTATCAAAATTCAATTTGCAGTATAGTAAAGATATAATTGTAAAGTCTATTGCAGAATTAATCTTTAAAAATAATGTAAAGTCTACAAAACATGCCACGGATTTTATTAAAAAACATTACAGTAGAATACTTCAAAAAGTGATGGGAAGAACTAATGTTTTAAATTTAGAGACATTATTGCTGGAACTTGTCACATTTCACTGTAAACAAATATCAAATGAAGCTATTCAACAAATGTCAAATATTCAATATATCAATGGTAAATTATTGTAAAGAGAGGATAAATAAATACAAAAATGCATACAATTCAATTTATTTTTATTTTAACCTTTCTTAAATACATTATAATTCAGATTCGTTTATCCAACTGTTATGAGAACTATCAAAACCCAACCATTTTACAAATACATTAGATCCTCGTTTTTTTAATACTTTTTCAACTAAATATACATCTGGATATTTAACTTTAGAAAGTTCTTGCTCGTAAAAGCATCCACTTATTAGATTTTCCTGATAATCCTTTAAGACATATGTTATTGGATTAGTATTTTTTACATCGCTTATAGTAAATATTTCTGTAGTCCAATTTGGTGTATAACCTTTCTCAAAAACATGTTTAACTTTACTTATACGTACTCTATCTCCAACTTTAAATTTCTTATTATATTGCCTGTTTACTGCAACTTTTTTAAATACATTAAACAACAAATTATTTTCATTTTCAGCATTTACATCTATTGGTTTCATTTTTATTGTTCGATGTTTACTATTATTATACGCATTTACTAAATCACTTAATATATCTATCCATTTGTAATTACCGCGTAAACTAAATTGCATCCACATTTTATTCTTCAAAGTACGATTAAATCGTTCACAAATTGACGCTTTCAAATTACTATGAGTAGAATACAAATTAATGTTATAATTTTTAATAAGATTTTCAAAATGTGAATTATAAAATTCTTTTCCTTTATCTACTTGCAAATTTTTCGGTATGCGTTTTTTAATTAAAATAGATTTCATTGCCGCAGTCACATCTTCACCTTTTTTAGACTTTACTGGAATAGCCCAGGCAAACTTTGAAAATGTATCAATGACGGTTAACAGGTACTTGTAACCTTTATTTTCTCTCGCATAAGGTTGCATTTCAACAAGATCAGCTTGCCAAGTCTCGTCAAAACCTCGAATGTCAACACTTCTTCGCTTATAATTTTTTCTCGCTGGTTTATGTAACTCTTTCACCAACTGTAGTTTTTGATCCTCCATTGCTAATTACCTTCAAGTGTGCGCAGTCTGCTGTCTAATTGTAAAATAATGTCTTTGTTGGTAGACATCATCTCTATATTTCTTTCAATACTGATTCTTAGATTTTCAAAATATTTTTTTATCAAATCTTCTAAATCTAAAATCTTTACTACATTGTCATTTACATCATTTCTCACGGAACCGATTACATCATAGATGGCGTTCGCTTTAGATTCAATAACTTTGTTTACAGTATTCAAGTTTACTGCATCACCGTTGCTCTCGGCATCAGCTACGTTACAAAGTTTCTTATTTTCAATAGTAAAATCTCCTTCAGCAGTCAACTTAAAACCAAGTCCTGGTGGACCTCGATTTGAAGTTTCTGTGCTTTTAAACTGACGTCCGAATATGTCGATACTCATCATGAAAATGATAAAAATTTCTACAACTGTTAATTAATAAACAATTCCAGCTTCTCTCAACTCTTCAATAATTGATATAATCTCATTATTATGACTGGGATTTCCAGCTGCTTGAGATGCCAAGAGCAATCTTAAACGATCAACCAATTCATTAGGATCATCCCAATAAACATAATCAATTTTTGCATCTTCTTGTTGAGTCATATATTCTGGAATTAAACCTTCACCATAATGTACTGCTATATAGTTTAGATATTTTAAACTCTTTTTATCTCTAACAGCGCCATCTGCTTTGTAATATTTTCTATGAGCATTAGTTGATATTACAATATTTTTATAATTTTCCCGATCAACTACACTTAAAACAGCTTCTTCTGGAACTTTTTTGAATAAAAGCTCAAGTAAACCTTTCGTTGCAGGATATGTTTTATTAGCTACACTAATATTATTTTGTTCAAAATTTATTCCTGAATTACCAATCATTAATTGGCCTTTAGATAATTTACGAACTCCATATGAAGGATCTAAATCTTTTCCCTTTTCATCCAACATTTGAAGATATAAAATAGCACCATCTTTCTCTGATTTATCTCCATCTCCATTATCATCTCCATCATCATCATCATAATCATCACCGTTATCGTCATCATCAGCAGCTGTTGCAAATGATAAGTCATCTCTTAAAAATGAATCATTCTCTCTCTTAACTTCTTGATCTTCTTCAAACTCTAAAGGAAGGACTCCCTCTCTTTCAATTTTTACTGGTCGAATTTGTTTGACAATTTCAATGTCGTCAACTAATTTCTGAATTGGTGTCACTATAGGTTTAAAGGTATTATTTAAAGTCTGTTCAATTTCTTCCTTGCCCAATTTCATCAGTCTATGCTTTCGTCGAATAGCATCACTGGCTTTTGCAATTTGACCAAGAATATCTTTTTGTTTTCGCAAATGTTTCAAGTGTGTAGAAGACATGTTGATTGACCAATGTCTTGAATGAAACTGTTTATAAAGAATATCATTTCTCTAATTTTATAAAACAATCAAAACACTTTCTATATCTGCCTTCATTGATATCACGATCTTTATCAATCACTATAAAATCATGCTTATTTTTCCAACAAGAGTTGCAAAGTTTTTTAAATTCCATAAATGTCATATCAGTATTTACATGATCATCATAAATATGTCTAAGATTCATTTCATCTTGTTTGAATAAAACTAGTAAATTAACATTGTCACGTATTAAATGTTTTGGAATGCGCGCATATGTTTGACATAAATAAAAGCAATCCACCGCTTTGTGTCTTCCCATAGCAAAAAAAGCTTTAATATTATCTTGTTTTTCACATGCTACGTCATCAAATATAAATATTGAGTTTGGTAACGCATTGTTTGGTTCTACAACATCCACATGTTCATTAAATGGAAAGTAGCCAACACCCTCTACTGGTTGCAAAATGTTTTCTAAAAATTTGTATTTTGGTTGATATAACGATTTTGAGTACACATAAACATTCTCAAATCGTAATCCATTGGGATGTATTAAAAGAGCAAGTAAAGCATTTGTCTTTCCACAATTTGACGGTCCACAAAATATTGCTCGCACACTATTTGGCAATAAATTTCCATGACGATTATCTGTTTTTTTATTACAATCTTGAACAAGAGTGTCAAAATTGTAAACTGGTAATTTAATCGATTGTGCTTCGAACTCCATTCTTACGATAACTGAGGTTAAAACTATAAATACAAGGTTTTTAATAGTTTCAATGTCAGTTTACTGTAGTCGCTTGTAACGTTTACATGCAAGTCCAATAATAAGGTCCATGCTACTTTACAGCATCTGATTGCTAGGTCTAGTTTTTTAGGAGAGGTTTGCGATTTGGTGTCGATCGTCAACTCTTTCATGCTTTGGGCAAGGTCCACGTTTCCTACTGTCGGAGGCAATTGGGATAATTGACTATTACTGTGATAATTGACTATTGCTGTCATAATTTTTTTGTTAGATCATTAAAGGTCGACTGTTTGTAGTCAAATGGCAAAAAACTATAAATACATTGGTTATATAGATTTCCCCTTTAGTCTTGAAAAAGTTTTCTAACCGTAAAGAATATAAATATGGGTGTAAATAAAAAACAAATTAGTTTAAAGAAAACTTCGAAAAGAGTAAGACGAGGTAGAGGTATTTTGAATAAAATTATCAATAAATTACCTTTCGAACTTCATATACCTGGCTATCAATACTGTGGTCCAGGAACAAAATTAGCAAAGAGATTAGCACGAGGTGATCCAGGAATCAACCCTCTCGACGCTGCTTGTAAACAGCACGATATTTCTTATTAAAAAAATAGGGAAAGTGTAGAAGCGAGAAACGCAGCTGATAGAGTACTTGCTGATAAAGCTTGGCATCGTGTGTTTGCTCCTGACGCAAATTATAGTGAAAGAGCTGCAGCTTACGCAATAACAAATGCAATGAAGGTCAAATCAAAATTGGGTATGGGAATCAAGTCAAAAGAAAATATGAAGAAAAAGAGGGAAAATAAAAAATCAACGTTGAGGAAGATTGTAACCGCAGCTAAAAAATCTATGAAATTGGATACAAATGCCCAGTCTACTATTAAATCAGCACTTGAAGGTGCACGTTTGGCAGTTAAAATTGCTGGTGGCAGGCGAAAAATTAATAAACCTCGAGTTTTACCGATACCTTCTAAAGTGGGAGGAATTTTACCTTTTCTTATTCCTTTGTTTGCGGGTTTAAGTGCAACAGGGGCTCTAGCAGGGGGAGCAGCTGGCATAGCTAAAGCTGTAAATGATGCAAATTCTGCAAAACGTCAACTAGAGGAAAGCAAGCGACACAATCAAACAATGGAGTCTATTGCCTTAGGAAAAGGGCTCTATTTAAAACCATATAGGACAGGTCTAGGGTTACACCTTAAACCTTATAAAGCAGGACAAGGATGCAAGTCAAAAAACTTGAAGTAAAGCTACCTCACCGAGCCCTAACCGACTTAGATTTACTTAAATTTGCAAAGCTTTTAAAAATTCCATATTTTCGAGGAGTTTTTATGCGAAATGAACTACCTATGCGTGGTCCTAAAGAAACTGAATTTGCAATTATTAATCTAGATGATAAAAATGGTCCCGGTACACATTGGTGTGCATATAAAAAGAATAAAGATAAAATCGTATATTTTGATAGTTTCGGTAATCTTCAACCACCTTCGGATCTTGTTAAATATTTTGGTGTTGGTAGCATAAAATATAATCATAAACGATATCAAAACTATAATACATATGTATGCGGACATTTATGTCTTAAATTTTTATGTAAACAATTGAATATTCCTGATTTGTATACTCTGCATATAAATAAATGATATTCTTAGTTTAAACGTTAGTTATTACTTTGACCTCATCATGGACGATTCACTTATTTTAACGTTGTCTGGAAATTCTTCCATCTTAGAATCTCAATTTTTTCCACCAATAGAGTTGTCTAATTTTAAAAATTATGCTCTTGGTCTTGTTGAATTTTTAACTTTTAATTCTATTCCTAATATAGATGTTGGAAAGAATAAATTTTACGTAGGAAATGAAGAAATTATTATACCCACAGGAAGTTATGAAGTTAGTGATATTGATCAAGTTTTGCATTTAATTTTAAAAAATAAAGGAATTAATTTTAGAATCAAACCAAACAATAATACATTGAAATGTACAGTTTATTGTGATGAAGAAATTAATTTTAAACCCAATGATTCTATAGGTAGTTTGTTAGGATTTTCTCCTCGCAAATTAAAAGCTCAAGAATACCATGAGTCTGATCAACCAGTATCAATCATTAAAATAAATTCATTAAGAGTAGAATGTAATATAACAACGGGAGCATACATTAATGGTGAAAAAGTGCATACAATTCATGAATTTTTTCCTATTGTTCCACCAGGATATAAAATAGTGGAAGTACCAAATCACGTCATTTACTTGCCAGTCGCTGTCAAGACAATAGACTATATTCAATTGCGAATTGTAGACCAAGACGGAAATTTAGTTAATTTTCGAGGGGAAACTTTAACAATAAGGCTTCATATTAAATCCTTAAAATAATGGGTATTGTTTTTAATAATAGAAAAAGGATTGGTTTTGGTTATAAAATTAAGACACCATGCCAGAAGCAAATCAGTCGTCGGCGAATCTTGAAGAGATTAACACCTCAGAACCTGCAACTACTGAAAAATCTCGGTCTAAGGATTGTAAAAAAAGGAAGAGAGTAAAAAAGAGATTTAAGGTTATTTTTACTTGTATTTGTGCCTTTGTATTTCAACGTATTATTTTTTGCTATGGAAGGGGAAATTTTAAATATTGATTCACCAGTAATTTTTGATGAATCTATTGCTCATTATGAAGTTCATGCGCAACAACCATACACATCATCAACATACAACAATAGTGACGAAATCCGCATCACGGTACAGAATCAGGATCATTGCTTATTTCCAAGCAAAAGCTCGATTCACATCACTGGAAAACTTGTGAAACCTGATGGAACAGCTCTAGAGCGTACAAATTTAATTTCTAATGGCATATGTCATTTATTTGAAGAAGCAAAGTATGAACTTAATGGTGTAGAAATTGATAAAAATAAAAATGTTGGTCTTACAAGTTTAATGAAAAATTATATTTCTCTCGATTCTAGTCAAAATAAATTTCTTGAAAATGTTGGCTGGTTAGAATTTACGAATGAACCAACCTTAACAAATGCACAAGGTTATTTTGATGTTTGTATTCCTCTCAGTATGATTTTTGGTTTTGCTGAAGATTACCAAAAAGTTATTATTAACGCAAAACATGAGCTTATTTTAATCAGATCAAGAACTGATGCTAACGCAGTGTTGCAAGTAGCACCTTTAGAAGAGTTTAAAATTGTCATTGAAAAAATTGAATGGTTATTACCATACATAAAATTATCAGATGCTCGAAAATTTAAATTATTAAAATATATTGAAAAAGATCCATCTATTCCAATAAGTTTTAGAACTTGGGAATTGTATGAATATCCTTTATTACCAATTACTCCTAAGCATATTTGGAGTGTAAAAACTTCAAGTCAATTAGAGAAACCTAGATTTATTGTATTAGGGTTTCAGAGAAACAGAAAAAATAATACAGTTCAAAACTCTAGTTATTTTGATCATTGTGATTTATCTGATGTAAAATTATTTTTAAATTCACAATGTTATCCTTATGGTAATATGAATCTCAATATTAATAGAAATCAGTACTCTACTTTATATGAAATGTTTACAAATTTTCAAGCATCTTATTATAGTAAAGAGTCTCAACCAATTTTATCAAAAAAAGAATTTTTACAATATGCTCCTTTAGTTGTAGTGGATTGTTCAAAACAAAATGAGTCTTTAAAAAGTGGACCAGTTGATATTCGCCTAGAATTTGAATCAAAAGAAAATTTTCCCGCCAATACTTCAGCTTATTGCTTAGTTTTGCATGACCGCATCGGTTCAAAACATTTAATCAACAATAAAACTTTTACTTGTGCTCTTCAGAATGTTATAAACTTAAAAACTTGGTTCTGCAAAAACTGTAATATTTGAGTATTTTAGTTGAAAATGTATTCTATTTTTTTCCTCAATAAAATTATAAAATATCAATTGCACTGTAATTATTATTTCTAACCTAACCTTATTGTTTTCAGGAATAAGAAACGACATTTATTTTAAATACATTTATTTATTATAATAAATTACAATATTTTTTAAGTATAATTTATTGTAAAAATTGTATAAAGCGAATAGTAGAGAACTAATACAAACTACATTTTAAATAAATATTTACATTTTATACATCAATTTCATCTATTTCCATTGGCTCATGCTGTTGGTAACCCCAAGGAAAGGTGTCAGTTTTCCCTGGTATCAAAATTCTTTTATCATCCTGCCAACTTAGAGCAATTTTATTTTGTTTGACAGTAAATACTTCATGTTTTTTGCTGCGTATAAAGTGCTGAGATCGGATCAGGTTTTCATTTTCATTGAGAGTATGCTTAAAATCATCGAAACCTATTTTTTTTAAAGTTGAATATTTTACCCCTTTTGCTTTCTTTTTAGCTTCCTCATCACCCCATAACTTGAATGCATAGAGTTTTGATCTTAAACCTATAAATTCGTCTACAATTTTACCGTTATTTTCGTCTTTCATAAGACCCAGGATTTTTTTATTTGCAAGTGGTATATTATAAATGTTGTTTTCAGGATAATCGGATGTATCGAATTTATGTAAATCTCTTTTAATATAATCATAAAAATTTGGTACTGTAATATGATAAACAAGACTGTCAGTATCTGTGTAGAGTAATTTTGCAGAATCACTGAAAGTCTCTTTAATGTAATTGTAATGAAAGTCATATGTTATTATCTTTGATATGTCCAAAATAGTGAATCCTATGTAAATTGGTTTGTTAAAGTATACCTTTGTTTTATTCATCTCAATAATGACCATATCTTTATCGAATATGGTGCAACTATGAAAGTTTGGTTGAGCAATTAAATTTTTCGCGCAATACCTTCCCTCCCATTTTGTTATTAATCTAACATCTTTGTGTTTTCTAACATTTTCCATTGTCTTGCCAAATACGGAATTGTTCATTAGCTTGTAAAAATTCTTCTCAAATTCATTACTCGATTTTTTTCTAAGCTCGGTATTTAAATCAATGTAGGGTTTTAACCACTGCTTTTGCTTAAATTTTAAAACTCTATGTATTTTAGTTAATTTCATTCCCAAAGATAAATATAGCTTTAAATTTCTATAGTGAATTGTATAGTTCTTCTTTGGTAATAAATTTGGAATTAATTTGGGAATTGTACATTTTGGGAGAGGAGGTATGAAATGTTCAGGGCATAACGGCAAGTCTTTATGTGAATCATGAAGTTGAGTTGGATAATCTAAATCTACTTCAAGAATGTATCCTTCTTCTGAATCATCTGGAATATTCAAGAAAAAGTCATTGCTATAATTTTCAAACCATTCAAAATCTGTATAAGGCAAGCTTTCGCTCATAGAAGCACCATACTGATTATTTATATCGAAATACATAATGTAAGATTCTGGTATTAGGGGATTAAAATCTTTTTCCATAAATCTATTATTAGCTTTCGCGTATCTGTTTGAGCATTGTGAAACTCCACCTCTTATTCCCTTTTCAATAAAAAGCAACATTTCTACATCTGTCAACAAATCAAGCTTTACGTCTGTGTACTTGAGCATAGCGTCAAATGCCAGTCCTGGGGCAGTATAGTAATGTAACGCGTCCAAGTTATAAGTTGTAAAGCATGTTTTTCTAAAATTTTCAAAAATGTCGGCAAGTAGTAGAACGTCAGTCTGTAAATACAAGTCAGAGTATTCTCCTATTGTTTTTAAATTAAACGTTTTCCATACGTTACAAGCATGTTCATAGTCTTCGTCTGAAATATGAGCGTCATTTAATTTAGAGTAGAAAGAGTCTTTTACTGGCAATTGACCTTCTTCTAATTTTTCCCAGCTACTAACATATTCGTAAGGAAATATTCCTTTTCTTGTCAATAAATTAAACTCGTTCATATTTTTACAATACTTTTTAGTAATTTTTTTCTCATCATTTTCAAGATAGGAGGATAATTTGTCTAAACTGCTGGGCATAAATCTAAATGAATCAAGAAATCTTAATACTACTTTGGTACCCTTCACATATTTTGAAAATGAAATGTACTTTTCTTTGTTTATTGGTAACAGTTTCATTTCACCCTCAAAAGACGTTGCTAAAGCTTTAATAATGAAATGTGCATCATATCCTGACAAGTTGTGAAAAATTATGGGAACAACATGCGAATCTTTATAATTTACATTGCAACCTTGATGTGCTGGACCACGATATTTTCCCGTGAAATGACAATGATCGCGGTGTTTAATGTCATCATTTTCAAAAGGTTTTTCACAAATATGACAAATTGTTGCTGTGTCAAATTGAATTTGTTGTAAAATAGTTAAATTTTCCATTGGAATAATATTTGTAAAATAAGTATTTGCTTTTTCAGCCAATTGTTCTAATTCAGCCATGAACCAATCAACACAATCTGGACCTCGATATGATTTAAATTCTGAAAGAGATTCATTAAAATTGCAATGTACATAGAAAGCAAAACTTGTCGGGATATGTTTTTGGTATGTTGATGTGTTTGTGTGTGTACTTGCTATAGGTTCTAAGAGACTTTCAGTGTCAGCATACACGACAAAGGGAACACTTTCTTTATTTCTGTAATTTTTAAATTTTAAAATTTTATCCTCTTCATTAGGCAAAATTACTCGACACATGTTTATTTTATCACAATCAATTTTATGATTATTAAATGATTTTTCATATTTAAAATGGCATAAACATCTATCACAAAGTATGGTTCGATTATGATCTTTTGTTATTTGAGATTTTACTAAACGAGATAAATTATTGATTAATGCAAAATGATAAACTTTGTTATTTTGAAAATTATTATTATCATCATCATCGTCTAAATCAAGTTCTGTATTTTCAATCATTAATAAGTGATAAGTACGTTCATTTGATTTGTTTTTACTTAAATAAAGTGGAATAATTTCATTCTTTTTATTACTGCTTTTATCAATTCCGTACACATTAATATTTAAATTGTTTAATTTTTCAAATTTTGGAATATCGCTGAGAGAAATGGGGAATTCAAAATCATCAAACTTTAAATCAGTATCTTTAAAGTGGGGATATGAACTTGTACGATCAACGTGACTATTAGCTGGATAACGTTGTGCAATTATTGACCATAAAAAACAGAATTTGTCATTATTTATAACATTAATAACAGCTTTTTTATCAATTATAAATTTTGGCATTCTTATAAAAGTTGAGTATCCAGCCGCAAGAGGCACATATTTATTTATATTAACACTTAAATTTATAATTTCATTTAAAGACCAACCTGACTTTTTTTGTTGAAAATCATCAATCTTAACAAAAAGTTTTTCACGAATTTTATGATCAAACCATTCATCAAAGTTCGTTGATTCTAAAATTTTTGAATTTCTAGTATTGAAATATTTAATATCATCAATTTCCTCACCTTCTTCTAAAACAGTATAATTTGCCGCAAGAACAACATTAACTTTCATGTTTCCCACCTTTTTAAATGCATTTTTTAATCGAGAAATAATCATTTTCTTTGCATCACTGAGAAAACTGTCCATATTTTTATGTTTTAAATTAATAACAACACCTGTTCTAATTCTATTCTCGAAAGCATTCTCTAATTCTTCCCACCTGATCCATCTCTCATCCTTTTTAAATAAACCAGTTCCTGTTCTTCTTAGTTTCTTAAACTTTCTGCTATTTGCTTTCAATAGTCCAATAGTTGACAAAATCTTTTTTTTCTCTCCACATGACACAGATCTATTTCTTAACAATTTATTCAGTAATCTAATGTTTTTTACACTATTATTTATCCAAAAATTTAATTCCTCTGTTGTAGTTTTTTTACTTAATGTTTTAAAAGCATTGTTCATAATTTTCACAAAATCTTTACAATAGTTAGAGGTTTTATCAGTTTCCATAACTTTAATTGCTGCATTTAATTTATCCAAATTCATTTTTATCACTTGTATTGAAACTGTCAATTTTTTTCACTACAATGATTAACTCCGATCAGACTAAAATTGAACTTTTAACTATAGCGATTTTTTTAAAACGAGATTTTTAAGCGCACTTGAATTTCACGATGTTTTTCTGATATGTTGATTGAACAACTTAAACTGCAGGAATGATTTTGTTAAGAAAAATTGCCTTCTTTATATACACAAATTATGACTAATTTTATTTCAAGTTAATTATGGTTTTCTTAGAATTGTGGTAAAAAACAAAAACAGGAAATACCAATGATAATGAGTCATCAATAAAAAATTCCAAAACTCTGAGTCATCAACCCCTATTTTGCGAGAAACAAAGAAATTATGTCATCGATAAAGAATGCACCATGTAAAAAACAAAAACAGGAAATTCCAATGATAATGAGTCATCAACCCCATTTTGCGAAAAACAAAGAAATTATGTGTCATCGTTAAAGAATGCACCCTGCAAAAAACAAAAACAGGAAATACCAATGATAATGAGTCATCAACCCCATTTTGCGAGAAACAAAGAAATTATGTGTCATCGTTAAAGAATGCACCCTGTAAAAAACAAAAACAGGAAATACCAATGATAATGAGTCATCAACCCCATTTTGCGAGAAACAAAGAAATTATGTGTCATCGTTAAAGAATGCACCCTGTAAAAAAACAAAAACGGTAAATTCCAATAAAAAATTGCAAAATTCTGAGTCATCAACCCCTATGGAAAATTCTAGGATTGTTTTATAATTCCAAGAAATTAGATAAATTCCAAGAATCACATTTGCATCATGATCTCAATATCCCCCCACTCCAAAAATTCTAGGAAGTATGACGTCATATCCGGCTCAGCATAACAGTCAGAATATCCCCCCCCCCAATGGATTGAGTCTTGGCTAAGTGGTTTGAGTCTGGGCTAAAAATGTCGGTAACATGTCGGTGCAGGAATCTTGGTCCAGAACGCTCCCTGTCTATCTACTGATGCATAACGATTTTCAATTTAATTATTTTCAAAAATGAATATACTTTTTTGCATAAATTCAATTATGTTCAAAAATTTTGAAAAAAAATATCGTTAAAATTTAATTATGTTCAAAAATTTCAAAAAAAATTATCGTCAAAATTCAATTATTTTCGTAAAAAATATAACAAAATTCTTGTCAAAATTTCAATTATTTTCTAAAATTTTCCTCATTTCAATTATTTTTACAATCTACTATTTTCATTTAATTTTCCAAAAGAATTCAATTATTTAAACTTAATTTTAATAAAACACAGGAATTTAATTACTTACCAATTTTTTAAAAATAAATTTCTACGCACCAATCCAATTATTTTTAATTTTTTAATATAGTTTCTCGAAAGAATTCAAATATAATCAGAGAATTAAAAAAAATAGTTCTGAGAAATTCAATTATTTGGAAAAATTTAAATAAAATTCTTTTAAAAATTCTATTGTTTAAAAAAAATTTTGACAAAATTCTTTGCAAGATTTAGCTAATAAAATTGCAATTTTAATAAAATTTTCCTATACAATTTAATTATTTTCAATACAATTTTTCATATGAATTCAATTATTTTCACAAATAATACATTTTTCTATGGGAATTCAATTACTTAAAAAAATTTTTAATAAAATTCTTCTCAAAAAATCAATTATTTTCCCAAGAATGCAATTCTTTTCAAAAATAAACATTTTCGGAGGAATTCAGTTATTTAAATAAAAATTTAAAAAAAAATTCGTTGCAAGAATTCAATTATTTTTATAAATAACAAAACTTATCGCTGAATTTTAATTATTTTTTATACAATTTTAAATAAAATTATAGAAAATTGCATTTGTTCTTAAAATTCTTTTTAAAATTCGCCGAAAGAATTCAATTATTTAAAAAAAAATTTTTTTTTAAATTTTGTTAAAATTCTCCATAAAAATTCAATTTTAAGAAATATTCAATTATTTAATAAATTATTTACTTTTGTATTTAAATAATTGAATTCTCGTGGAATTTTCTAATAAAAATTGATTAAAAAATTAATTTCACTTAAAATTTTAAATTATAATTGAATATTAAAAAAATTCTAGAGTGAATTTCTAGAAGTAATTGAATTTTGAAAAGAGTTCAAATTAAATCTTTGAAAATTTGAATCTATAGTTACAATATTCTTATGATATAAAATAATAATTATCAGAAAATTTCTTTTCAGGAAAATTATTTTTTTTATTAAAAATTATTAAATTTTAGATTACTAAACAATTATTAATTATTAAATTATTAAATTATAAAATTAAACTTCTAAATAAATATTCTTCACAAATTATTACACAATAGCAAAAATTCGCGCGCAGCTTACTTTCTTACTTACTTCTTTAAATAAAATTAGCAACTTGAAAAATAATAGGATTTAAAAATTTTTAATTCAAATTTTTGTTGGAAACGAAAAATTAATTGAATTTTGGAGAAATTACAAATAATTGCAGAAATTCAATTATTTTCAAAAGTATTAAAATTCTTCTCATAAAATTCAATTGTGTTCAAAATTGAAAAAAAAATTGTGGTCAAAATCTCAATTATCTTTATAAATAACAAAATTCTTTCCAAAAGTTCAATTATTTTCAAAAATTTAAGTAAAATTCTTGCCCTGATTTCAATTATTTTCGAAAAATTTTCTCATTTCAATGATTTTCAATATCTACTGTTTTAATAAAATTTACCAAAAAGAATTCAATTATTTAAACAAAATTTTAATGAAATTGTACGCAAACATTTATTTATTTTCATAAATAATAAAAATTCCTCAAGAATTCAATTATTTACAAATTTTTTATAACTTTTTTCTCAATAATTCAATTATTTTCATAAAAAATAATTGAAAATTCTAGAAAATAATAATTGAATTGAAATGATGAAAATAATTTTGAAGAAGTTATTTAGAAAATTAAATTCTTCTTTTTTCTCCTCCCTTTTTGAGTTAAATCTCTTATTGTATTTAATTTAAAATACAATTAACAAAATGTGTTTTTAAATTTTATTAAATTTAGTAGACATTAATTATTATCAATTTTTAATTAAGAATAAAATCTTATAAATTAACTAAAAAATGTTGTCAACTTTTTTTTATTAAACATCAACAAACTTCTAATCAAAAAACTATTATTTATTTGAATCTATTTGGTCAAGAATTTTGTTCTTATTGTTTTAAAAATGTCTAAAACTCTAAATAAATAATGCCGAGAATCGTGTAAGAAAGTTTTGCCCCATTCTTGGGGCGAAACGAAAGTTTTACACTTTTACCCCATTTTTTTTTTTTGGATTATCGTTAACTTTCCCCTTCGCATGATTTCTGCTGTGTAGTTCTAAGATTTCCAATTTTTACACATCAATAATTTTTAATTAGAGAATCAAAGTGAGGGTTTTGGAAAATTACCCTCTCGATGAGTGAGAGAAAGAGAGGGAGAGAGAAGAGAGAAAGTCGACGGGACAACAGTTGCATTTGACAACCCTCCAGAGTACGGGACTAAGACAGATTAAGTATTTTAAATTGAACAGAGAGAAATGAGAGTTGGGGGGGATTTTAAGCGCGAGGATGGGTTCGAAGAGTGGAGAAGATCTTCTTCTTCTTCTTCTCCTTCATTTTTTTTTCTTTTCTTATCTTTTGCCCTTCACGTCTCCCTTTCTTTCCTCCGCACAGCCTGAGGGAGTTCAGTTTTTTATAATAAAAGACCATAATTAATGCCATCCTCGGTTCTTCAGCCTCTCCTCCCACATTTTACACTTAAACCCCCCCCTCTCTCTCTCTCTCCTGCTTTTTCTCTACAATTTTCCTTTCCTGCCCCTCGCGTGGTGGGTGGGAACTGAGAACCGCCCTGGACTTAAGTTTTTTTTTCACCCACTACAAAGTGCTCTAAAAACTTTTTCTCCTCTCTTTATATAGAATTTTTCTTTTCGCTCCAGTTTAAGAAAAAAAAAAATAAAAGTGAAGCTTTGATTAAATCTTACTTTTCTCGGGAAATTATTCTTTTCTTGTTTAAGAAAATTAAAAATTATAATTATTATTTTTAATTTAATAATTTAATTTTTTCTTTTTTGTTTACTTTAATTTTTAATATTTCTAGACAAATGTTGAGAATTTATTTAAAAATAATTACTAAAAATTAATAATTTTTACAAAAAATATAAAAACAATATTGCAGAACAATATTCGTAATTTTATCGCTATTTTTGCCATTTTTTAACAATTAAAGATCAGAACAATTAAGTAGTAAAAGTTAGGATTAGTCAAACAATTAAATTTTTTTTAGATTCAAAAATCCCAAGGAGAAAAATAAATTTTATTTCGAGAAAAAGTAAGCAAATATTTTCTTTTTTTCGCAATTTTTCTAAGGATATCAAATTGAGACAAAAAATGAATCAAAAGTGTTGCGAACCAACTTTTTGATTCGTTTTTCGTCTCAATTTGATATCCTTAGAAAAATTGCGAAAAAAAGAAAATATTTTCTTATTATAGTATCAGTACTACAAGTAATTAATTTGCCTGTTAATTTTTAGTAATTATTCAAAAAAAAAAAAGAAAAAATAAATTAAAAAAAATCAAAGTTCAAAAGTAGCCCTCTCACATCGTATACAGTTGAGGAAATAATTCGATGAAAATCAAGTGAAATTTTTATATCCCTAAGTGAAATTCAGTAATTTAATTTGGAATCTTCCCGCGGAGATTTGATTATCCGGGGAGAGTGAGAGACTTGAGAATCACGATGACAGAGAGAAGATGGTGAGAGAGAAAGGAGAAAGGGACGTGGGATTAGCTTTGGTTGAAGTTAACGGCTTACAACGGCCACGGTGGTAACATCAGTGTTATCGTCATGTGAAACCAGTGAAACGAAATCGATTGAATCGAACGAGAGAGAGTGTGTACCCGCACCGTTTGCGAAGGTACGCCCTTTGCTAAACCATACCGCCCCCAAACCCCCCTTTTATTCCCATAAACCTAGACCATTTCCCTTCTCTCTCTCTCTCCCTTAACACCTCGCCTCCACCCCCCACACCCCTCCCCTTGGCCCACAAGGCAATTCAGTTAATGACTACACGGTAGATTCTCAATGGCAGCTTATACACACGTTATATAATATACATATATATGTGCCAGAGGCGAGAAAGTGATAACCCCCCCCTCCTCCTCCCCTCTACCCCCCCCCTGCTTGCACATATTTTGACACCCTATCAAACACCTCAAAATTCATCAAAATCAATTGTTTAATTTCTCATCGTCAAAATTGTCTCTATTGGAAATATATTAATCGTTTATGGATTTTTATTTTTTATTACCTACTAATTCACTATATGATTTACTAGGTTTTATTTTTCATTGCCTACTAATTCGCTATGATTTAGTAGGTACACTCTTAATTAGTAGTTGTGCTCTTAATTAGTTTTTTTGATAATTAAAGAATGTGTATTCGTTCACCAATTAAGAAGTCGGAATTTTTCTAATTATTATAGGAGAAAATTACTAATTTTTAGTAGGAAGGTATTAATTGTTTGGTAGGAAACTATTAAATATTAGTAAGAAAGTATTAATTTTCGGTAGGAAGTAACTTATTTTGAATAGATAATTACTAATTTTTAGTAGGAAGATATTAATTTAATTAGTAAACTATTAAATATTTGTAAGACACTATATTAATTTTATTTTAATTGTCTTATTTTATAAATGATCTCGGACGTTAAAGATTATTTAACTAAACTGTTAATTTTTGTTATGAATCAGAATCAACTAATTTTGAGTAGGAAATTACTAATTTTTAGTAGGAAACTATTAAATACCTGTTGATAAAAAACTATTAATTTTTAGTATAAAGTTATTAATTTTTAATAGTAAAGTATTAAATATTAGTAAGAAGCTTAATTTTTGGTAGGCAGCAACTAATTTTTAATAGGAAACTATTGAATATTAAGAAACTATTAATTTTTTAACGAAGCAACTATAATTCTGAATATTAAAGTATTAAATTTTAGTAAGAAACTATTAATTTAATTTTTAATAGCAAACTATTAAATATTAGTAAGAAACTATTAATTTTTAGTAGAGAAATTACTTATTTTTAGTAGGAAACTATTAAGTACCTGTTAGTAAAAGAAAATATTAATTTTTGGTAGGAAGCAACTAATTTTTAATAGAAAGCTATTGAATATTAAGAAACTATTAATTTTTTTTACGAAGCAACTATAATTCTGAATAGTATTAAATTTTAGTAAGAAACTTAATTTTTTGTAGGAAGCAACTATTTTTTAGTAGAAAACTGTTAAATACCTATGTTAGTAAAAAAATATGAATTTTTGATAGGAAGATATTAATTTAAGTAGTAAATTATTAAATATATAAGTAGGAAACTATTCATTTTTGGTAGGAATCATCTAATTTTTAGTATGAAATTACTCAAAATATTAAGACATTAATTTTTAGTAGGAAGATATTAATTTAGTAAGCTATTAAATATAAGTAAGAAACTATTAATTTTTGGTAGGAATCAATTAATTTTGAGTAGGAAATTAATAATTTTTAGTAGGAAACTATTAAATACCTGTAAGTAAAAAACTATTAATTTTTAGTAGGAAGCTATTCATTTTTAGTAGTAAAGTATTAAATATTAGTAAGAAACTTAATTTTTGGTAGGAAGCAACTAATTTTTAATGGGAAAATATTAAATAGTAAGAAACTAGTAAAAGTAAGAAACTAATAATTTTTGTATTAAAAAACCACTTGTCCGAATATATTCGTGTAAAAAGTTTAACTATTAAAATAACTATTAAATATACTTAAATATACTTAAATATACTTAAATATACTTTAACTATTAAATATTAGTAAGAAACTATTAATTTTTAATAGAAAACAACAAATTATTAGTAGAAAACTACTAATTTAATATATTAATTTAACAACTAATTTAAATTAATAATCTATTAAATGAAATAGCAAAGTTTCACTATTTCAAAATTTTAATTAATATTAAAAGCAAAGTCACATAAAAATATTGTGTCAATATACTGTTTCCCGGCGGACATAATAAAAAGAGGGTTCCAATTTGAGCCTATATAGAATATCTAGTATTGGACTTATATTGTTTATTTTTTTTAAATTATATAAATTCTTCTACAATTAAAAAAATATATTCGATTCAAACAATCAATTATTTTAGAATTTAATGATTATAATTTAAATTAAAACTGTTTAATTCATTTAAACAAAAATTATTTGATACAAATAAATATTTATTTAGTAAAGGGAAAATAATTGCATATTTAAATCAAGCCTACTACTTTTTAAATTTGAATTAGTAAAAATCGTTTACTAATTTGACTTTTTTCTTTTAAATTAGTAAATTTTACTAATAATTTAGTAGAAATGACTATTTATTTGTAAAATTTAAAAATTAGTTCCTAAGTTTTTGCTTTTGAATTAGTAAATTTTAGTAATAAATTAGTAGAAATTACTACTTATTATTAAAATTTAGAATCTAGTGACTGATCTTTTGCCTATAAATTAGTAAATCTTGCTAATAAATAGTAATTTCTACTAATTTATTACTAAAATTTACTAATCAAAGAAATTTTATTTGAACCAATAATTTTAGTATTTTGAAGCTTAATATTTAATTAACTCAGACAAAAATTATTTAATATTAATAAATAATTTACATAATTTAGAAACTACTAAACTTTTTATTGGTTTAATAAATTTTATTTTGTTGAAATAAAAATGAAATTTGTATCGAATACAATTTTCATTTAAAACAAATAAATAATTTACTCATTAAATTTGAATAAGTAAAAAAATTTAAAAAATTAGGACTGACTTTTTACTTTTGAATCAGTACCTATATTTTATTAATAAATAATAATTTCTACTAATTTATTACTAAAATGTACTAATTCAAAAGCAAAAAGTCAGTCACTAATTTTTTTCATTCAAATTTAAAGTACAAATTATTTATTTGTTTTAAATAAATATTTCATTCGACACAAATATAATTTTTTTTCAACCAAATAAAATTTATTCTAAATCAATTAAAAGTTTAGCAGCCTCTTAATCAAATAAATATTTAATTCTAATTATATCAAATAATTTTTGTCTTATAGTTTAATTAACTGATATTAGCTTCAAATTGTTGAAAACTATCCTGAAATTATTGATTCAAATAAAATTTCTTTGATTTGAAAAAAAGTTAGTTGACTTAAGTATAAATATTTATTTGATAACGACAAGTCAATTATTTGAATTTAATTTTTTTTTCAGTGTAATGTAATTATTATAATTAATGATACAATTAATAATTATTGTAATTAATACAATTAATAATTATTAATAAATTACCGTAAATTTAAAAAATATGGGTTTAGAGTGAAATTTTAAATTAATGTCCAATAATAAAATTTATTTATAACCAATAAAAATTTTACTAATCTTTAAATTAAGTAAATATTTATTTCTATCAAATAATGTTTGTCTACGTTAATTAAATAGTATATTTGCTTCAAAATACTGAAATTATTGGTTCGAATAAACTTTCTTTAATTTAAAGAAAAATTATTTGACTCATGTAAATATTTATTTGATGACGACAAATGAATTACTTGAATCTAATAATTTTTTTCAGTGTAATGTAATTATTATAATTAATACACTTAATGATTATTAATAAATTATTAATAAATTAATAAATTGTTTATAAATTATCGTAAAATTAAAGAATAAAAGTTCAAAGTGAAATTTTAAATGAATTTTCGATAATAAAGCATTATAATTAAGAAATGAATGAAGAAAATGAAAAAAATTGTTTCTTAAGAAACATTTTCTGTAGAGTAACGTATTTAAAATAACAGGAAATAAGTTTTATTGTTGAAACCGATTTGGCCTACATATTTACCTGTGATGCATATGGGCACTGCTGCCGTGGCAGGACCCTAAGTAACGTCCGAAAAATCCGAGGGAGTAAAACCGGTTTCGCGATTTTTATGGGGTCATCCGGTTAAAAAAGGGGAGGTCATCTCATTGAGGTCAGGTTTACAAAGAACGAGAAGGAGAGAAGTTAAAGTGAAAGAGAAAGAGAGACAGAAATCTCCCTTTGGTTAGTTACACAGAAAAAGCCCCTTTCCGTCATCCGGGCATCTGGTCATCGGAAATTAAAAAGTGCAAAAAAAACTTACCTGACCAGTTCGCTCCCAGGCATTTTAAGGGACTTAGAAGGGATATGCTAATATTGCCTTCGACCCTTGCGCGCTTAACTTAACCCTTTTCGTCGAAGGTAGAGAGAGGGTCACTTTGAGAAACGGGTTTTTGGAATTTTTTCCTTTTCAATCAAAAAGGGGGAAAAAAAAAATCCCCAAAGAAAAAGGGTTAACTGCCCTTTGGTAAGTTTTCAGAGTAGTGGGGGTACAACATCATGACCAGAAGATTCGATTTCACGTGTGGCCAAGTAGCACCAGTTTCACCTCTGTAAACGACGACGAAGCATTTTTCGTTTCCTCTCCTAGTATTTACAATTTAGTGCACATTTTCCACTTCCTGCAAAAAAAAGAAGAAAAAAAATTAAAAACTTGTGAAATCTCTCGTGAAATTGTTTTCCAAAAAATTGATACCCTAATTCTTGAGAATCTGAAGAATTCAAATATTCTCAAGGAAACAAGTTCTCAAAGAAACGTCAAATTTTCAAAGAATTTACAAATTCTCAAAGAATTTACAAAAGTTTGAAAAAATTCCCTGAAGAGAGAAAAGATTTGAAAAAAATATAAATGGAAAGGAAAATTTTATTGCTTTATACTGAAAATAAAACAAAGGATGTAATGGAATATGGTTGTAATTTATCTCATTTAATACCCAACAGGCGACTAACGGTGTAAATGAAGCCTCTGTTGCTTTATGGAAATTCTCTTCTTTTAATTGTTGGTGCATTGCAATTAGTGGACCCGCCATTACGAAAACACTATACATATATATAGTGTTTGAGTAGTTAAACAGTGAATTGATTACTTTCGACCATGTTGAATTCAATGAACTTTTTTTTTTTTTTAATAATAATACCGAAAAAAAATTCAATAAAAACCCTCGAATTTATAGCACTTTTTTTTTCAAATGATGAATACGTGAATTTTATTTATCTCCTCAGTGATGTTTTTTCTAGTGCAATTAATTCTCGTGCTCATTTCAATTGAATTTGATTTATCAAAGGAAAATTCTTGGTCGAGTGCCAAATAATTTTCAAAACCCAGAATTTATATTATTATCAACATTTTCCTCTTTTTTAGTCTCCTTTTTTTGGGGGGGGGGGGAATTGAATTCATTAATAAAACATGTTTGAAAGGAAATTTTTTTTTCATTCGTCTATAAAAGTAATTTTTTTACAAATGTTATTTAAATGAAATCGTATGTGAAATTTTGTGTTTAAGGATGAAATTCCTGGAATTGATAGATATTCGTATATAGGATACTACTGGTATTGATATTGAATTCAATAAACTGTGGTTTAAATTTATCGATTTTGTGGTTTAAGTAAAGCGATGGACTTTGATGTTCACAAGTCGCAGGTGACAGCGCCTCTTTAAGTGTCTATATATATACTCCTCGTGAAATAGTTTCAAGTTTTGTCCAAAAACTTACTTTCTTGAAATGAAAGAGAAATTAATAAGAAAAAAGTATTAAATTAATAAAATTAATTAATTATTAATATTAATTATTATTATTATGCAAAATTAATTAATTATTAATTCATTTTGATTAAATTAATAGAAGAAAAACGAAGTTTATTTTGCTTGTCGATTGAAAATTAAATACTCGAAACAATTAATTAGAAAAAAGAAAATAAAAGGGAAATAAAGAGAAAACAAAAAGAAAAAAGAGAGAAAAAGGAGAAAAAAAATAAAAAGAAAATTAATAAATTTTTCAATAAATTTAATATAATGCAGAGAAAAATTTGAAACAAGTTTTCCATTTCTTTCAAACTCTTAAAGATTCTAAAGTTTTAATCTATGTTGTATAAAACTTTCTATTTAGAGAGGCTTGAAGCAAAATCAAACTTTTTTCGCTTTATAATCTATGAACTATAATTATTTTTTACTAATGACTAATAAATAGGTAATAATAATAACAATAATAATAATAATAATAATAATAATAATAATAATAATAATAATAATAAAAATATTGTTCACAAATTGATTCTTTTCTTTGGGGAAGAAAAAAAATTACATATTCCCGTTTCTTATTATTTTTGTAGAAAATTCTCAACATTCATAAAGAAATAATTTTCATTTCTATTTCTTAATTACAATTGCTTTAACAAAATTCAAAGGTTTTTAAAAAGTAAGGAAAAAAATGTTTATAACTTCCATTTGTCAATTACAAATTATAATTGGAAATGAAATTGAAAATTTTTGAATTTTTAGAAAATAAAGTAAACAATTTCATTTAAAAAAATGTTCTGTTACATTTCTTTACGAATTTCTTTCATTATAAAATTATTCAAAAACACCAATAACTTCTTTTTTAAATAAATATTTAATTATTATTTTTACCACAAAAATTAAGACATTCAAAAATGTTAAATTCAAACTTTTTTGAAATTAAACAATTTATAAAAGTATTGTTATAAAACATGAAGATATCGATTGCTTCGAGTCGAAGACTCGGAGTGATTGATTTCTTCATGTTTTATAATAATTCAAAATTATTTTCATCATTTTAATTCAATTACTATTTTCTAGAATTTTCAATTATTTTTTTTTTTATGAAAATAAATGAATAATTTAAAAAAATTTTTTATTATTTCTTAAAATAATTCAATTATTGCGAAGAAAGGTATAAAAAATTTGTAAATAATTGAATTCCTGTGGAATTTTCAATTTTTTTAATGAAAATAATTGAATTCCTTAAAAAAATTTTATTATTTAATAAAATAATTGAATTATTGCGAAGGAACTTGTAAAAAATTGGCAAATAATTGAATTCTTGTGAAATTTTTGTTATTTATGAAAATAATTAAATGTTTGCGTACAATTTCATTAAAATTTTGTTTAAATAATTCAATTCTTTTTTGGTAAATTTGATTAAAATTGTAGATTTTGAAAATAATTCAAATGAGAAAATTTGTTTCAAAATATTTGAAATTTTGACAAGAATTTTATTAATATTTTTGAAAATAATTTAACTTTGGGAAAGAATTTTGTTATTTATTAAGATAATTGCAATTTTGACGAGATTTTTTTTTTTCATTTTTGAACATAATTGAATTTTATTACTTTTGAAAATAATTGAATTTCTGCAATTTGTCATTTCTCCAAAATTCAATTTTTTGAGTGTTTTCAATAAAAATTCAAATTAAAAATTTTTAAATCCTGTTATTTTTTAAGTTGCTAATTTTATTTAAGAAAGAAAGTATTTATGAAAATAATTGAATTTTTGCAACGAATTTCTATTATAGTTTTTTTTAAATAATTAAAATCATGAGTAGAATATTATTATTTATGAAAATATAATTGAATTCTTGCAACGAATTTTATTAAATTTTTTTGGAAAATTTTATTAAAATATAGTAGCAGATAATGAAAATCAATGACTTGAGGAAAATTTTTGAAAATAATTGAATTTCAAAGAAGAAATTTATTATTTTTAAAGATATTTTTAAAGATAATAATATTTTTAAAGAAAATTGAAATTTGACGACAATTTTTTCTAGTGTTTAATAATTTGTGAAGATTATTTATTTAGTAGTTTAATTTTATAATTTATAATTTAATAATTAATAATTAACAGTTTAGTAATTTATAATTTATTAATTAATAATTAACAGTTTAGTAAATTATAATTTATTAATTGATAATTAACAGTTTAGTAATTTATAATTTATTAATTAATAATTAACAGTTTAGTAATTTATAATTTAATAATTCGTAAGGAAAAAAGAATTTTTTTTCTTGAAAGGAACTTTTCTGCAAATAATTTTTCCTTTACCACGGCAATAAATTTTTCATCCTCTTCCTCTCTATTCAAATTTTATATATCTAAATTATTTTCCTTTCATAAATATATTTTCTGAATTTCATCAGCAATTCAACTTCCATAATTACTACGGCAATTGAATTAACATTTTCCAGTTGAAGTGAAAATATTTTTCAGAGTAATGAAAACGACCTTCAAGCTTGGCAAGCCATGAAGAAAAAGCACACGGAACTGTGAGGAAAATTATAGAGAGAGAGAGAGAGAGAAAAGGAGAGATGGAGAAAAATATAGAGAAAAGGAGAAAAGAAGATTGAGAAAAGGAGGGAAAAAGAGAGAAAAAGAGGAAAAGAGAGAAAACAAGAAAAGAGAAGAAAGAAAAAAGAGAAAAGGATAGAAAAAGAGAGAGAGAGAAAGAGAGAAAAAGAGAGAAAAGGAGGAAAAAGGAGAGAAAGAGAGGGAAAACAGAGAGAGACAGAACGAAATGTATAAGAAAATGAAGAAAAGAAGGGAAAATGAGGAAAATAAGAAATAAATGAAAAGAAAAAGAGTAAGGAAAGGAGAGAAAAAGCCATCTTGCTCGAACGATCTTTTTGAAAGCGCGCGCCCCAAACCATAGAGTTGAGAAAAAGGGGTTTGCAATTGGAGCGAAGGGACGAAAAGCGAGGGAGAGAATATATACTTCGGGGTGGTTTTTCTGACGTCAACTACCCTCGGCGACTCCACCCGCTTCACCCTCGCTTTAAAAGAAGAAGGGAGGGGGGGGGGGGGAATTGAGAGCCGAAATAAAATGGCCGATGGCTCGCCTAATGCCTAAAATATACACAGCAGAAATTGGGCTCCTTAAAGAACAGAGAGCAAGGAAAACTGTTGGCTGTCTTGATGGGATCTTTCGGCAAAGCTCTTACTCTCTTTTTCTCTCTCACTCACTCTTTATTTCCCTCTGTTTCAAAAGAGGCGAGGGTTGAGAAAAAATATTGACTTAGCGCTCCACTGGGCCAAGTGAACTGCGGGAATATCTCGTCATCTCTTGGAAACTAATTTTTTCATTTGGTTCATTTACCATCGATTGGTGCAAAAAAAAAACACTTAAATTCGGGAGGATTTATTTTTTTTAACACTTAGGAAAGTTGGGAAAAAAATTTGCTTGTTGAAAAAAATTGCTAGTACAAAAATTTGCTTATCGAGAAAATTGCTGGTCAAAAAACTTGATTGCCAACAGAATTTGCTAGTTAATAAAAATTACTGGTCGAAAAATAGTTTGCCTACAAAATTACTAGTCGAAAAAGTGTTCTGTTAATAAAAATTGCCCTCCAACAAAATTTTGGTGCTGAAAAAATTTTGCTAGTCAAAAAATTGGTTTAACAATAAAAATTGCTAGCCTACAAAATTTTCTTACGGAAAATATTTACTAGCCAAAAGAATTGCTAGTTAAAAAAATTGTTTTCCATTAAAAATTGCGTGCCAAAAAAATTTGCTTATTGACACAATTTTCTAGTACAAAAATTTGCTTCTCGAGAAAATTGCTAGTCAAAAAATTAGTTTGCCATAAAGAATTTGCTTGCTAATAAAATTTTTCCACGGAAAAAATTATCCCTAGTAAAAAAATTGCTAGTTAAAAAAGTGGTTTGCCATTAAAAATTGCTTGCCAACAAAGTTTGTTTGTTGAAAAAATTTTGCTATAGTACAACAATTTGCTCGTCGAAAAAATTCCTAGTCAAAAAACTAGATCCGCAAAAAAATTTGCTAGCTAACAAAAATTAGTGGTCGAAAAATTGTTTACCTACGAAATTACTAGTCAAAAAAGTGGTTTGTTAATAAAAATTGCTTGCCAACAAAATTTTCGTGCTGAAAAAATTTGCTAGTCAAAAAAATTTGTTTTCAAGAAAATTTCTGATCAAAAAATTAGTTTGACATAAAAAATTTCCTTGACAATAAAATTTTCACACAAAGAAAATTTTTTACCAAAAAAAATAGTTACTCAAAAAAGTGGTTTGCTGTAAAAAATTGCTTGCCAACAAAATTTGCTTGTTGAAAAAATTGCTAATTAAAAAAGTGTTTTGCCATAAAGAATAGCTTGTTGAAAAAATTTGGTATAAAAAAAAATTAGCTTGACAACAAAATTTACCCATTAAAAAAATTGACGATATTCGAAAATTTTTGCTAAAATGGTATATAAAATGTGTAAATTAGTGTACTTTAATGGCTTAAATAAATATTACGTTTGTCATGTTGGGTAGCATCTAAAACTTTGACTAGAACCTATTGGCTTAGAAACTTTCGTGACTCACTTTGAGAAATCCTTTTTCCAAGTAAATAGCATGAACGAGCAGTGCTACTAACCGAATTTGGAATTAGAGACGCAACCGAAAGTTAGTCAATGTGGCTTGAAGAGATTCTAAATTGAATTTTCGTCTGGCACTCTGTCATGCTGCAAATATTATTGCGATATTAAGAGATTGTGGTCAAGGAAGGCTGAGAGAATTCGAATCACATTATGTATATATATATTTTTTTGGACAAACTGAATATACGTACTTTTTCCATTTTATTGCATTACTAATATTATTCTAGTAATTCATTAAATTTTATTTATGATCTCTTCTAATTTCATTCTATTTATGATCTATTCTATTCTATTCTATTCTATTCTTTTCTATTCTATTCTATTCTATTCAATTCTATTCTATTCTATTCTATTCTATTCTATTCTATTCTATTCTATTCTATTCTATTCTATTCTATTCTATTCTATTCTATTCTAATATACTATTAATTAATATTATATTCTATTTATTTATATTTTTATTTATTCTGCCTTATAGCCTATCGTTCAATAAAGTGACTATTATTGCCCTAGGGAAATAATGTGTACTTTTCTGACTTCTGTCAGGTTAATAGAGTACTTATTATTGCCCTAGGGTAATAATGGGCTCTTTACTGACCGCTGGGCCATAAGGGGAACTGATTATTGTTCATTATTGTCCTAGGGCAATAATGTGTACTTTTCTGACTTCTCGCAGGTTAAAAGAGTAAATATTATTGTCCTAGGGTAATAATAGGCTCTTTACTGACCACTGGGCCATAAGGGAAACTTATTATTGTTCATTATTGTCCTAGGGCAATAATGTGTACTTTTCTGACTTCTCGCAGGTTAAAAGAGTAAATATTATTGCCCTAGGGTAATAATGGGCTCTTTACTGACCGCTGGTCTGAAAGGGGAACTTATTATTGACCATTATTGACCATTATTTCCCTAGGGTAATAATGGTAACATTACTGACCGTTAGGCTATAAGGGGAACCTATTATTGACCATTGTTGCCCTAGGGTAATAATAGGCTCTTTACTGATCGCTGAGCTTTAAGGGGAACTTATTATTGACCATTATTTCCCTATGGTAATAATTCTTGACCTGAGCCATAATTGATTTTTTAATTCGACTTTTTTTTAATTCGGCGAACATTTTTTTCTTGAAGGGGAAAATTAATTCAGCTACTCCACTGTAAATCCAATTTTTAAAAAACCCAGTAATTTCTCATTTATTTTAATTTTAATTTTTTTTTCTGCCGCGTGTAACAGTGCGCTTATTTGCGCTTGATAACGTTCCACTTTGAACGACAAGTAGAGGAGAAGAAGAGTAGAGCGCGAAGAAGAAAACCGCCGTGAAAGAAGAAATGAGAAGAAGGATCTTCCCCATTTGCCCTCGGAACAATCTCGAGCGGACGATTCGTTAGGGAAGTTTTTCTCTTTTCGAAATAAAGGCAATTAAAGTTTAAGGCGCCGTTCTCCAAGGAGATGATGGCGAGTGAGGGGTGAAGGGTATAAAGGCGGTTAGTCGCAAGAAGAAGAAGAAGAAGTAAGCGAGGGGAGGGCGGGGGGGCAGAGAGAAGAAAAAGAGGGTGGTTTGCTGTTAAAAGGGGTAGGTGGGCGAACAGAGGACGAGGGGGGGGGGAGTTCGAAGCCAGGATTCAGGGCAAGGTGGCGGCGAGAGAATCTTTCTCTCTCTCTCTCTCTCTCTCTTTTTCAAAGCAGGGGGGAGAGATGAGGGGGTGTGCTGGTTTTTGTCATTTGAAATATGCCAAGGGGCTGCACGAGAGGCGAGGAATGATAAAATGGCGCCACAGACAAAGGGGCGATTTTTCCTCGCCAGCTTCTCTTTTGTTTCCTTCCTGTAATGAAAGCTCGTCCCTTAGAACCACTACTAACCCCCCCTCACCCCATCTTGCTATCCTTTTCCTTCTTTTACTCTTTCCTCCCCCCTCACTTTCTCAAACCTCTTGGAAGAAAACCAGGGAAGACGATCGCGGGGCTCGTGTCTTTAATGCCGGTCTTTTCGAGGGATTCTTATCCACACCGTCAACTCTCCCCCCCCCCTTAGTATTCTCTTTTTTCTTACCACCTACCACCTTCAGTACTCTGACCCCTAGGAGCCGTCGTCTTTTATCGGTCGTCTTGTTGGGAAAAATAAAGTGAAACGAAAGAAAGAAAAAAAAAAATAAAATAAATACAAAACGTGTTGGTGTTGGTGTCGATCGAGCGATCCGGGTCTCTCTTTGGCTTTTAATACAAATGCGACGATAAAACGTAATGTTGATAAGATTATTTTGTATTTGTTACAATGAGGGAATTTTTTGTTTTGGAAAACGAAAAACGATTGAGTGATGCAAAAGAACGAGAATTAAAATTTTGATACTTATTTCTAAGTTTATTGATTCTATCTTTTTATTAACGAGAAGTCTATAAGAATTATTATAATTAATATTATTATAGAGGCCGTTCAAAAAATACGTAACGGGAAGGGGGAGGGGAGGGAAGTAGTCTGTAAAAATTATTATAATTATTATTATAGGAGCCGTTAAAAAAATACGTAACAGTAAGGGGGGGGGGTCAAGCTATTTATTACGGTCAGCAAAAAAAAAATGGCGCTAATGTATACAACATTGCATTACATGGGGGGAAGGGGGGGGGGGGGAGATCCAAATTACGATTTAACACCAAAATTGATACTAAATCCTAATAACTTTCTTTTTACAAGAAAAAGAAAATTTAAATCACCGCAGAAAAATTAGAGAAAATAGGATAAAATTGAGAAATAGTAATAAATGGACAAGAAATTACTAGACGTATATAGTATTGAATTATTAAAAAATAAAAAACAAAAAAAAATAATGAATTTTTCACTCCAAGGACAAGGGAATTTTGGAGTTGGCAAACAAAAGAATTCAGAGCGAGTGATTTGCCGTATCGTGTTTGGTGCGCGGGGAGGGAGAGTGCAAGGGATGCTGCTGATGATGGTAAAAGGGGGACAACACACCACCACCACCACCAGGAAAGGAAGAAGGACGGCAATCTTCGAAGGGGCTGTATTTTAAGATTCACCCCTCGGCTATCTCGTATCTTATCGAGAAAGGGTTTGGATGAATTTTTCCGCGCACAGGGGAGAGATCGGTGCGCCTTTCCTTTCCTTTTCGAAGCAACGATTTAAGTTCTTAACGCGCACAAAAGAGACTTATACTCCCTGGTCTGAAACTCATAAAATAAAATTTTGAAACGAAAAAGTTTTGAAAGGAAAAAAAGAAAGAAAATAGAAAGAAAAGAAAATTATTAATTTAAAAGTAAAAGAAAATAAATAACTACTTCCTCCATAAAGGAAACAATAATAGTGTAAAAATAAAAGCAAATAGAATAATACAAAAGTAAAAAAGTAAATAAAACAATGTAAAAAAGGAAATTAGTCTTTTTTTCTATTTTCGATGTAATGAAGATACTTGAACATTAATAATTTTTAACTGCATTTGATTCAATTTCTGTATTTTTACTTGGAAATTAATAAACAATATCTAATTTTTTTACGTACTTTTCTTGGGAGCGCGTCAAAAATACTAATTAATAAATATAAATTTAAGTGAACTTGTAAATAACAAAAAAAATAATTATTCAATAAACTGTTTGTTATTTCTAATCACTAAAATTATTCCTATTCTAGTTGAACTATTACTATTATTACTATTAATATTGCTATTACTTTTTCTATTAATATTACACTGAGAAATTTTTTTTTTAATTCAAAAATATGTAGCCAACCAAAAAAAAAGTGTATTATTATAATTACTATAATTATTATTATAATTACTATAATTATTATTATAATTACTAATATTATTATATAATTACTATTATTATTATATAATTATTATATAATTACTATTAAAAAAATTGGTTTGCTATAAAAAATTACTTGACAACAAAATTTTCTCTCGTAAAAAATTTCCTAGCAAAAGAAATTACTAGTTAAAAAAGTGGTTTGCCATGAAAAATTGCTGGTCAACAAAATTTACTGGTTAAAAATATTTTGGTAGTCAAAAAATTTACTTGTTGGAAAAATTTTAGTAGCCAAAAAAATTTGTTTGCTAACGAAATTTTACCAGCCAAAAGAATTTGCTTGACAACGAAATTTACCAGTTGAAAAAATTTTATTAAATATATTATTAATTATTTTTTCATATATTATTATTTTATTACGTATTTTTTACATATATTATTTTATTAATTATTTTTTATAGGTATATATATTATTTTTTTAATTATTTTGATTATTATTAAATTATTATTAAACTAAACTTATTATTTCTCACAGATATTCCATGAGAATTTCTATTTCTCGTGTATAATAATTACAATAATGTAAGATGGAGAGATATGTTTTATAATAAGAGAATAATTTTCTATATATTCTTTTCTTTCCTTTTTCTTCTTTCTTTTCTTTTTCTTTTTTTTGTTTGAAATGCAAGTTAAGAGAGAGAAGAAAAACGCAATATCTCGTTGATTTTTATTTGCCTTTAGAAACCGGTTCTCTTTTTCATTATCCGTAGAGAATGAAAGCGTATACATATAAAGAGAATACTCGACGTGACTCGATCTTGGGTTACCAGCCGTATGAAACGTTTAAATGCTCTTCAGGCTACTTCTATATACAGCGTCCCACTCGAAAAATACTTGAAACCTGACAATGTATAGAGAAAAGAAAAAAGAACAAAAACAATCGAAATTGAAATTTTTGGAGGTGTGGAAACTTGAGTTTTGATCAATTACACTCTTGTTTGAACACTATTTCAATAGGTGCAACATTTTAATGCTTTTTTTTGTCTTAATTTGTTATCCTTAGAAACACTCTGATTACTATTGATTTACACGATTAATTATTATTTTTAATTACTTCAATAATTTAATATTCTTTGTACTGTAAATTTTTAATATTTTTAGAGGAATGTTCAGAATTTTCAATTTATTCATAAATAGTAAAAAATATTTACAACAATATTGAAGAGCAATATTCGCAATATTTTCGATATTTTTGCCATTGTTGAACAATTGAGGATAATACTAACGATAAGTGGTAAAAGTTAGGATTAGTCAGACATAAACAATTAAATTTTTATAAGATTTAGAAATCCAGAATTATTGTCAAAAATGTTTATAAAAATCTTTGAACCAATTCAATTATTTTCGTAAAAAAGAAAATTCTTCCCAAGAATTTAATTCTTTTTAAAAATGAACATTTTCACAAGAATTCAATTATTTAAAAAGATTTTTAATAAAATTCGTTGCAAGAATTCTATTATTTTTATAAATAACAAAATTTATCGCAGAATTTCAATTATTTTTCATACAATTTTAAATAAAATAATAGAAATTTGCATTTATTATTAAATTTTTTTCCAATTCTTCATAAAAATTCAGTTTTAAGAAATATTCAATTATTTATTTTTGTATTTAAATAATTGAATTCTCTGGATTTATAGAAAAATTTTAGTTAAAAATATTAAAAAATTTAATTTTGAAGAAGTTACAAATCATTGAAGGAATTTTATTACTTCCAAAAGTAATAAAATTCTTATCACAAAATTTTTAGTTATGTTCGAAATTGAAAAAAAAATCTCGTCAAATGCCAATTATTTTTATAAATAATAAAATTCTTCTTCAAAATTCAATTATTTTCAAAAATTTTCTTATTTCAATAATTTTTAATATTTCTACTATTTTAATAAAACTACCCAAAAGAAATCAATTATTTAAACCAAAGTTTAATAAAATTGTACGTAAGCGTAATTTAATTATTTTCATAAATAATAAAACTCATTGCAAAATTTCAATCATTTTTAATACAATTTTAATCTAATTCCTTGAAAAATGTAACTATTCTTAAAATTTTTATTGGAATTCGTCAAAAGAATTCAATTATTTAAAAATTTGTTAATACAATATTTTATAAGAATTAAATTTTAAGAAACATTCAATTATTCAATAAATAATTTACCTTTGTATTCAAATTATTGAATTCTTGTAGAATTTTCAAATAAAAATCAATTAAAAAATGAATTTTTCAATGTTAGTTAAAATTTTAGGTAATAATTGAATATGAAAATAATTTTGAAGAAGTTACAGTAAGAATATTCTTATAATACAAAATAATTATTTTATCTCTCGAACATCTTTAATTATTATAAAAAATATTTTTAAAGTTGTTTAATTTCAAAAAGGTTTGAATTTAAATGTTTTGAAAATCTGAATTAGTATGAAAAATAATAATAATTAAAAATTTATTTAGAAAAGAATTGATGTTTACGAATAATTTTAAAATTAAATGAATTCGTAAATAAATGTAGTAGAATATTTTTGTGAATATCTGATAATTTTTGTAGTGAATCAAAATATTCTTCAGGGTCAGGGAAAAAGTCAAAATCAGTAAGAAAAAAATCTGGAAATCAGGGAAAAGTTAGGGAAAAACAAATTTTTGTGTCAACCCTGATAATTTATATTTCATTAAAAATACTTTTGTATTTATTTATTTTTAACCTCATTGCAATCTGATAGAAATTTTGAAATAATTTTCAAGACAAAATTTGAGCAGTTGATGATTTCGTAACCTAACAAGTAGATTGAAGATTTCAATGTCGGACGATGAGCAGATTCTTCTTTTGGTGTATTCTGAGTATTTTTGAAAATTAAATTCTTCTTTTTTCTCTTTCCTTTTTAAGTCTGTTCTATTGAGTAATTAAAACTTGGTACAACATTTTTTGTAATTGTTAATTTAAGTTACAATCCTTGTATTTTTTAATGCAAAAAGTCAAAATACTATGTTTGTTATAATTTTAATTAATCATTTTAAAAAATCTTTAATTTTACTGATAAAAATAATTTTATAATATGTAAAAAAATGTAAATTTATCACCTTTTAATAAATCTCTCATTCTATTGAATTTAAAATACAATTAACTGAATGTGAGTTTAAATTTTATTAAATTAAGTAGAAAGTAATTATTATCAATTTTTAATTATGAGTAAAATTGTATAAATTAACTAGAAAATGTTGTCGACTTTTTTGTTAAACATCAACAAACTTCTAATCAAAAAATTATTATTTATTTGAATCTATTTGGTCAAGAATTTTGTTCTTATTGTTTTAATAATGTTTAAATAAAAAATTCCGAGAATCTCGTCACTCTTGTTCGTATGAAAAATAAAAGACTTATTCTCAAATCGTTTTTTTTTTTGACATAATAATATAAGAACAAATCGATTGTTTTTTTTATATTGTGTCGATCGAATGCATTACTAAAATGACACAAAAAGTTCTGTAAAATAAAAAAAAATATTGAGCCCCAGCAGAATTAGTCTCACATTTTTTCATAGTTTTAAATTTGTTTAAAAAAAAATAGAATTTTGAAAATTGAATAAAAAAAAATTGCACGAATCAAAAAATATAATACAAAGTAAGTTTGAACTATTTTCAAGAAGCATTTAAAATCAGACGAACACCGCGTGGTTGCTTAGGTGACCCCTTCTGAATTTTAAAGAACCGGAACGAGTCTTTCGTATTTTTATTGATTTGCTTTTGCAAGAGGGTAGTTAAGGGGGCGCTCAACCGCCAGTCTTTTCTCCCTTCCATTGGACAGTTTTTCCCCCCACTCTTACAACTTCTTTACAACCCTTCTCTTTTCCAGTAAAATTCCCACCACACCAATTTTCTCTCTTTCTTTATATAATGTGCCCTCTCTTTTTTTCTTTCTTTCATTCTCCCTCTCTTTTTCTCTCTCTCTCTCTCTCTGGGCTTCATTCTTCCAGGTTAGCTTTTCCAAACGATGAGTACGCTCTAACGAAAAGAAATAAGTATATACAGGAAAAAGATCTCTATATATATATAAACCATCCCTTATTTCCTTCGCTTGAAAATTCTCGATGCGTAAAACAAGTCTCGTCGGGAAAAGATTCTCGATTTACTGCGGGTTCTATCCTCCTTGAAAACGACTTGATGAATGGAGGCGCAAATGAACTTCTGAATTCCCCCCCCCCTTCACCACCCTCTCCCATCGAATATTTATCGTCGTTTGTGATTTAATTAGGGGGGGGAGAGGGTTTCTTTTTTTTTTATCACGAATCAATATTGTGTTGAATATTTTCGCAGAATTCGATTCTTTTTTTTATCTTTTTTGGAATTTATTATCAGCAGTACTCTCGTTAAATATGCAGGATTATTTTGTCCGCGAACAAGAAGAAAGATTTACGTTAATTTATACTTAATTATAATTTTATTATGATTGTTAAACAATTTTGTTATTATTATTATAAAATATGTTAATTATTTGGGAAATTAATTATAATTTATATTGTAATTTCATAAAAATTAAAAAATAATTTTAAAAAACAATTTTAATGTAAAATTCGAATAGTTTTATTACAAAAATTCTTTTTATAAATTAAATATGAATTATAAAGTAGTAAATAAAATATAAAAGATAAATAAATGAAGTGGTAATAAATATAAAGTAGTAAATAAAATATAAATAAATAAAGTAGCAATAAATAGAAAGTAGTAAATAAAATATAAAAGATAAATAAATAAAGTAGTAATAAATATAAAGTAGTAAATAAAATATAATAAATAAATGAAGTAGTAATAAATATAAAATAGTAAATAAAGCAACAGAAGGTTGATATAGATAAAAACAAAGTAATAAAAAATAGGTTACAAAAAAAAGAAGAAACAAGTAAATAATAAAATTTTTAGAAACTGAAAAAAGAAAAAATGATTTTAAAAATTTCAAAAAGGATTCAAAAATTTTCAAAAAGGAAAAAAATGGAAATAACTTTTCAAAACTAAATTTATTAAAAGACTAGAATAAAAATTTTCGAAAAAAGTCGAATATTTAAAATACTTGATAAAAAGTAAAAAAGTGGAAATAAAAATTTCCCTATAACTAAATAAAAAAGCAAAGGACTAAATAAAAAACTAAAAAAAATCATTACAAAAAAAGTAGCTACACTGACATTTTAATTCCAATTCCGCTTACAAATGCACTTCACCCTTTTTATATATGTTCATGAGGGGACAACATTTTTTTTTCCACCGAGCGTTTAGCGAGAACCAACACGGTTGACAAAAAAAAACAGAAAAAAAGCTCTGGGTACACCTGCAGGCGGATAAGCGAGAGAAAAAAAAGGAGATTGGGAACCACCTGTTAGAAAAAAGTGTTCGTACCTAGGGATGGGGGAAAAAACATCCCACCCCTTGGGATTCTGGAGTAGCGGCGGCGCGTGCCACGAGAGAGGTAGAGGATCGTTTACAGACAAGTGTGTCGGGGAATACGTGGGGGATAAGTGGTCCACATTTTTTTTCCTCTCTCTCTCTCTCACTCTGCTGCTGCTGCTTTAACACTACCCCACGGTTATGGCCAGGACTACAAATGGGGCGTAAAGAATGTTGGAAAAAATGCTTTGGGGTGCTGCTTGTCTTCTGGTAGTACATTGTCGTTTCACACCCTGAGGGGTGTGAAGTACTAAATGTGTCTTTTAACGCTCAGTTTATTTACCTAATCACGGGAAAATTAAGGCACACCCACGCGAGACACTTGATGACACTATTTTCTTTTTCAATGTTTTCTAATTTTTTTTTATGATTTTTTTTCTCTGAAAATTTTTTATAGGGAAAAATATTTGTAAATATTATAAACTTTTAATTGGGAGAAAACGTAAAGAATTATAAATATTCTCTAATAAAAATAATAGTTACAATAAATAAGAAATATTTCTTATTTATTGTAACTATTATTTTTATTAGAGAATATTTTTTAAACATTTTGTTTAAAAAATTATTATTTATTGTTGTAACTTTTTATTTATTGTAACTATTATTTTTGTTAGAGAATATTTTAATACTATATTAAACCACAAATTAAAAGAATTGAATTAAAAAATAATTAATATTACAGTTATTAAATAACTATTATTTGCTTTTATTAAATATTTACTACTATGTTCTTTATTTAAAATTTTTATCTAATTAAAATTTTTTTAATTCTATTCTTATTTTTATAAGGGAATATTTTCATACTACTCTGTAAAAAAAATTTTTTTTTTAGAGTAATATTTTAGTAAAAATGTTTTCTAATTTGAATTAGTAACTTTTTGCTTTTAAATTAGTAAATTTCACTAATAAATTACACTGATAAAAGAGAAAACAATATTTTTGAATCAAATATAATTTATCTTTGTTACATTGTCAACCAAAAATTATTTTTGAATTAAACATAAGAATTATTTGATTCAACACAAAATAACTTTTATTCAATAAAAATTACGTTTAATCTTTAATTCAATTATAAAATATGTTTAAATCATTTTTTTTTTGGTTAGCTACTTATTTTTTGTTAAAAAAAAAAATTTTATCTGTTTAGTAGAAATTACTATTATATTCAATGACTGACTTTCTCCTTTTAAATTAGTAAAAGTTACTAATAAATTAGTAGAAATTACTATTTATTAGTAAAATTTACTTTATTTGATTTATTTATACTTTATTTTAATTTATTAGTAAATTTTTCTAAGAAATTTGTAGAAATTACTATTTATTAGTAAAATTTACTATAATAATTTAAAAGCAAAAAGTCAGTCATTAATTCAAATGAATAAACATTTTTACTAATTAAAATTCAGAGAGTGAAAAAGTACTATTATTACTATTACTTTTTACTTAATACAATTAATAATTAAAATTTTTTTAATTATATTTTTATTTTTATAAAAATAAATAATAAATAACAATAAATATTTTTTTTTAATTTTATACTGATTGTACGAAAGCACTTGTCCGATTAATAAATATTGAAATAAATATTTGTTGAAATAAATAGAAATAACCAAAATTGAATAAAAAAAACGAATAAAACAAGTGATTACATGAAATATAAAATAAATAACAAAGCTGTTAGGAATTATTTATTTTGTCCAAATTAATATTTACTGAAATCAATAAAAAGCTTTTAACAGCAAATTTATTTATTTAGTTACAGAAATTTCCAATTTATATAAAATTGCTCTTTTATTATAATTATATTTTATATTACAAAATGTCAATGAGCATTTGTTTTTGAAAGTAAATCGCATATCGTGTGGTTGTTTGTAAAGTTCTGTAAAAGTTACAGTGAAACCAGTAGAACGAGCTGAATATTTATTAATTAAATACAAAAAAAATTATTTATACATTGTGATAACTTTTATTATAAATAACATTTCATTCCAAAAAAAATATTTACAAAGTGAATCGAGGAATAAAAAAAAATAATGAAAATTTATAACCAAAAAGATGTTTTCACTTTTTGTTGCTAATAAGTAAAACTTCTTTTTTTTGTCTAAAAAAGTAAAAAATTATTTTTTTTACATAGGTATCGTAAATATATTTTCTACTTTATTTTTTTAAACTATTTATTTATAATAAATATAAATTGTAATTTTAACATATTTTTTATTACTTGAAGGTATCAAGAAATTTTGATTCTGACATTAAAAATTCTTTTTTCTTCTAAATTTTTTTTTTATTTTTTCCTTTATTTATTAGTTAGAAATTGAAAAATTTAAAAAAAATAGTAAAAATTGAATTTTTTATTTTTCAGAAAAGGAGAAAAAATTTAGCCGAGATGCAAACCACGTTCGAAATTCGAACGCGACTGGTGACGCCATCAGGGGATTGAAGCTGGAACCTTACGTAACGAGGTGACTTCACTAGAATTTTTATTTTCCAACCCTTTCATTTTTAAATCGAAGAATATTTCATAGAAAATTAAATTTAAATAATTTTTATTTTTTTGCTCTTAAATTATCTCAATTTTATTCAATTTTTCATTTTTTGCAATTATTTTCCATTTTTCTATTTTTTACTTTAGAAAAAAAAAAAAGTACTTCAGTACTTTAAATTAGTACATAATTAGTACATTTTCATTTTCATTAGAATTTATTTATTTTGTCAGTAAAATTTTACTAATATTTAGTTCTTTTAAATTTTTCCCAGAAGTTTTAGTAGATAACTAATAGTAATTAGCAGAAATTTATTATTAAAATTGGCAGAATATTTAACAGACTAATTATCAAATTAAATTTAATTGTAATTTAATAGTAATTAACTTATTCAGAATTTCAGATTTAGACGTTTCGTAAAAAATTTATTTTCAATTATTTATTTATTATTGTTAGTATTATTATTACTATTAAAAACATCATTTTTTCGAAAATATTATTAATATTAATTATTATTATTTGATTCTTTTTTAATTTTTTAATTTCCTTTTCTGAAAAAAAGTAAAAAAGAAATTATTTATTTACAAAAATAAACGAGACAAACCTTTTGGTTAATTGTACTAAATTAACAATTTATATTCTTATTTATTTATTCAACTGTATAATAAGAAAAAAATGTAAATAAAATAAAAAGCGAAGAGTTCTTTTTGAAGACTTTCTTGTCGTCTTCAATATCGCAATATTTTTTATTAAAGTTTTATTATTTATTTACAAAATTCCTAAATACTAAAAGCTACTTAATTATTACAGTCAACTCTCGATATTTAAACATTCGATAAATTGAATTTGTTTTCTGGTCCCTTGAAAAATTTTCCATTCTTAAAATATTCGATAAATAAAACCCTCGATAATTAAAATTTTTTTATGGCCCTTGCAATTTAGTTTCTGGTCCCTTGAAAAATTATTTATACTTAAAATATTCGTTAAATAAAAACCTCGATAATTTGAATTTTTTCTAGGGCCCTTGCAATTCAGTTTATCGAGAGTTGACTGTATTGTTTTTTTGTTTTTGAGGATTATTAATAAAAATTGATGGAAAATAAATTAAATTAGAAAATGAATTATTATTTAAACTAAAAAATAAATTAATAATTAATACAATTTTTTTTAATTAAATAAAGTAAATGATAAATTAGATTTTGAATAAAAGTTATAAATAAGTAATAAATAATTTTGATTGAAGATAATAAGAAAGTCTTCAAAACAAACTCTCTCCTTCTTAATTCATTTACAAACATTTTCCCTATTATTTTACTTTTCAATAAATAAATACAGAAATAAATTATTAATTACATAATTTTATTTTCGCTGAATTGAGGGAAAAGTTGAAATGCGGTAAGTTTATTTTTTCATGAAATTAAAGGAAGAGATAAGTGAAGACGAGTATATGAGTTAAGGGATATAAATGCAGGAGCGTTAAATCTTCATGGAAGTTTGTTGAGGGGGCCAACGTTAATGTTCAGGTAACCATGTAAAACCGTGCTTACTTATCTCGGTTGAAAACAGCCCAACGATGAAGAAGTAGAGTGGATATGGTAAAAGGAGGGCTCTCCTATGCTGCATTCGAGAAACATTTGGTTTTTAACGAAAATTAACGGCCCCTAGTCCGAGATTCTGCAGATGCTCCGACATAATCTAATAGTCGGTTAAATTATTGCACGGGGCCCTTGACTTTTTCAAAATTTATTATTTTCCACCGCCGCGTGCCTTTTAACTCCAAACACTCATTGTATATATAATTTGCCAAAGTTATTTTCTCATTATTTATGTTATTATCGTTTTCACTGCAATTTTTTTTTAAAACAATTTTTGAATAATTTTAACTGAAAGAATTTTCTTTTTGTTTTATTTCTTTTCTCTTTTTACTTTAAAAATAGGAAAATTTTTTACCTTCAACGAGAATTTGTTCCGGAGTTTTTAACTTTTCATTCGTAAACTACTTTTTTCAATAAAAATAGTTAGAAATTTTTTTTTCAGTAAAATAGAGAAATATTTTTCTACTTGGAAAAATACTTTTTACTTAGAAAAATACTTTTTTACTTAGAAAATACTTTCTACTTAGAAAAATTTTTTTCTAATTAAAAAAAATATTTTTCTAATTAAAAAAAAATATTTTTCTACTTAAAAAAAATACTTTTCTATTTAAAAAAATAATTTGTTTCTTAAAAACAAATTAAAAGCAGTAAAAATTTTAGAATTTTTAGAAATTTTTTCTACTTAGAAAAATACTTTACTACTTTAAAAAATACTTTTCCACTTAGAAAAATACTTTACTACTTAAAAAAATACTTTTCCACTTAGAAAAATACTTTTCTACTTTAAAAATAGTTTTCTACTTAAAAAATACATTCTACTTAGAAAAATACTATTCTACTTAAAAAAATAACTATTCTACTTAGAAAAATACATTTTTACTTTAAAAATAATTTTTTTACTTAGAAAAATACTTTTCTATTTAGAAAAATAATTTATATCTTAAATACAAATTAAAAAAAGTAAAAAAGTACCTGATTTACATGTTAGAATTTTTAGAAATTCTTTCTACTTAAAAAAATATTTCACTAATTAAAAAAATACTATTCTACTTAAAAAAATACATTTCTACTTAGAAAAATACTATTTTACTTAAAAAAAAATACTTTTCTACTTAGAAAAATACTATTTTATTTAAAAAAATACTTTTCTACTTAGAAAAATACTATTTTACTTGAAAAAATACTTTTCTACTTAGAAAAATACTATTTTACTTTAAAAAATACTTTTCTACTTAGAAAAATACTATTTTACTTAAAAAAATACTTTTCTACTTAGAAAAATACTTTTATACGTAGAAAAATAATTTTTTACTTTAAAGAAAATTTTTTTACTTAGAAAAATACTTTCTACTTAGAAAAATAATTTTCTACTTAGAAAAATACTATTTTACTTAAAAAAAATACTTTTCTACTTAGAAAAATAATTTTTTTCTTAGATACAAATTAAAAGAAGTAAACAAAGTCCCTGATTGAAACGTTAGAATTTTTAAAAACCTATTTTATTGTTTGTAATTAATTACTATTCAATTATTATAATTCTAATTGCCATTCTTATTACTCTTGTAATTATCATTATTCAAATTTTTAATAATCTATTTTTTTAACGGAAGAACACAATTAAAATCTGTTCCTAATTTATTTACAATTTTCGAATAATTAATCTCTACTTTAGAAAATTATAAAGTAATAAAATAATGAAAAATTGATTATAGCAATATTAAATTTGGATAAATTTTAGATCGCCAGAATTATTTTCATTAAAATTATGACAAGAATAGTTGAGTTCAATTATCTTTGGATTAGAACTTCTTTTCTTTTTTTATTAAGAAAAACGAATCGATAGGAGGAAAGATGCTTTATTAAATTTGATTATTGGAAAAGCGCTGTGCATTTGTATAATCTTATTTATTTACACAAGTCTATATTTGGATTGATAAATTATTCTTTGGTTTTAAAATTTTTAACAACTTTGAGTTATTAAGCAAAATTCTATTTTTGAAATAGAATGTTACTATTTTCATAGAAGTTGTTAAATTTTCTAGTAATCTTATGATAAACAGCTTTTAAAAGTAATTTTAAACTTTTAGTTACAACACTAAAAAGAAAGGTACTAATTTAGTACCAATTTTGGGTACTAAATCGTCATTTGGTTCTATTTTAATACCGAAAATCGGCTCTAATTTAGAACCTTTTATTTACAGTGAATGGATTTTTTGCAGCAAGTGATAAATGTCGATTATAGTCAGACGAGGCTTTATTATATATTCTAAGTAGTTAAAATCAAGTCTAGTCGGACAAAAATTTATCCGAATTTTATTTATTATTTTATTTTGTTTTTTTGATAATTTTATTTTACTAAAAAAGTAAGATTTCCTAAATGTCAGTAGTATAAAGTTTCAGTAGAGAAAGTCTGTTTTAGTCAGACCAGGACAAACTGTAAAAAAATAAAAAGTTCTCCAAATAAAAATTGAAAAATTCTTTTAATAAAAAGTTCCTCTAATTGAAATTAAAAATATTTAAAAAAAAAATTCTTTGAAATGTAATGTTTGTGTGGTAATAAATTTTTCTCATATTTCATAAATGAAAAATTCATTTCGCAAAATGTGAAAAATAATTTTCTGAAAAGTTGTAAATAACATGAAAGGACATATGTCAAGGATAAGTAAAAAAAGTGTCGCGGAAGAGAGGAGGAACCCTCTTCTTCTGCCGGACAAGTAATAAAGTAATTTTATGAAGTGGTCGCCAACATCCAACATCCGTTCCTAAGGGGTCCATGTGAAAAATTACCCTGGACCCGTAGACCACCGGTATCGTGGCTAACCCGCCCTTAAGTGAAAACATACTGTACTTTGTCTTCTTTTTGTTCCCGTGTGGTATACAAAAAAGGAGCATAAGGACAGTGTCCACCGTTTGCCAAAGCTCCAAGCTCTTTACTTTACCTCCCATTCTCCCTCTTTTTTTTGCCACTGCAACTATTTCCCGCAAAGTGGTTTCCCATTTAAGTAGGATGCTAAAAAGTAAAGCTCCATTAACTAAATTTCACCGTTTTATCGCGAGGGAGATTTCCATTATCTGGAAAAAATAGAAAAAAAACTGAACATAATTTACCTGCAATTTTTCAATGTACATAATCTAGTACACATTTTCGCGGTGAATAATTAATTTTCGTCGAAAATTGACTGGAATTTTTTCAATGGAGAATCAAACATTTGAAATAGAGAAAAATTTCCAAAAATTGTTTACTTATTTATTTCATTTGTTTATTTATTTTATTTAGTTACTTTACTTACTGAATATACATAATAATAATAATATGATTTTAATTTTAATTTATTTTAAAGGAACTTAATAATATAATAATTATATAAATAATTTTTTTTAATTTATTTACTTAACTAGCAAATATGTTACGCGCGCCGAACGAAATATTCAATTTATTATTATTATTATTATTATTATTATGCAAATTATCAAATCTTTTATTTTCAAATATAAATTTTTGAATAATTTCATAATCAAAATTAAAAACAAATCACTAATTGAGTACATAATTAATTGTATTTCCAAAAATTTAAATATAATTCTTCATAAGAATTGAATAATTTTCATAAATAATAATTTTATTTTTTGACAAAATTCAATTTTATTTTAAAAACTTTTACATAAATTTCACGAAAGAATTGAATTATTTTCTAAAATTTTTGTAAAAATCCTTCGAAACAATATTCAATTATCTTTATAAATATAGTAAATAAATTCTATGTAGAAATTCAATTACTTATTTAATTAAAAAAATACAATTTTAAAAATATTTCATAAAAAAATTAAATTTTTTTTAAATTTTTCAAAAGAATTCAATTATTTTTTAAATTTTTTAAAAATCCTTTAAAACAATTTAATTTTTTCAAATTTTTAATAATATTTTTCAAAAGAATTCAATTATTTTCTATATTTTAATAACATTCCTTAAATTAATTAAATTATTTCAGAAAGTTTTAATAAAATTTAATAATGTAATTGTTTAATTTCAATTATTAAGAAATACGATTATTTTAAAAACTTGAATGAAAAATAAAATATATAATTTATATATATATAAATAAAATTTATAAAATTCAATTACTGTCAAAATTTTCAATTAAAATAATTAGACACTCTGCTTTAATTAAAAAAAATCGAATTTTTAAAGATTTTAAAAAAATTCTTGTCAAGAATTCATTTATTTTCATAAATAATAAAATTCTTCGGAGAAATGGAATTATTCTCAAATTTTTTCTTAAATTTTTTGATAAAATTCTTGTCAAGAATTCAATTATTTTCATAAATAATAATTTCATTTTTTGACAAAATTAAATTTTTTTTTAACTTTTAACAAAAATTAGGCGAAACAATTCAAGTATTTTCTAAAATTTTTTAAAAATCCATCGAAACAGTATTCAATTATCTTTATGAATATAGTAAAATATTTTTTAGAAATTCAATTACTTATTCAATTAAAAATTTAATTTTAAAAATATTTCATAAAAGAATTAAGTTTTTTTAAAAATTTTAATCAAATTTTACGAAAGAATTAAAATTATTTTTTTAAATAGTCCAATTTTTGCAAAATTCAATAATTTTTAATCAAATTTCACAAAATAATTCAATTTTTTTCTTAATTTGTATTATAAAAATTTTTCAAAAGAATTCAATTATTTTCTAAACTTTTTAAAAATCCTTCGAATCAATTCAATTTTTTTTCAATTTTTAATAAAATCTTTTTCGAAAAAATTCAATTATTTTTTATATTTTAATAAAATTCCTTAAATTAATTAATTTCAGAAAAATGTAATACAATTCTGAGAAGAATTTAATTATTTCCTAACAAATTTTAATAAAATTCAATAATTTAATTGTTTAATTTGAATTATTAAGAAAGAAATTGTTCATAAAATTCAATTACTGTCAAAATTTTCAATTAAAATTATTAAACAAACTCCTTTAATTAAAAAAAATGGAAAGAAATTCTTCAAATGAATTTAATTCGGATTTTTATAAAAATTAATTAATAAAATTCTTGTCAAGAATTCAATTATTTTCATAAATAAAATTCTTCGGAGAAATTTAATTATTATCAAATTTTTTTAGATACATTTCTTTGCAAGAATTCATATATTTTCAAAAATAATAATAAAATTCTTCGGAGAAATTCAAATATTTTCAAATTTTTTGACAAAATTCTTTGCAAGAATCCAATGATTTTCAATATATTAATTTGAAAATGGAAAATATTTATAAAGAAAAATTATTAAAAAAAAGTTAGAAAACAAAGAAGCAAAACAAAACTAACTTCAAACTGCGAACAGATTACCGGAAGACGAAGATTATTAATATAGATTTTTTTTTATTTAATTTCATTATTTACTTTACTTAATTTAATTTCGTCAACTGTTTGATTAAAAAAGTAAGAAACTTAATTAAATTTTTCCAATAAATGGAGTGAAAAGAATCAATTTAGAAAAGTAATGAGAAAAAAAAGGTGAGTTAATTCTGTAAATGTTTTCTTTACTGAAAACAAAGCTAATTTAACTTTCTCAGTCTATGTTAATTCCACCATGCATTTCAAAGCTTCTGTATTCGAACACATTCCAAAAGAAAATAGAACAACATTTTCCCCCCCCTGTCTTCTAATACGGGTCACTGACTAGGAGTAAAATAGTTTTCAACCAAAATACAATATTCCAAATTGTCCTCAGCGAAAATTTGTCTTTTTTCCAAGAAAAAACTAATTTTTAATCAATTAAATACTTTTTTTTCTGCTACAATAAAAAATTTTTTACTACAAAATAAAAAACCAAGTAAATATTTTATATACTAATAATAATTAATAATGAGAATAATAATTAATTAACAACCGAAAATTAAATTCTTCCAAAAAATATAAATAATTAGTAGAGAATGAATTATTTCTAATTAATTATTAGAGAGCAAACAACGATTATTATTATAAATTATGAAAATTTTGCCTGAAAATAAAAAATTTTCGATTAAGAATTCTTTTTTTCAATAAGAAGATTATCGTTGGATAATTAAAATAACAAAGCATTATAATAGCAGAACATATATTATATGAGAAATCGATCGATAAGGAAGTGATTCGACTAAAGGGGAAAGCGGGGGGAGGGTCCATTGTTGATGAAATTATCAACAAACCGCAGCATCATGAAGGACTTGACAAATGAATTTCAATCCTTTTCGATCGAGACTCCACCCCTATGATTATAGTATCATTGTATTTTCATCCCCACCCTAAAGTATTTTAACATTATTGAAGAGAAAACCCACTACAACCATCACCATCAGCTCTCTCTCCTCACTATATGTTGGTTAAAATGGACCAAAACCATCTTTGCTCGATATCCTTTAGGAAAATCAATTTAGCAATCTTTCCTTCCATTAAGGAACATAATAGCGCCATGTTGTTACATAAACCCTTTCCTGAAGGCTAATATATACACTATCCCTGTCTTGGGGTCCTTCACCCCTCGATTTCAAAATTTATCTATTGCTATTGTCATTAGGAAACTGTTATCTCAAGGGATCTATTGTAATGTGAATGGTTATTCTCAGAAGAAATTGATATTTTCTTGTTCCATCAATCTTGGAGAAAAAAAGGAGGAATTATTGTTCCTTGGAGGAAAACATGCAAGAATAGGGCAAATAGTAAAAAATGTTTTCAAAATTTTAAAGAAAATTAAAAATTTTTTTAAATTTTTAGAGAAAATTCTTTTCCTTGGAGGAAAATATGCAAGAATAGGGCAAATAGTAAGAAGTATTTTCAAAATTTTATAGAAGGGTGTCAATAAGTTTCAAGAAAGTTTTAAAAACAACTGTCAACTTAAAAGTAGCAAATTCAATTATTTTCACAAATAATACATTTTTCTATGGGAATTCAATTATTTAAAAAAAATTTAATAAAATTCTACGCAAAAAATCAATGATTTTCATAAATAATAAAATTTTTCTCTAGAATTCAATTATTTAAAAAAATTTTTAAAAAATGTTTTATACATTTAAAAAATTATAATAAAATTGATTGTAGAATACAATTATTTTCATAAAATATAACATTCTTCCTAGGAATATAATATTATTGTCAAGAATGTTTATAAAAATCATCGAAATAATTAAATTATTTTCGTAAAAAATAAAATTCTTCCCAAGAATTCAATTGGAAAAATGAACATTTTCAATTTCATTCAATTATTTAAAAAATTTTTTAATAAAATTCGTTGCAAAAATTCAATTATTTTTATGAATAACAAAATTTATCACAGAATTTCAATTATTTTTTAAACAATTTCAAATAAAATGATAGAAAATTGCATTTATTCTTAAATTTTTTTTTAAATTCCTAAAAAGAATTCAATTATTTAAAAAAAATTTTATAAAATTCTTCATAAAAATTCAATTTTAATAAATATTTAATTATTTAATAAAATATTTATTTTTGTATTTAAATAATTCAAATCTCTGGATTTATAGAAAAATTTTAGTTAAAAATATTAAAAAATTGAATTTTGAAGAAGTTACAAATGATTGATGGAATTTTATTACTTTCAAAAACAAAAGTGATGAAATTCTTATCACGAAATTCAATTATGTTCAAAATTTAAAAAAAATCTCGTTAAATGCCAATTATCTTTATAAATAATAAATTTTTTTCTCAAAATTCAATTATTTTCAAAAATTTTCTTATTTCGATAATTTTCAATATTTCTACTATTTTAATAAAACTACCCAAAAGAATTTAATTATTTAAAAACAATTTTAATAAAATTTTACGCAAACATTTAATTATTTTCATAAATAATAAAACTCATCGCAAAATTTCAATCATTTTTAATACAATTTTAATCGAATTCCTTGAAAAATGGAACTATTCTTGAAAATTTTATTACAATTCACAATTCGTCAAAATAATTTAACTATTCAAAAATTTGGTAATAAAATTCTTTATAAGAATTAAATTTTAAGAAACTTTCAATTGTTCAATGAATAATTTACTTTTGTATTTAAATAATTGAATTCTCGTAGAATTTTCAAATAAAAATCAATTTAAAAATTAATTTTAAGTTAAAATTTTAGATAATAATTGAATATGAAAATAATTTTGAAGAAGTTACAGTAACAATATTCTTATAATATAAAATAATTATTTTATCTCTCGATAATGTTTAATTATTATAAAAAATGAAGAAATCGATCACTCCGAGTCAAAGACTCGGAGTAATCGATATCTTCATTTTTTATAACAATATTTTTATAGTTGTTTAATTTCAAAAAGGTTTAAATTAAAAATTTTTTAAAATCTTAATTCCTGTGGAAAAACAATTATAATTTAGTATTTATTTAAAAAAGAAGTTATTGACGTTTTTGAATAATTTTGCAATTAAAGAAATTCGTCAATAAATGTAACAGAACATTTCTTTTTGAATAAAATTTTTTTCTTTATTTTCTAAAAATTCAAAAATTTTTAATTTCATTTTCAATTAAAATTTCTAATTGACAAATAGAATTTATTAACAATTTTTTTCATGTTGTTTTTTGAAAAACTTTGAATCATAATTTTTTTAACATTTTCTATTTTTTATAAATAAAAAGAAGAAAAATTTGCATAATATTTTTTTTAGTATTAATTTGATACTTTCAAGGAAACTGAAAGTTTAACAATATTTTAAAAAGTTCTAAAATATTTTTAGAAGTTTCAAAAAGTTATTTTAAAAATTTTTTCTAGGAATATAAAATTCAGACGAAAAACGTATTAGAATTGTTGTGATGTAACTTTTTGTTACGATTTTTACATCAGTTTGATATCCTTCAAAAGAAAGTAAAATTTTTAAAAGTTTAAAAAAAGTTTAAAAAGAATTTTAAAAAATCTTAAATAGTGACTAGAAGAATATTTGCTTCAAGTTAAATAATTTATATTTAATTAAAAATACAAAGTTTTTATAATTGTTAATTTAAGTTACAATCCTTGTATTTTTTAATGTAAAAAATCGAAATACTATGTTTGTTATAATTTTAATTAATCATTTAAAAAAATCTTTAATTTTACTGACAAAAATAATTTTATAATATGTAAAAAAAATGTAAATTTATCACCTTTGAATAAATCTCTCATTCTATTTAATTTAAAATACAATTAACTGAATGTGAGTTTAAGTTTAAATTTTATTAAATTAAGTAGAAAGTAATTATTATCAATTTTTAATCATGAATTACATTTTATAAATTAACTAGAAAGTGTTGTCGACTTTTTTTTAAACATTAAAAAATTTCTAATTAAGAAACTATTATTTATTTGTATAGTAAGAAAGGTCATTCTTTTCGAGTCAAATAGTTATTTATTTAAATGTATTTGGTCAAGAGTTTTGTTCTTATTGTTTTAAAAATAAAATACAATAAATGAAATGAAAAAAATAATGAAGAAGTTCTTTATAGTTTCGACAAAAAAAAAAAAATAAAATAAAAAAAAGTTGAAATAAAGAATAAATTGTGAAATAAAATTTGGCACGTAGTTTGAAACACATTTCTCGACGTTTCGGGACCATTTCCAAAAAGTCTATGGAAACAAGAGGAAAGTTTTGGGTAGATTCGTGTAACCTGGAAAGTTGTATTGCACGTATGTATATATATGTAGAAAAGTGTTTCGTGTATAAGTGTGTTAGTCTGTGTGTGACTAGGACTTACTACTAGACGGTCTTCTGTGTTTGCTCGCGCATTCCAGGAAAGGGTGAGAGGTCGCGTTAATCCAACCAGATTAAGATAACCCCTAAAAATGTTCAGCTAAGTCGCCAACTTCGTCTGCAAGATGTGCTTAAAACGTGAGAATCCACCCTCCAGCTAGGAAACCAGTGAACGTTTCGCTTTTCCATAGTTGACTTTATTATACAGTTGAGACATTAGATTAATGTCAAAAATTAATCCTTGTAAACAATTTAGAAAAAAAATTTCTCTTTTTCCCCCAAAAATAGAAAAAAACATTGTCTGATCAAAACAGTCCTTCTCTACTTAAAACTATTTCTAGTAATTTCGTACGAATTTTTTTCGTCTGACCTGAACTTGATTTATATCACTGATTTCGTAATTTGAAATTATCGTCTGACCATATTTTGGTTTTTGCTATTTGTAAATTTAAATAAAAATTACAACGTCCGACTATAATTGACTTTTACTACTAACAGTAATTTTAAAAATTAGTAATTAGTTTCTGTAAATTTTTTTATACAGTTTTTTCGAATGAAAGGTTCTGTCTGACTATAACTCTCTTTTACTACTGAAAGTTAACGTATTTTACTTTTTTTTACTCTGTCCTCTGCTTTTTCTACTGAAACGAAAATAAAAATTAACTGTCTGGCTCATACGGGCATTTGTCACTAATTTTTAAGTTTGCAAGTATTTAACAATCTTCTGTCTGGATAAAACTGCCTTTTTATCGTTGATAAATATAAAAAATTCGAGAAAATTATGTCTGACAATAAACAACTTTTACTACTGCTATTAAAATAATATTCAAATAAAGTTTTGTCCGACTGCGAACAACTTTTACTACTGTTGCCAAAATGACAATATTTTAATGTCATTTGTCTGACATAATCCGACTTTTACTACTTAGTAAAAAAAATGGATTTTAAATTTATATTTATTTTTGACCACTACTCTACGGTTTCGAATCTCATTTCTAAGTAGAAAAGAAAAAAATATTTATCGTAAAGAAGAAAGTAGAACAAACTTTCAAAAATTTTAAAATTTCAAAAATAGAATAAAATGCAAACAAAAAATTGAAAAATAAAAGATGAGGGAGAAAATAAATAAATTAAAAAATAAAATTCGAGGGAAAAACAAAGAAATTTGAAAATAAAAGAAGAGGAAAAAATAAAAGAGGGACAAATAAAGAAATTGGTAAATGAAACAAGAGGGAAAAATAAAATAGGAATAAATAAAAAAATTGTAAAATAAAACAAGAGCGAAAAATAAATAAGTTAAGAAATAAAAGAAGAGGGGAAAAATATAGAAATGCAAAAATAAAAGAAAAGGTAAAAATAAAGAAATTCGAAAATAAGAAAATAAGGAATAACAAGAAAATATAAAAATAAATGAAGAGATAAAAATAAATAAATTAAAACATTAATTAAAAATGTCAAAAATAAATAAAATACGAAATATAAAAAATTAAAAATATATTTTGTTGAATATTATTTTGTCAAATTTATTGAAAGGATATTTGAAGTTGATTTTTTTTTAAAAAGAGAAAAAGGAGAGGAAAAAATTGAAAACTAATTTTTCATTAATCAATCAGTCTAGAGAGTATAATGTGCGGGCAAGTTCAAAGGATGCAGGATACACACAGAGTCCCGTATCTCCGTGGGCGGCCTGTGGTTTTCAAACCACCCCTTCAAACACGGGGATGTGCATGCGGTGGTTGGTCGTTATTTTTATTGGCCGCGTTTATCGAGAAAAAAAGTGATACGATGAGGGAAAAACAAAAAAATAAAAGAAAAAAGAATTCACGACAGTTTTCACTTGTAAGCGTGGAATATATGACGCATCGAGTGCGAGAAAAAATTTAAAAAATTTTTTCCCACATTCAATTTTTCACACATATTTTTTTATTTCTACTTTTAGAAAATTAATCAAAAAATTTAGAATAAGTTTACACATATTTTTTATTTCTACTTTTAGAAAATTAATCAAAAATTTAGAATAAGTTTACGCACATTTTTTATTTCTACTTTTACAAAAAATTATCCAAAAATTTAGAATAAGTTTGACTTTTGGAATTTGCAAAAATAAATAAATACATTTTTTATACCAAAATATTAATTTTTGAAAATGTGTTTTTTTTTAAATGTATTTTTGATATTGGACTGATCTTGAATTTTATTGAAATTTAAATGACTGGGCGAAGTATAATGAGTAAATTCAAGGGTAATTTAGTGACTTTCGAGAAAGATATGAGACTCTTCATTTTCCAAACCGTCGCTTTGGTTAGTGTCGCATGCTAGTCAAGTGGAGTAGACATAATGGGTCTGTCGGAGTAAATATAGTGAAGTATCTAAAACCGCTTCTATCATTTTTCGATCTTTTAAAAGATGCACATTATTAAATATCATAGGCAAAAACGTAGTAAGAATTTTTTTTTTAATTGAAAAATAAGAATCGTACATTTCGAAAATTTAACTTTTAAAAGAGCGTAAGTCTCATTTTCGTTATGAAAATGAGACAGGCTTTTTTCAAAGTTAAGTTTTCGAAATTTAGGATTTTTATAATTGAGCCCTTCTCGATATTCATAATTCAATTATGCACTTCAATGTTTTCTTATATCGAAGGTATCGATTCCAAATTGTATTGAATTATTTCCAAAATTATATTCAGTGATAATTTGATACCAATATTAATGTACGAATTCCTTGCAATTTGATACTATACTATACTATATGCTATATATTATATACTATATACAATATACTATTCTAATTTAATATTGTTTCTATTTCAAACTTTTTTGAAAAATAAGGCAAATAAAACGAAAACATTCGGACGAATAAAAATATTTATCTACTCCAATTTTTTTTTTTTTTAATATTGTTTCTATTTTAATCTTTTTTGAAAAATAAGGCAAATAAAACGAAAACATTCGGACAATGAATAAAAATATTTATTTACTCAAATTTTTCGAAATCTAAATAATTTCCTCTTCAGGGACTCTATTCAAAATATATACAAAATAAAAATATATAAAAAAATATATAAATATATGCAAAATTAAAATAATAATAAGAAAATAATTTTAACAATAAATAAAAATTGTTGAATGATTATCTTGACAAAAACTAATAATTAAAATAAACGAAGACTTATACGATATGCCCTGACGATGGAGTAGAACCTACTGGAGTCTGAAAATTATAATGAAACTCAATATTGATAAAATAAGATAAAAATAAAATTAATTGAAAAATTAAAATAAATATAACTAAATAAATAAAAATTTAAAAAAATTAAAAATATAAGATTTCGAAACGTTGGAAAAAAAGTAGCTTTAATACTGAAAAAGTACTAAAAAAGTAGCTGTCAAAAATAAATTTTAAAGAAAGCAAAAAATTTTCTTTATTCACAAAAATTCACATTGTTTTAGTATTTTCCAGACTGTTTCCTGATTTTAATCAAAAATAGTTATTTTCATTCTAATTCGGATGAAAACATTAATTTTAAATTTTTGAAAAATTCAATTTTAGTGAAGAATTTTATTTAATTCTTTTTAAACAATTAAATTATCGTAAAAAATTTTATTATTTCGGAAAATAATTGAATAATTGTGAAGAAATGAAGAATTTATACATTTTCTGAAAAATAATTTAATTCTTGAGAAGAATTTTATTTAATTCCTTTTTAAGTAATTGAATTCTAGTAAAAAAATTTATTATTTAAGAAAATAATTAAATTCTTGTAAAGAATTGAAGAATCTATAAATTTTTAAAAAAATAATTAAATACTTGCAAAGAATTTTATTTAATTCTTTTTTACTGATTAAATTCTTGTAAATAATTGAAAAAAGAATTGAAAAATTTATAAATTTAAAAAAAAAAAATAATTAAATTCTTTCGAAGAATTTTGTTTAATTCTTTTTAAATAATTGAATTCTCGTGAAAAATTTTATTATTTAAGAAAATAATTGAATTCTTGTGAAGAATTGAAAAAAGAATTGAAAAATTTATAAATTTAAAAAAAATAATTAAATTCTTTGCCAAGAATTTTATTTAATTCTTTAAATAATTGAATTCTCGTGAAAAATTTTATTATTTAAGAAAATAATTGAATTCTTGTAAAGAATTGAAGAATTTATAAATTATAAAAAAAATAATTGAATTCTTGCCAGGAATTTTATTTAATTCTTTTTAAATAATTAAATTCTTGTAAATAATTGAAAAAACAATTGAAAAATTTATAAATTTTTAAAAAAAGAATTGAGTTTTTGCGAAGAATTTTGTTTAACTCTTTTTCAATAATTGAATTCTTGTGAAAAATTTTATTATTTAAGAAAATAATTGAATTCTTGTGAAAAATTGAAGAAAGAATTGAAAAATTTATAAATTTTTAAAAAAATAATTGAATTCTTGTGAATGATTGAAAAAGAATTGAAGAATTTGTCAATTTAAAAAAAAATTAAATTCTTGCGAAAAATTTTATTTAATTCTTTTTGAATAATTGAATTCTCGTGAAAAATTTTATTACTTATGAAAATAATTGAATTCTTGTGAAGAATTGAAGAATTTATAAATTATAAAAAAAAATAATTGAATTCTTGCCAAGGATTTTATTTAATTCTTTTTAAATAATTGAATCCTCGTGAATGATTGAAAAAATAATTGATGAATTTGTCAATTTAAAAAAAAATAATTAAATTCTTTCGAAGACTTTTATTTAATTCTTTTTCAATAATTGAATTTTTGTGAATGATTGAAAAAATAATTAAAGAATTTGTCAATTAAAAAAAAAAATAATTGAATTCTTGCGAAGAATTTTATTTAATTCTTTTTCAATAATTGAATTCTCGTGAAGAATTTTATTATATTTAAGAAAATCATTGAATTCTTGTGAAGAATTTTATTAAAATTTTTAAAAGTAGTCTGTTAAATTTTTGAGAAGTATTATATTATTTTTGCGAAAATAATTGCGAAATAATTGTATTCTTGTCTGGGAATTTTATTAAAATTTTTTAAATAATTGAATTTTCGTGAAAAATGTTATTGTTTATGAAAATAATTGAGGGCTCAGATCGAAGAACCGACGCTTCGCAATGTTCTGTGCGTTTACAAGCGTCGGTTCTTCGATCCGAGCCCTCAATTGAATTATTGCGGTAGAATTTTATAAAAAGGATTTAAATTGATTTTTTTCGCAAAATTTTATAAAATTTAAATAATTCAGTTCCAGTGAAAATTTTATTACTCATAAGAAAATTGAATTTTTGCAAAAGAATTTTATTAAAAATCTTTTGTGGAATTTTTTTAATATTGTATAGATATTTATAATTGTTACGCATCACTTAAATTAACTAATTAGTTATTAAATTAATAACTAATTAATTATTAAATTCCATTATGAAGTAATTCAAGAAAGTAAATTAGAACTTCAAGCATGAATTTGTTTTCCTCTAATTTTTTGTTTACAAAATCATCTTTAGCATGAGAGTTGGGAATTGTCGGTTTTTCCGGTAGGTTATCCGCCCATTTTCCGCGGACTACGCGGAAACACGATGGTTCCTAGATGCTCTTTGGTTAAAGTTGCATGTATATGTGAAGTATATTCCAAGGGGTGGGTTTTTCGAGAAGGGGGAGAGACGAAAGGGGTTTTTGGAGAGAGAGAGAGAGAGAATGGTTGAAGAGAGGACGAGCTGGAGATTTTGCGCTCAGAGTTATAGTGAAACTTTCAGGCATTTATTTCACGAATCTGCATACTACGTCCGCTCTCTCGGCTTGGCTTGCATAGGATGGAGAGTGGTGTGGGTTGAGAAAGAAGAAGGAGGAGAGGGAGAGAAAAGGGGGGTGGGAGTTAGAGTCACAGAAAGACAGAGAGTCCTCACGACATATATAAGTACGTACGAGGGTTGCTCTGGGATCTCCAAAGGGTTGGACACGCCATTTCTCCTGTAATTGTATCCTTGTTCTCTCAATTGTCTTTTCTCTATACTATACATATATATTTACATACCTATATATAAAATAAAATTATTTACAAGAAAAATTGTTTAAATTCAATTTGTTTATGTAATTTTAGCTTAAAATAAAATAATAGTAGAATACATACTGAAATTTTTTTACTGACATATTTAAATATAAGTAGTAAAGGGAGATTATAGTCAGACAGTTTCAAATATAAGTAGTAAAGGGAGATTATAGTCAAACATTTTTAAATATAAGTAGTAAAGGTAAATTATAGTCAGACAAAACGATTTATAATTTTAAAAAGTTCCTTGTAAGTAGTAAAAGGTAGTTAAAGCCAGACATGCCACTGTAGATTCTCATAATTTTAAAATCAGTGATAGTGACCAATTTTAGTCAGACAAATTTTCTTTGCTCCATTATCAATAGTAAAATACAAGTAGAGGCAATGAAATTTTTTACTGCCATGTTCTCAATCAAATATAAGTAGTAAAGACAGATTATAGTCAGACGAAACGATTTATAATTTTAATAAACTTGTTGTAAGTAGTAAAAGACAGATATAGTCAGACATGCCACTTTGGATTATTATAATTTCAAATGTAGTGATAATGGTCAATTTTAGTCAGACGGGACACTACTCTTCTGTATCGTTTTTGTTTCAGTGAAAAATGTCTTTCGAATGCAGACATATTTTTACAGCAGGCAGACAGTGATAAAAGCCATTCTTAGTCAGACAAATTATGAGAGTAAAAAATCACTTCTCATTTTAAGTAGAACCAGCACGCTTTAGTCAGACAAGAATTATGTGCAAAACTTTAACTACAATTTGTAAGTAGTAAAAATGAATTATAGTCAGCCAAAAATATTTTCAGTAGAAAAGGTCAGACAGATTACTAAAAGAGGCGCTAAATTTTGTTTTCAGTAGTAGAAGCAAGTTAGTGTCAGACAAACTTTTAACTGGAGAATAAAAACTACAAAAATCAGTAATAAACGTAATTTATGTTGAGAGAAAAAAACATTTTTAACATATTTTCAGTAGGGAAACACGAGTCGTGTCAGACAGAGTGTACCTGAAATATTTTCATTTTGGAATTAGTGATAAATGATCGTTTTAGTCAGACTGATGGATTAAGAAATTTTATCACTAGTGAACCGAATAAAAATGACAGACGGAATATTTACGAGTGTAGTATTAATCTATTAATTCAAGTAGTAAACGCCGTTATAGTCAGACGAAGCATTATTGACAATTTATAAACATATCAGTAGTAAAATGCATACGCAAGCAGTAGTAAATGTAGATTATAGTCAGACAATACATTAAAATATATTTAGTGTTATAATTATCATTATAAATATAATTACAGTTACAATTATTGTTTCAGTTATAATTATAATTATTATTTTTATTGTTATATTTTTATTATTATAATTTTTTTTATTTTTATTATTTTTTTTTTTATAATATACTATTTTTGTTATTCATTTATTTTTTCGGTGAATTTATAGTTGGTAATTTGGCGATAGTGATAAATGCATCGAGGGTGGTATTAAAAAAAAGTGCGTAATGAATTTACGGGATTTTCGTTTGACAGAAAGAGAAGTGCGAAATTACCGGCAGAAAATACATACGACCTAAAGCTAAATTAAGGGCAATTCGGACCATGAACACACGTTTATCGAGCCTCACCAAATGGGTAACTTGCCTGCCGATTACTGATGAATACTGACCGTAAATTTACAGATTTATCAGGTATTTACAAGGCGCACAATCGTAAATTTCCTATAAAACATTCATACTGTTTCCTTTTTTTAAAATACTTCCTTAAAATTGAACTAGTTTTTTTTGAAGATTATAAAAAGTAGAAAAATGTAAGAAAGAGAGAAAAATAGAAAAAGAAGAAAAAAAAGAAAAAGTGAAGAAAAAAAGAAAAAATGAATAGTGGAAAAAGAGAAAAAAATAAAAAAGTGAAAAGTGAGAAAAGGGGAAAAAATAAAAAAGAAGAAGAAATAGTTGTAAAAAGAAGAAGAAGAAGAAGTAATAGAAGAGTCTTTATATGCGATATTGGTGACCATAATTGAGGCCATTTAAATATGCCATTATCGTTAAGAAGTTTAGCAAGAAAGTTTCATGGAGCACGAGGCGCACGAACTATTGATAGGAGATGGTAGAAAGATATGTGGCGGAGGCGTTTGTTCGCCCGCGGCCTTTAACTCGTTTGAGAGAAAATTTACTGCTGGGCCGAACTACCACCTTAAACTCCGCGAGACCAGCATCGCGAACTTTCAAAATGCAGACCATAAAACTTTTCGAGAAACGCCATTATGGCGCAATCGTTTGTGTGTGCCCGCCTTTACTTTATTCATTGCCGGTGCAAAACGTTAACCAATGGAATTTGCAAAATCCCCCCTCCTTTTATTCGCCCTCGAAAAACCCACCTGGTTAACCTATTTTCAAAATCGTTGATTATATCATAATAAATGTAGATACGTCCTATATTTACTAATATTATTATTTATCGAACACAGAACGCTTGGAGCGGGATATTTTTGACTTCCAGCAAAACATGGAGTCGCTAAAGTAAAATTTATCGAGAATTTTATAAAAAGACATTTTTTATATTATTTTTATAGAAATTCTACATCGCAAGTTACATTTTTTATATTATTTTTGTAGTAACTTATATCGCATGTTACAAAATTTATTAAATGTTTACAAATTACAATAGAAGTAAAATTGTTATTTTACACATTTTTTAAGAATGTAGTTTACACAGACTTTGGATCGACTTTTTTTTAAAACACAAAAAAATCGTTTTAGTCGATTAACCATACGAAAAAAAGTAAAAAAAAAAGTCGTTTATTTAATTCAGTGTTGCAACAAAAATTTTATCTTGTAACTAGAATTATTGTTCATGTTTTTTTTAAAGTTATTAAGGGGTCGTTCAAAAAATACGTAACGCTATGTATTTTTTAAACGGCCCCTAAGGTATAATATTTTTCAAATTATAATAAAGAAATTCTTAAAATTAATTTTTTCAAAATAGTTTTCAATAATTTTTTAAAGATGTCTTTCAATTACATATTACAATTAAAAAAGTTCCAAACAATTGAATTTTGGTAAAATCTTTTTAAAATAATTGCAATTTGATGAAATCTTTTTAAAACAATTGAACTTTGGTAAAATCGTTTAAAGATAATTTAAATTTGACAATATCTTTTAAAAATAATTGAATTTTTAAAAAATATAAAATAATTGAAATTTGACAAAATTTTTTAAAAGTAATTGAATTTAAAAAAGAAAATAATAGAAATTTGACAAAATCGTTTATAAATAATTTAATTTTTGAAAAATATAAAATAATTAAAATTTGAGAAAATCTTCTAAAAATAATTGAATTTTTGAAAAATATAAAATAATTGAAATTTGACGAAATCTTTTAAAAATAATTGAATTTTTTAAAAATATAAAATAATCAAATTTTCAAAGAATTCTAATTATAAATATAAACATGATTTTTTCAAAATTTTAATAAGAATCTGAAAAAGTAAATTAAAAAAAAATTCATTGTACTTTGTTCGTTGATAAGTAAATCTTAAAAAATTATGATAAAACAATTCTAAGAATTAGTTTTTTAAAAATATTTTAATGTAATTTTTCGAAAATAGTTGAATTTCTGAAAAGAATTTTTGTATAATTTAAAAAAAACTAAGTAATTTTTTGAAGAATTTTAATTAAATATAATTTCAAAATTATTATTTTCTCTAAGCTGATAAAAATAATTATAGAAATTTTTAATGTTTGTATTATTTTTTGTACCAATGTTTTTGAATTTTCAATATTATAGTTTTGAAAATATTGAAAATAATTGAATTTTCAAAATTTATAGGTAATGAAAAAAATTCTAAGAATTACTTTTCGAAAAAAAATTTTTTATTTTATTTTTTAGAAGCTAGTTTTTATTAATTTTCATTTTCATAAATTCATTAAATTTTTTTGAGAATTTACTTAATACTTGTAAAAAATCAATTATTTTCAATTAAATTTTACAAAATTTCGATTATTTTAAATCATTTTAATTGTATATTTCGAAAATTTGATTAGAAAAATTATTTTAAAAATAATTTACGAAAGATTTGTCTATAGTTTTTTTTTCAAAACTGGAAAAATCAAAATAATTTGCATTGGATAATAAAAATGTGGTATTTTGTTGCAATATTTGGAAGAAAAGTCGAAAAAAGTCGTAAAAGTCATAATATCAAAGACCTGTTTACAGTCTGTTGGAAAATAAATAAAAAAAATTCTGTCTGACGAAACTGACTTTTACTACTGAAATTGCAATTGGAATATTTCGTTAAAAAAGAAATTGACTTTTAGGTAGGGGAGAGTAGTCAAGGTTGAATAGGTGGTCAAGGTTGGATAATGGCGCTTATTTCGTTTTATCACATAGTGACACCAACTTTTTTACAATGTTTAGCAAAAACATTGCATTTTGGTAGAACTTTCCAATAATATAAGAGGAAATCGTCAAATTCGGTAGACAGGAGAAGTTATAGAAAACAGTCAGTACCTGATCCAACCTTGACTACACTCCCCTACGTTTCTTAGTTTAATGGATTAAATAGAAAAAAGTCTTTATCCGTCTGACTAAAATTGACCTCTTTCACTGATACAGAAACTAAAAAAAAACCAAAGAGTCACGTCTGACCGTATCTATCTTTTACTACTCAAAACAGACTTATTAAAATTAGGAACTATTTTGTCTGACTATAATCTATGTTTACTACTGAATACTTTCTTGTTCGATCTAATCTTTAACTAAAATCCTTCTTTTGAGTTTATGAAAAAAATTTCCCATTTCCATAAAATGTTTAGTGTTAATAAACCACAATAAACACTCCGCGAGAGAATTTGTAATTTTCATCATTAGAGGGGAAAAAAAGTGGCAAGTGAAAAAATGTAAAATGAATTAAATCTGTTCACTCTGACACGACAACTGTGAGGGGGGTCCCTTGAAATAAAAGATCCTTCATTTCCCGCAGTGTAAACGACACATCGCCTCAACAGTGTGTTACCCTCGTTTTTCTGATACTTTGTAAAAGTGAAAATACGTCCTTTACTCGTTTTTATTATAGTCGCTTGTCCATTTGAGACCATGGGCTGTTCTTTAAAGTGTTACATATTTCAGAGACCAGGCGTAAAGTGTCTACTCCTTCCTTCTTTTTTTTTAAGTTCTCTCAGTGGAACGATTATATTACGAAGGGTTTGTCGAGCGACGAGGTGTTACACGTACATGTGAGACCATATCCGGTTTTATACATGCAAAATTATCTCTCTCACTCTCTCTCTCTCTCTGCTTCTCTGTTTCTCTCTTTCTCTCTTCTTTACCTAGAGAGAGAATTTTTTTTTCTTTTTTTTTCAGTTTCTGTCTCTCTTCTCTGCATAGAAAAAAGAAAAAAACAAAAAAAAAACAAAGAGAGAGGGAGAGAGAAACTTATCTGACTGTTTGTCTCTCTTTTCTACATAGAGAGAAGAAAAAGAAGAGAGAGAGAGAGAGAGAAACAAAGTTCTCTCACTATCTGTCTCTTTTCTCGCTATATAGAGAGAAGAAAAAGACAGAGATAGAGAAAGTTCTCCCACTTTCTGTCTCTTTTCTCTTCATATGAAGAAGAAAAGGACGGAAGGAGGAAGCAAAGAGAGAGAGAGAGAGAGAGAGAGAGAGAGAGAGAGAGACAAAAATAGAAAGAGAGAGAAAGACAAAAAGAGAAAGAAAGAAACAAAAAGACAAAGAGAGAGAAAGACGAAAACAGAAAGAGAGAGAGAGACAGTAGGACAAAAAGAGAGAGAAACAGAGAGAGAGAAGAAACTGGAGGATGAGAGGAGAAACATAAAGTTGAGTGTGAGTGTACCATCGGCGTAAGAGAGTCAGGGATGTGGGGGCTGTATCACTTGTTTATTACCCCACCGCAAAACCGCCGACAAAAACATTAATGTCGAATGTTACTTAAAACCTTTCTCCACTTACAACTTTACTTACCATTTTCGGTTATCTCTCGGTTTTTACTCGCGTGCTCTCGAGACAAAAAAAAAAACCTCAACCTTTGCCAAGGCAGAGATTGAATTTATTCACAGTCAGAGATTAGAGGATTTAGAGATTACTTTATCTAACTTAGATTGATTTAATTTTTCAACTCCTACACGTTACTTTCCCTCTTTCATTACAATATTCTTCCTTGGAATTTCAATTTCTTTTTTACATTCTTTTCACATTCTTCTCACATTCTTATTATCTTGAGACATATTTCAGTGGTAAACTGCAAACTATTAAATTATTTATTCAGAGAAAATTTTGTCTGAATGTAGTCCACTTTTACTACTGTAAAAAAATTATAATCTAATTATAATGTAACAATTACAAACAGAAATATCAGGAGTCTGACCGTATCTAACTTTTACTACTGAAAACTGTCTTTTAATCAGAAATCACTTTTTCTATTCCATTGGAAATATTTCTGTCTGACTATAAATTAATTTTACTACTGATTTTTCTACTGAAAATATTCTTGTCTGACTATAATTTATTATTACTACTGGTATTCTATTAGGGAATTTACAATTTATTTTTAGAGTTAATTGGGAGTCTGACCATTTCTACCTTCTACTACTGAAAACTGTTTTTGAATCACAAATAGCTTTGTTTACTTAAAAATATTTCCGTCCGACTATAATTCACTTTTACTACTGATATTCTATTAGAAATTTTGTAATTAATATATTTATAAAACATTTCTTTTAAAAATAAATATCTTTAGGAAAAAAATCTTTATAATTTCTATTTGTTAATTACGACTTTTAACGAGATTATTTAAAATTTTTTTTAAATTTCCATAATTTATATTTTTATCACAGTTACTATTTTTATAGCAGTTCTTCAATGAAATCTCCAGTATTCTCTTTAAAGAACTTAAAAAATTTTCATAAATTTTATTTTTAAATCATGTATTTATTTGATTTTCATTACAAAAATTGAATATTGTTAGAAAATTGTTTTGAAAATTACCTTTATTAGAAGAAGAAATTTTTAGAAAATGATCTTTATTAGAAAAAAGAATAATAGAAAATCACCTTCATTAGAGAAAAGTTTTTTAGAAATTCACCTTTATTAGAAAGAAAAAGTTTTAGAAAATTGAAAATTAGAAAATATATTTTAGAAAAACTGTACCTCAACAAAATGATACAAATATTCCATGAAATTGTTGTTATAAAAATTTTTTAAAAGGAATTTAATGTTCATAAAATAAAATCTCTCAGAAAATATTTTCATCATTTTTGAATTTTGATCCTTCTTCCCAGTTTTTCTAAAGGTATTAAATTGAGACAAAAAACGAATCAAAAGTATTGCAAAGCAACGGTTTTATTTGTTTTTTGTCTCAATTTGATTAGAAAAGCTATAGGAAGAAAAATTGATAGATTTTAAAATTAACTCGTAATGTTGTGAAAAACATGGTTTTCTATCCACAAAAAATTAATTTGTACTATTTTTGAAGCGTTTGTTAAAAAAAATTATTTTTAGATTAAAAATTCTAAAAAAAACATTGTTATTAAATTTTTTGAATTGTACAATTTGTGCAATCTCGTTATTATTATAACTGATTTTAAGTAATAATTTTTGAAAATAAAAAATATGAAAAAGTTATTACGAAAATATGATTTTAAATTAGTTGCGAAAATAAAAAAATGAATTTCCAAACTCAAAAAATTGAAAAGAAATGGTATTTTTAGTAATTTTCAACCTAAAAACAATGTTTTTTTTTTTAAATAATTTAAAAATGGTCAAAATAATTTTTTTTCCAGAATTTTTTTGTATAAAAACGTATTTTCTTCAAAATTACGGATGGATTACAAAATTTTCAATTTAAAAAAATGGAAATTCACAAAGGGTCACAATATATTTTGATCGATTTTATTTTATGACCATCCTCCCCTTGAAATTAAAAGAATCTAAAGAGACATGTCTGACCGCACCTACCTCTTACTACTGACAGCAATCTTATTAATATTGTAAATCGTTTTGTCTGACTATAATCTCTCTTCACTACTTAAATTCAAGTTAGAATATTTCAGAAAATACTCTGACTATATCTGTATTTAACTACTGCCAACTGGAAAAAAAATTGTCTGACTATAATCTACCTTCACTACTTACAATCAAATAAGAACATTCTAGTAAATTATTGTCTGACATTATTAGTTTTTTGTAAATTATTTCTATAATTATTAATTTTCTACTCATTAGTAGAAGTTGGAAATTAGTATGAGTAGTATAAATAGAAAATTCGTTACAATAAAATTTTGCTGAATATTTTTTTATTATAATAAATATTTAAATATTATTTTTCCGTAGTAATTAAAATTTTTCAAAACATTCAAATTCAAATCTTTTTAAATTTAATAATTTATAAAAATATTTTTATAAAACATGAAGATATCGATTGCTCCGAGTCGAAGACTCGGAGTGATCGATCTCTTTATGTTTTATTATAATAATTAAAGATCGAGTGATCAAATCATTGCTTCACATTACAAGAATATTACAGTAACTTTTTCAAAATTATTTTTAAATTTTAAATCAATTATTATTTTCTACAATTTTTCAATTATTTTTTATGAAAATAATTGAAAAAATTTTATTATTTACAAAAATAATTGAATTTTTGCGAAGGAATTTATACAAAATTTGTAAATAATTGAATTTCTGAGAAATTTTTATTATTTATGAAAATAATAAAATGTTTGCGTACTATTTTTGGGAATTTGAAATTGATTTGAAAATAATTGAACTTTGGAGAATTTTGTCATTTATAACTCTGACCGACTATACCTATCTATATTTAACTACTGACAACAGGAAAAAAATATGTCTGACTATAATTAACCTTCATGACTTAAATTAAAATTAGAACATTCTAGTAAAATATTGTCTGACATTATCAGTGTTTTACTACTAGAAATTTTTTTCTGGAATTACTACTTAATAGAAGTTAGAAATTAGTATGAGTAGTAGTATCTTAAAAGTCATGTCTGACTATAATCAACCATCACTACTTAAATTTAAGTTAAAACATTCTATTATCAGTATTTAATTAATAAAATTTTTCTTCTTCAATTACTAAATAGAAGTTAAAAATTATTATAAGTAGTACAAATAGAAAATTCGTTCTAATAAAATTTTGCTGGAATAAAAGTTACATTTTTGTAAATTTCTATAGACTATTTATTTTTTTTTTTTTGAGAAAAATACCTTAAATAAAATTCTATAAATATTCGACACCACAAAAAATTTATCTTCAACCTGAAAAATGTTCATGTCTTTCAAAAATTGCAGATTACTTCAAATTACGAATAAAATATCGTTTTTTTTGCAACAAGATGAAAAAATAGAATGCCCTCATTCTGATTTTAGAATATTTTCCCCAAGCTAGAAAACTGAGTTTGCTAAACATATATACACACAGTTATGTTCTAAAGGTGTACATAGTAAATGTACTTCATTTCGAAACTACCCCTGTTTCGCGTCGCCTCGTCGCAGCAGTAACGAGCTTATGAAAAATGGTTCCCGCTGGAAAAGAGGGTGGCCGGGCGCTTCGAGAGAAAAGAGGGAGATGAGAAGGAGGAAAAAGTGGGGGAGGAAGGGGTGAGGAAGTGAGGTCTGACTATAGACTGAAGGGTTTGGTGTGGTAGAAAACGTTGGAGACGTAGTTTCGAAGGTGGGGCATAATTTCGAAGAGAATGCCCTCGTTTATCTGAAAATTCTCTACCTCCCAAACTCACCAATGCTTTTCAAGGGGGGGGGGGGTTGAGGAGGGTCGCTTGGAAACTTTACCCATTTTTCCCCCAATCCCCCCCTTTTCACCTTCAACTTCCCCAACTTACTACCCTCTCCCCCCCCTTCCATTGCCATCGAAGCACGAACCACTTTAACCAGTCTGACAGTGGGTACCGTACGTACCTACATTCAACGCCTGAAGGCACTCGAAGCTGTTCCGGCCATCCATGAGACGAGATAAATATACAGAAAACGAGAGATGAGAAAGAGAAGGAAAAAAAAGAAAGAAAAAAAGAAAAAAAAAGAATTTTAAGATATGAGAGGAGAAAATGAGAAAATTTAGAGAGAGATGGAATGAAAAGATAAAGACAGATGTAGAAGTCGGAGGCAAAATTGCGAGAATGAGAAGAAAAAGAGAAAGAGACAGAGAGGGGGGGGAGGGTTAAGCAAGATGATATTTTCTTATCTTCTCATTACTTAATTTTACGATTGCCCCTGATATAGCTCCGGGCGTTGCCATGGATACTCCTCTTAAGTACCCCATAAAAAGATGAAAGGCACGCCACCATATTTCCCCTTGCACTTCTTTAGCACTTTACCGGTGTTCTACTCTGGGCATAACGAGCTGGAGAGTGGGAGCGAGAGGGAAATAGAGAGACAACAGCAGAGGCCAATAGTTCCCGTCACAACTTATATTATATATACAATCCCATTCATTTTATATTTGAAATTCTGTTTATTTTGCCTGATTCATTTTTATTGCTAACTGAACAACTGGTACTCAATATTACGAGAGAGCAAATCTCCTATACAAAACTAATATTTCACACACAATACATTTCCTTTTTCTGGTTTTTCATTTTCAAATACACTGACGAACGTACATCAGTTCATTAATAAACGGATTTATTTTTTGCTTCATTATTTCATTCAGTGGAATAAATGAAGTATTTTTCCATTTATTTGGAAAATTTAACATAAATAAAGTATTTTTCTATTTATTTGGAAATTTTAACATAAATAAAGTATTTTTCCATTTATTTAATGGAAAAATTATTCCATTTAATTATTTAATTTATTTATTTTTTTTTACCAAAAATAAAGTAGGGGAATGTAGTCAAGGTTGGCCTACTGTCTAGGTAGGCCACTCGCGTTTTTTTGTCAAGTTCACTAGCGCCACCTACGCGCATTTTTGTCGAAGCTTGTCTTAGTGAAACCTAACTTTTTGTTCAATTACATTTTCGGAAAATCGAAAATTGTGTTTTCTGTGACGTCGGTACAAAAAAAGCTCAAAAAAAGTTTTGTGCATAATGTGAAAAACCATTAATAAAAGATAAAAAACAAATTGAATCGTCAAGGCAAGTATGCAGAAAATTTGTGGGACTCATGGTTGAAAGGAAAACAAAGTAAAAAATCGAATCCCGAAACGTATTTCTTTATGGTTACAACAATTCGGTAATGTTACTTACTGTCAAGGTCGGCCACTATGTGTTTAAAATGCGCAAAGTTGAGGACGAGCTACTTCATTTGCAAAAACTGCAATTCTGTATAACTCATAATATAATTGATCATCTTATTAATATTTTTATTTAATTTTATTAATATTTTAGTGCAAAACTTTTTTTTATTTATATTTATTTTTTTATATTGTTTATTGTTATTATTTTGTTATTTCATTAAGTTACAAACTGTAAACAATAAAGAATCAATTTTCCGTAACTCCAAACATGTTATTTTAGTTTTTAACGATTAATGCCCTTTGAATTTTAAACATGGCCGACCTTGACTGTAATGGCCAACCTGGACTACAAATTTTTTTTTTTTTAAATCTTTATAACTTTTTCATTTTTAAACCTGTCAATTTACTTTGTACAGAAAAAATGTTCCTATTAAACAGGACTTTCCAACCATATACTTCAATTGTCCAAATTCATTTTTAAAAAAAAGTTATAAACAAAAGTCAAAAAGGTGGCCGACCTAGACTATGTTCCCCTATTTTTTTCCATTTTCCATAAGAAATAAATAAAAAAATGTTCTTACTTCAAGTTTGATAATTTAATAATTAAACAAGTTAACAGTTATTCGCAAAAATTGTCTGACTTCGAAATGGTTTTACTACTTGAAAGCAGAAATTATTTTGTTTTAATAATCTGTCCGACCGAACGAGGCCTCGACCGAACATGGTTTTTGATCACTATTTTCTCGTCTGCTCAAGTCTGTATTTTAAAACTGAAAACTTAAGAAAATATAAGAAGCTTCTGTCTGACTATAAACCATTTACACTACTTATAAACTACTTTTTTTATATTTTTTACAAATCGTTTCATATTGAAGATTTTTTAACCAATTTTCTTACTTCTAGACAGGAAATTCGACGATTAAAAATTATACTAGCAACAATTTGCGCGCTAAAGCAGGCGGATAATTTTTTCGGTTAAAATTAGCAATTTTAAAAATAATAGAATTTAAAAATTTTTAATTCAAATTTTAGTTGAAAACACTAAAAAAAATCAAATTTTGGAAAAATTACAAATAATTGCAGACATTCAATTATTTTCAAGAGTGATAAAATTCTTCTCATAAAATTCAATTATCTTTCAAATTTAAAACAAAAAATTCTCGTCAAAATTCCAATTATCTTTATAAATATAACAAAATTCCCCAAAGTTCAATTATTTTCAAATCAATTTCAAATTCCCAAAAATAGTACGCAAACGTTTTATTATTTTCATAAGTAATAACAATTTCTCAGAAATTCAATTATTTACAAATTTCTTATAAATTCCTTCGCAAGAATTCAATTATTTTTGTAAATAATAAAATTTTTTCAATTATTTTCATAAAAAATAATTGAAAAATTGTAGAAAATAATAATTGATTTAAAATTTCAAAATAATTTTGAAAAAGTTACTGTAATATTCTTGTAATGTGAAACAATTATTTTATCACTCGGTTATCTTTAATTATTATAAAACATGAAGAAATCGATCACTCCGAGTCTTCGACTCGGAGCAATCGCTATCTTCATGTTTTATAAAAATATTCTTATAAGTTATTGAATTTAAAAATATTTAAATTTGAATGTTTTGAAAAATTTTAATTACTATGGAAAAATAATATTTAAATTTATTATAATAAAAAAATATTCAGCAAAATTTTATTCTAACGAATTTTCTATTTATACTACTCATACTAATTTCCAACTTCTACTAATTAGTAGAAAATTACTAATTATGGAAATAATTTTCAAAAAACTAATAATGTCAGACAATATTTTACTCGAATGTTCTAATTTAATTTTAAGTAGTGAAGGTAGATTATAGTCAGACGAATTTATTTCCAGTTAGCAGTAGTTGAATACAGTTATAGTAAGTCAGAGTTTTTTCTGAAATGTTCTAACTTGAATTTAAGTAGTGAAGATAAATTATAGTCAGACAAAACGATTTACAATATTAATAAGATTGCTGTCAGTAGTAAGAGGTAGGTGCGGTCAGACATGTCTCTTTAGATTCTTGTAATTTCAAGGGTAGAATTCGTCTAGACTTTTAACTTTATTTCAAAAAAATGATTAAAAATTTTTAATATTATATAAAATTGTTTTTATACTAATTTTTTGAGAGGAATTTAATGTTCATAAAATAACATTTTTAATTTCAATTGTTTCGAAATTGTAAATTTTAAAATCTATCCGCAATTTTGAAGAAAATATGTTCTTCATAAAATAATTTTCAAGAAAAAATTATTTTCAACATTTTTAAATGATTTTCAAAAAAATACATGGTTTTTAAATTGAAAATTACTAAAAATACCATTGCTATTTGATTTTTTGAATTTGGAGATTCATTTGTTTATTTTCGCAACTAATTTAAAACGCATGTTTTCGTAATAACTTTTTTCATATTTTTTATTTTTAAAAATTATGACTCAAAATCAGTTACAAAAATAACGAGATGAATTTCCAAACTCCAAAAATTGAATAACAATGGTATTTTTAATCTTTTTTATTCGAAAAACAATATTATTTTTAAATGCTTGAAAAATAGTATAAAAATCAATTTTTTGTAAATATTTAAACATTTTTTCCACAAAATTACAGGTGGATTTTAAAATCTATCAATTAATTGAATCAAATATAGAAAAAAAAATTTTTTTTTTCAAAATATTCCAAACATGAGAGAATTTTGAATTCCCAATTTGGAAGATTTTTGGTGAAAATTAATCGTTGTACTTTTGAAATGATTCCAAATGATTAAGCCAACGTGTTGGAAATCTTCCGCGCGATCAAACCCTCTTCTAAGCTATTTCTTGCTGATCACTTCCCACCCCCCTCGCCTCCCCCTTTTACAATATACTTTCACCCCTTTTCCTCATTCCTCTCATCCTGGACTTGGTTCCTTCCTCGAGGCTCCTTTATCCTATAGTATCTATCTTCATTTTCTTAATCGCTCTATTCCCCCTTCCACCCACCCACCTACACCCGCACCACCCCCCCTCGACAATTCCACCAACCCCTTTTAAACAAAATGGCGACCGTTGACGAAGACATATTACCAACGCGATAATGCACAAGATCCTTGGGGTTAGGAAAAATAATTTTTAATCGTTCAATTTCCTGTCTAGATGTAAGAAAAGTTTTTTTTTAATCTGCTTGTACTATAATACGAAAAAAAAATTTTTATTTAATTTTTTTTTTATTTCAAGACTTTTGTCTTCAAGACATTCGGTCCAATTTTCTGTCTAGAAATAAGAAAAGTGGTTTTTTTGTTGGTATTATAATAAAAACGATAAAAAAAGACACTTTTCTTACTTATATTTACTTCTTACTTTACTAACTGATAATTAAAAATTATATTTTAAGGAAAAAAAAAATTTTTTTATGACTTTAAATTGATTTTACTACTGATTATAAATTAATTTAATTATTTTTAGTATCTTTGTCTGACTATTAAAGCTGTTTCTACTTTCATCAGTAGTTAGTAAAAATGCTACTCATGAAAAATGTGACCTGTCTGACTGTAACTGTCTTCTACTACTGTAAAAATACATTATAAATAAAACTTTGAGGTTAACGATCACTCGGAGTCAAAATGGAAATAATAAAAACAAAATATATTTTTTTTAAGTTTCTACACTGAGAAAAAAGAATAATCAAATTTACTATGAGTAGTGTCAAACTTGAAAAAGTTGACACTCTTCTGTTTGGATCTTAACCTGAGGAGTGTTAAATTTACATTCCTCATAATAAGTTTAATTATCATTAATTTTCCATTTTTCTCCGTGTATAATAATTAATAATGATAATTAATCTTAATATCTAATAATCTCTATAATAATCATAGACTAATTTAAATAACAAAATATTTCAGAACTTTGAATGACTATATAAACCGACTTGAACTGCTAATATCAAAATTAACATGAATTCAAGTTATTTAGTTCCTAGAGCAGTAAAACGTTAATTAAAAAAATTCTCTTCAGAAATAATAATAATAATAATTAAATAATAAAATAATTATTACACAATAATTTGTGAAATTACCAAACAATAGTCAAAATAAAATAAAATAAAATAATGTTGATCAGAATTGTAATTATAAATGCTAATTATATTTGGAATTTTAACCAAAGATATGTTAAGGATTCACATATATTCACAAGTATATATATATATATATATATATACATATAGAATGGCAAATGTATGTGTGTCACGTTGATTTCTGCACGCTCAACACACAAATACGTTTGCATATATCAGCGCGCCCTCACACAACAAACACATCTAACGTAATAGAGAGAATGTACGCACGTAAGCTTCTGCTCACTCATACATATTAGCTTTCAAAGAGGGATGAAGAGCAGGCCGAATGTGGGGCAAATTCGCCCCATTCGACTTGCCACTGTATACACACATTTACTTCACCGGAAGTCAAAGTTGAATTCAATCGCTATCACCGCTATTCTCAAATTTTTCCTCAAATCTTTTTTTCACATTTTTATTATTCTTTTTTTTTTATTTTCTCACGCTGTTACTATCCCTACTATTACTACTATCACTATTCTATTCCTACTATTACTATTACTATTCCTACTATTACTATTGCTACTAATACCCTTCCTACTACTATTATTATTACTATTAATGTTCCTACTATTATTATTACTCTTCCTACTATTACTATTCTTACAATTACTACTAATACTTTTCCTACTACTATTACTATTACTATTACTATTACTATTACTATTACTATTACTATTACTATTACTATACTATTACTATTACTATTACTATTACTATTACTATTACTATTCCCTATTTACTATTACTATTACTATTACTATTACTATTACTATTACTCTACTATACTATTACTATTATACTATTACTATTACTATTACTATTACTATTACTATTACTATTACTATTACTATTACTATTACTATTACTATTACTATTACTATTACTATTATATTACTATTACTATTACTATTACTATTACTATTACTATTACTATTACTATTACTATTACTATTACTATTACTATTACTATTACTATTACTATTACTATTACTATTACTATTACTATTACTATTACTATTACTATTACTATTACTATTACTATTACTATTACTATTACTATTACTATTACTATTACTATTACTATTACTATTACTATTACTATTACTATTACTATTACTATTACTACTACTACTACTACTACTACTATTCCTACTATTGCTATTTCATTTCTGTTACTATAACGATGGTTTTTAATTTATTATTATTACTATTATTATTTTTATTGTTATTACTAAAACTATTATTACAACTATTACTGCTACTGTTACTATTATTATATATTACTATCTTTTTGATTTTTATAGACTTTAGTGTAAATTCGATAATTTCAAGAAAATAAAATATTAAATTAAATTAATTTAAAGTAAACGAAATATGAAAAAAAAGAAAAAAACAGAAAACTCAGTTTTTCTAAGGACATTGAATTGAAACAAAAAACGAATCTGACAAACATACATCAGTTTATATTAATAAATGGATTCATTTTTTGATTAATTTCAGTGGCAAAAATAAATAAAGTATTTTTCCTGTTTTTTGGAAAATTTAATATAAATAATGTATTTTTTTTTCATTTTCCATAAGTTGAAAAATTGAAGACAAATAAAAATATTATTAGGCTAAGTTTAATAAATTAGTAATTAATCGAATTAGTTAACGTGTCTGACCTCGAAGGGTTTTTACTACTAGAAAGCAAAATTATTTATTTTAATAATCTGTCTAACCAAACTCTGTCCTTGATCACTATTTTCTGGTCTGCCCCCTTCTGTAGCTTACTACTGAAAACTTAAGGAAATCTAAAAAAATTTTGTCTGACTATAAACTATTTATACTACTTATTAACTATTTATTTTTTTTTTTAATAAAAAAATTAAATAATAATTTGCAATTTTCTTGAAAGTATCAAATTCAAATTATAGTGTATCAATTATGATATCAAAATGTTGACCAAATAAAAAATTGATCTAAATTTTTCTTTCTATTAAAATTTACTATTACTATTACTATCTCTACTATATAACTATTCTTAGTATTACTGTTGCTACTAATAATCTTCCTACTACTATTATTATTACTATTACTATTCCTACTAATACTATTACTATTCCTACTAATACTATTACTATTCCTACTAATGCTATTACTGCTATTACTATTTTATATCTGTTACTATAACGATGGTTTTTAATTTATTATTATTACGATTATTATTTTTATTATTATTACCAAATCTATTATTATCATAATTATTGTTTTTACTAATGTTACTGTTCCTGCTAATGTTACTATTATTATTACTTATTACTAATAACTATTATTACTTATTACTAATAACTATTATTACTATTAATTGTAATGATATTAAAATTGTTATTATTATTCTTAATATTTCATTTACTGTAAGCATTACTAATCTTACTATTGAAAAGAATAAACTAATTTTAATTTATTTGTCTGACAAAAACTATTACTACTACTACTATTCCTACTATTACTACTATTACTCTCCCTACTATTACTTATCTTACTATTACTACTGCTATTATTCTTCCTATTATTATTATTACTACAACTACTACTATTCCTACTATTATCACTATTACTATTACTCTCCCTACTATTACTAATCTTACTATTACTACTATTATTTTTGCTACTATGATTATTACTACTGTTACTATAACTTTCCCTACTGTTACTATTTTTACTATTACTCTTCCTACTAATATTACTACTATTATTACTGTTCCTACTATTACTACTGTTACTATTTTATTTCTGTTACTATAACGATGGTTTTTAATTTATTCTTATTATTACGATTATTATTTTTATTACTATTACTAAATCTATTATTATAATTATTACTTTTACTATCATTATTATTTATTACTAATAACTATTCTTACTATTAATTGTAGTAATATTACAAATGTTATAATTAGTCTTAATATTTAATTTCGTGTTAGCGTTACTAATTTTACTATTAAAAGAATAAGTTAATTTTAATTAATCTCTCTCACAAAAACAGTTTTGTTTCACTTATTCCGAAAATCCGAACACACTACTCATTATATTACGTACTAAAAATACATCTTATTCTAAAAATAAGTATACTGTTTGATTTTAAATATATTGTACTACTGACAAGTTTACAAAAAACCGTTAATTTTCTTGTCTGACTATAATTTACCTACACTACTGGATATGGAAATTGCAACACTCCAGTAAAAAATTATTTGTAACATTTGACTGTAACTTTTAATATTTTTTTATTTTCTATTCCAAAGATTACAATTTTGCAACGAAATTCCCCTATTAGTCTCTTGAAATTTATTTAAAAATATAAAATTGTATCCTGACTGAAACAAAGTTAGGTTAGAAGCGACGTTGGAAGAGAGGACCAGAGAAAAGATGGTGGGTGGGTAGGTGGGGGGAGGGAGGGAGGTTAGGTTTGAAAAGAGGATGAGAGAGAAAACGAGTTGCTGGCCTGAAAGTCTGGCGTACTCACCTCTTCCTCTTTTTCCTCTCATCCTCTCTCTTTCTCTCTGATTCTCCTTCATCCTATAGAAGCGTCGTAGTCGGAACTCTCACCTACCCCTGGACCCTCAGCATCACCCCCTTTGCCCAGCGCGCGAGGTGTGGTCCGGGTATGGGGTTAGGTTGGCGGCACTGGCGGCAGAGAGCTTTTCCTTAGCTCGCGCTTGGGTGGGGCGGCCATTTTCCCGAGTTCTTAATATTTTCATGATGGCGGCCGGCGCGTTCGTTGGAGCAGTAAGAAGAAAGGGGATGAGATGGTTGTGAAGTATAAAAGGGGGGCAGGGGCTTGCACTCGAGAAAAGCAGAGGGTGGCAAGTGGGGGGGGGGAGAAATTAGAAAAGGGGAGATTTAAATATCAGCCCCCGAGGGGCGGACCGCTCTCGCTTCCCGGCATTACCATCCCTGCCGCCCGTCCTTCACCCTTACTTACACATACACACACACACACACACTCACACTCACACATACAAGTGTATATAAGTATAGAATTTTACACACTAACGTTACACACAGATATATCGATCCTTGGCCAGAGAAAAGGCGTCTTAAGACCCGTCGGTGGACTCGGCCGTGTCGCCGGGCGCGAGGAGTTACGTCCGCCTGGAGTTGTACCTCCCCTCCCCTCACCCACTCACCCACCCCCCATCCCCACCTGAATACACCGTCTCACTTCAGATTTCAACCCTCACACCTCTCGCGCGCCTTACCCACCCACCATCACCCTATTACCCGAGGAGAAACTCGGCACTCACACTTTATCGTCGTTTTCTCGACGTCAGGACATCGAACCTTATAAATTGTTGTACCACTTGAGACTTTTTTTTGCCTCAATTCTCAACATTTACCACTGAAAAATACTATAAATTATAATAATAAATTGAAAACGAGATTAATTTTTACTGTAGTAACAATTAATCTCATTTTTAATTTACTATTATAATTTATAGTAGCTATTTTTCAGTGAAGTAGAATAGTAAAATATGAAGTTTAATTTTTCTTCTATTTTCTTCTATTTTTCTTCTATTTACTGAAAAATTTATTTATTAACTTCTTATATTTACTATTTAAATTTTCCGAATTTAAAAGTAACTGATTTAGAAGCGAAAAATCAGTCACTAATTCAAATAGAAATATTTCTACTCATCATTTTCAAAACAATTTTGTTTTGTCTGACCAAAAACTGACTTTTGCTACTAAAATGGAAAAATAAATTGCAAAGAAATTTATTCTAGTTATAGACAGAATTAAAAGAAAGATTGTTACAATTCAGTCTGACTAAAAACTGTCATTTGCTACTTATATACAACAATTTCATTTTGTCTGACCAAAAACGACTTTTACTACTAAAATGAAAAAATACTAATTAAAAAGAAATTTATCATATTTATAGATAGAATGAAAAGAAAGATTGTTGTTTTTAGTCTAACTAAAAACTGATATTCGCTACGTATTGATAACAATTTCGTTTTGTCTGACCAAAAACGACGCTTACTACTAAAATAGAAAAATAAATTGCAAAGAAATCTACTGTATTTATAGACAGAATTAAAAGAAAGATTGTTACTTTTAGTCTGACTAAAATCTGACATTTGCTACTTATAGATAACAATTTCGTGTTGTCTGACCAAAAACGACTCTTACTACTAAAATAAAAAAATACTAAATGCATAGAAATTTATTATACATTTATAGACAGAATTTAAAGAAAGATTGTTACTTTTAGTCTGACTAAAAATTGATATTCGCTACTTATAGACAACAATTTTTGTTTTGTCTGACCAAAAAATGCTTTTGCTACTAAAATGAAAAAATAATTGAAAAGAAATTTATTTATAGACAGAAATTAATGAAAGATTGTTACTTTTAGCCTGACTAAAAATTGTCCTTTGCTACTTATAGATAACAATTTCGTTTTGTCTGACTTAGACTGACATTACCTACTAAAATGACAAAAATACTAATTCAAAAAAAATTTATTCTATTCTTCAAAGACATAAATTAATTAAAGATTAATACTTTTAGTCTGACTGAAAACTGCCATTTGCTACTTAAAGATAACAATTACGTTTTGTCTGACTTAGACTGATATTACCTACTGAGATAGAACAATTAAAAAGCACTTCTACAACTATTATTAGAATTTAAAGTGATTCGTCAAACGAGAAAATCTCTAAAAAAAAACTCTCTAAATTTAAATAAGTTTAAAATAATTAATTTTAAAGCAAAAAGTCAGTCACTAATTCAAATGTAAATATTACTACTCATTATTTAGTTAAAAATAACTGATTGTCAGTTAAAAATAGTGATGCATAACGATACGAATTTTTTAATTATCTTACTTCATATTGAAAATTTTTTTGAAAAATTTTTTCTAAAAATATAAAATTGAGACAAAACCGTAGGTATAAAAATTGTTGTAATGTAAAGTTTTTATATGACTTTTACCCTAATTTAATATGCTTAGAAAAACAGTACAATTTCAAAAAGTTTTAAAAAAATTTAAAGGAAATTTAAAAAAATCTGAAACTTAAAAATAACTGATGTTTTAGTAGATTTTTTTAACTGATTCAATTGAGGCTCCGGATCTTAAAAGGGCACTTTTCGCATAGACTTTACATGGTTAAAGTGCCCTTTTAAGATCCGGAGCCTAAATTAGTCAAGTTTAATTAATTTTTCAGTTGTGTTTTACTAAAATTTAGTCATTTTTCGACTGCCAATCAGTTATTTTTAACTGATTTAGAAACAAAAAGCCAGTCTCTGATTGTTTGCTAAAACATATGTTAAAACAATGTTTTTAACTGATTCAAATTTAGAGAGCAGTTTAAAAAAAAATTTTAAATTGAATTAAAAAAATTGAAATTATTTAAACCGCATACTTTTATTACTATTTTTGTAATTACTCAGTTCTTTTATTTTCTCCTTATTTTATTATTTTTATTAATTTTTTTTATTTAGATACTCCATGAAAATACAAAGTAAATTTTTTTTTTTTCAATCTGTAGGGAAAAAAAATTAATTAAGATAAAAGAGTAACTATGGTAGCAAGTAGAAGAAAACGTATTTAGTCAGACGTGATAGAAATATGTTATCATTTTAAGACCATAGTTGAAAAACAGTATTGAAATATAGAGTTGTTTAAATATGTGATAGAAGTAGAAGAAAAAAAATCTCTGTATGGAACAAGTAGAAAAAAACGTATTTAGTCAGACACGAATATAAATTTGGATTAGTGTGGCACATTGACGTTAAGTTGGCAAACAATCGTTTTCTGGTAAAGTGTATTATTTTGCTAGAATTAAATTTACCAAAAAAAAATGTTTTTGTAAATAAGTAGAAGCTGCTATATGTAGTCAGACATGATTATAATTTTCAGTTGGAGGTAAAAAATCTAAAATTTTACATTTTAAATTATCATTTTTTACTAAGAAAATAAATGTAATCAAAGTAACATTTGTTACTTCAGTAAGCTTAGTAGTAAATGTCATATTTAGTCAGACACCTAAGTGAAAGAAAGAAATAGACAGTTCTTAACCCTATTCTCTAAATTTTAATTAGTAAAATTGTTCGCTAATTTGAATTAGTGACTGATTTTTTGCTTTTGAATTAGTAAATTTTAGTAATAAATTAGTATAAATATAAACTAATTCAAATTTAGAAATATCTTATTATTAAAATATTTAGAATTAGATTTAGAAATAAGTACAAAAACTGTATGAAAATAAGTAGTAAAATCAATATAAAGTCAGACAAAAGAGATAAATTGTCAAGTACAAAATTTTTAGTTAAGCGTATGTTTTATACTTTTTACTAATGCAATTATTTTATCAAAAGCAAAAAATTATCATTATAAACGAAAAATATTGTTAAAAAGATTTCTCTAAATAAGTGGAAAATTCTCTACATTGTCAGACGTAATTTTCTAATACGTAATTTCAACTTTTTAATTTTATATTGACTCTGATTAACACTTTCGTAAATCGTCTCTTTATTGAAAGATATAAAAGCAAAAATACGCTTTAGAATTAAATTAGAAAGTTATTTAAAATTAGTGAATAGTTCCACTTATAGTCAGACACTAATATCTATATTCAAATTTTTAATCGAATAATACAACGTTTAACTACAGAATCATAGCTTAATAATTAAAAATTAATTCAAGTTTAAAAAAAGGCCTTTTTTCAAATAACTATTAATTATTATTGAATAGAAAAAATTGCTTAATTGATATTTTAATGTAAAGTAATAAATGAAATTATTACCGTAAACATGGTAATAGGAGTGAGGACAATAATAATATTGTATAATACGTATTTATTATCCCACTCCTTGACATTGTCTCTTGAACTGTTCTATTGTTCGAGGTGATGGCACTTCAGGTATGTGTGTTTACAGTTCCGTGGGCAACTCTCAAGATCACATGAGCCAGAAAGTTGTTTCAAACTTTCTAACTGAAATGTTGGCAATCAGCCTGCTGTAAATTTATACATAATACACTTTCCATTCTCAATTATAAATATAAAGAAATAAAAAATTATATTACATTTTACATTTTCAAATAATTTTACAATTATTTTACATTTTTCTTTAGATATTTATATTTATTTACTGTTTTTTACGCAGTTGTTTTCATAATTTACTCACTAATCAGTACTGAAAGTAAAATTTTACTACTGTAAAAAAAATTAAATCAACTTTACTATTTATACTAGTGAAAATCAAATCGAAATTAATGTATTCCTCTATTTAAATTACAGATATTTTGTCTGACAAAAAACTGACTTCTACTACTGAAATTAAAAAAATACTAATTGCATAAAAATTTATTCTATTAAACACAATTAAAAGAAAGATTGTTGTTTTTAGTATGACTAAAAACTGATATTTGCTACTTATAGATAACAAATTTCGTTTTGTCTTACCAAAAACGACTTTTACTACTAAGATGAAAAAATACTAATTGCAAAAAAATTTATTCTATTTATAGACAGAAATTAATAAAAGATTTCTACTTTTAGTCTGACTAATTACTGACATTTGCTACTTATAAATAACAATTTCATTTTGTCTAGCTTAGACTGTTATTACCTACTAAGGTAGAACAATTAAAGAGCACTTCTACAACTATTATTAGAATTTAAAGTGATTCGTCAAAGGAGAAAATGGTTCTAACTCTCTACATAGTTTTTCAGTTTTTGTCTGACTGAAAACTGATTTTAACTACTGAAACCAAAAATCAGAACGAAAACTGAACTTATTCGTTGGTTACTTAAATTAGAAAAAGTTCGTCTGACTGTTAATGAATTTCACTACTTATTGACAAAAAATAAAAGAAGGATTCTGACTTTTATTCTGTCTGACTATGAATGAATTTTTCTACTCACTGACAAAAAATATAAAAAGGATTCTGACTTTTAGTCTGTCTGACTCAGACTTTCTTATACTGCTGAGAAAGGACATCTAAAAATTTTTCACTACAATTTTTCTTTAAAATCAATTAATTTTCAAAAAAGTTCTTCTACAATTTTCAATATACATTTATGTAAATAAATATTGTAAATATTCAATTTTACAAATTTCAATTATTAGTAAATTCTTCAATTAAATGTATATTATAAAATAAAAACTTCAAATAATCTAAAAAAAAATTCAATTACATTTAAAAAAAATTAATTTCAAAATTCAATTATTTCTAAAAATTCACGCTATATTGCTTTCAATAGGTATTCAATTATTATCTAAAAATTTTAACTGAAATTCATTTTTATGAAATGAAAATCAATTTTTATTAAAAAATTTTACGAGAATTCAATTATTTAAATACAAAAATAACTAATTTATTGAACAGTTGAATGTTTTTTAAAATTTAAATTCTCATAAAGAATTTTATCAATAAATTTTTAAACAATTGAATTCTTTTAATGAATTTTAATAAAATTTTTAAGAATAATTACATTTTTCGAGAAATTCGATTAAAATTGTATTAAAAATAATTGACATTCTGCATTGAGTTTTATTATTTCTGAAAATAATTAAATTCCTTAGAAGAATTTCACTTTTTTTAACAAAATTAAAAATTTTTTTTTTAACTTCTCCAGAATTAAATTTTTTTTTTAGTGTCAACTAAAATTTTTCTATAAATCCATTATTTTTAAACTGAAATTCATTTTGAAATCAATTTTTATTATAAAATTCTACTAGAATTCAATTATTTAGATACAAAAAATAATTTAATTATACTGCGAAGATATTTATAAAAAATTTTGTAAATAATTTAATTTCTGTGAAATTTTTATTATTTTATAAAAATAATAGATATTGACATTTATTAAATTAAGAAAAAAATTTTTGAAAATAATTGAAATTTTGTCAAGAATTTTATTAAAATTTTTGAAAATAATCGAATTTTGGAGAAGAATTTTATTATTTATAAGAATAATTGAAATTTTGAGGAGAATTAAAAAAAATTTTCGAACATAATTGAATTACTGCGAAGAATTTTATTACTTTGGAAAATAATTGAATTTCTGCAATCATTTGTAATTTCTCTAAAATTTTCCAAATTATATCGTACAATTTACGAAATTTTTGTCCTTTTTTAATCAAATTCCGTAATTTACGGACCATTTTTCAAAAAACTCACTTTTATATGAAAATCAAGGGAATGAACGATATTTACTTTCTTTTTAACATTTTTTTAAATACGATCAATATGAAGTGAGATAAATAAAAAATCTCCTGGTGTTATGCATTATACTAATTTTGAAAAAATTGTGTTACTTTTTTTAAAACTACTTTTAAAGAACGAAACTAAACACAGAATTTCATGGTTTTTAATTTTATGTCTGTAAAAACTGATTTTTACTACTGAGACCAAAAATCAGAAGAAAAACTGAAATTATTCGACGTTCATTCAAATTAGAGACAGTTCGTCTTACTATAAATGAATTTTTCTACTTATTGACAAAAAATGTATAAAGGATTCTGACTTTCTTTGTCTGACTATGAATGCATTTTTCTACTCACTGACAAAAAATAAAAGAAGTATTTTAACTTTTAGCCTGTCTGACTTAGACTGTCTTGTACTACTGAAAAAATTGTCTTAATACATTTTTGTTAGTAGTTTTAAAATTAGAAGCAGTTCGTCTGGCTGAAAGTGACTTTTGCTACTTATATAAAAAAAATCCAAGGGTATTACATTGTCTGACTAAAAAGTGACTTACTACTGAGATAAAAAAATAAACCTTTACTGCTATGATTAAAATTAGAAGCATTTCGGTCTGACTAAAATTTTCTCTTTCTACTTAGAAACAAAAGTGTAAAAAATATATCAAAATTCTCTTTGGTATTTTTTTTAATTTCTTTCCATTTTTTGGACAATTGTGCAATATTTCCTTTGGTGGAAAGTTGTAGAGAACAAAAGGTAAGCGTAAAATAGCATTTGTTATATATTTGCGTTTATAGAAATGCAAACGAATCGAATATGGAGAAATGAGAGGAAAGTCTGGAGAAAAGGGAATTTCTGGGCGTTCTTTGAAATAAAAGGGGGGCAACAGAAGGCGCGAAGGGAATGACAGCCTCGCGGCGAAGGAAGCGCCAGGAAAATGTCGTGGAAACAACAAAGTCTTACCCCTCAAACCCCAGTTTGTTCAAAGAGAGAGAGAGAGAGAATCACCCAACCCGCCCTATATTTTCCGTATCTGAAATAAGTGTACAGGCGCTGTGTTCCGCCCCCTTCTTTAATTACGTTCACTTCTCTCCCTTCCACTTCTATGCGGCTTCTCCCTCCCTCTCTCTCTCTCTCTCTTTCTTTCTCTCTCGACTTGAAGTCAAACCACCCTCACCCGTTCTTAGTCCGTTAAAGCCCATTCCACCCACTTCGTTTCATCCATTCATCCTCGGGCAGGCTCTTTTGTTTTTAGGAGAAGAAAATTTTAATTGGAATCTAGAGACGCTTGTACCTTGCCTCCTCTTTGTCACCCCCTTTTCGTTTCTCTTATACTCACAAAACGTTGTGTCGGCTCTTTAAGGGATGGGACCAATAATCCAATTGTCCTCCACATTCTCTTTTGTCTTTTCCATACATCTCTCGAATTCTCTTGACCGTGTGCTAGAGAGAGAGAGAGAGAGAGAGAGAGACCTTTAACTGCCAGTGTGACCTTAACGCAATTATCTTATGAACATGTATTTTTCACTCTGCCTTTCATCATTTTAAAATGGGATCTTGAATATTTTGTAGACGAGAAAATGGAAAATTCCTAAAACGTCAAATATTTTCAATTTTTAGTTTATTATTCCTTAGAAACGAATCATATTAAAAATTTAAACTAGAAATAATATTTTACTTTCAAATTAGTAACAGGTTTCGTACTCGATAATTAATTTTAAAAAAGTAGCAAAAAATGTCTTTAAAACTGTAAAAAAAAGTAGTAAAAAAAGTGACTAACGAAAAATTAAACCGGACGACTCAATTTTTTAAAAATATTTTCTAAATTTAAATTACAAATTTCCAAACAGAATAATTTTTTCCAAATAAATATTTAAGGGGAGGCTTAGACTAAATTTTTAACAAAATCATGAAAATGACTTAATTTTTCCTTAAAATTATTTTTATAGTAATTTTTTGAGAAGAAATCAATGGTCAGAAAATATTCTGACCCTTTTTAAATTTTCATTTTACTTAAAAATTCATATACTTTAAAATCCGTTTGTAATTTTGTAGAAAATATGTTTTTGTATCTACAAAAAAATTTACTTAGTGAAAGAATTGATTTTTAAAATTTTTTGAATTATTTTCTTATTTAAAAAGACATTGTTTTTAAATAAATTTTTTTCATCACGTTTTTTGTGGACTTAAAGGATTCTTTTTTATTTCATAAAAAAGATGGAAAGAGGAAAATAATTATTTTTTGATTTTTTCCTCATTTTTTTTATGAAATAAAAAAGAATCAAGTCCACAAAAAAGGTCAATAAAAAAATTTATGTAAATTATAGCGATGGACATAAAAAACATTGGTTTTATGTTGAAAATTATGAAAAATATCATTGTTTAAATAATTTTACGTTTGTTATTAAATATTTTGTCAAATTAATTTTACGTATTAGTTTAAAGGCCTCGTAAAATTAATTTGACAAAAAAATATGATTGCTATTCAATTTTTGTACATATGGAAAATCATGTGTTTATTTCCTAACTGCTTTTAAATTATAATTTTATCAAATCATAATTTTTTTATACTTTATTTTTTCTACTTTAAAAAATTATGATTTGACGTTAGTTAGAAAAATCAACAAGTGAATTTTCATATAAAAGAATTGAATAACAATGGTATTTTTAGCAGTTTCAACCTAAAAGCATTGTTTATTTTTCAAAAAAAATTATTATCTAAAATTTTAGCTGAAATTTTAATATAAATCAAATTCTCTTAAAAAGTACTACGAGAATTAAATTATTTAAATAGAAAAATTAATAATTTATTGAATAATTCAAAAATTTCTTAAAATTAAATTCTTATAAAGAGCTTTATTAAAATTCTTGAAAATAATTGAATTATTACGAAGAATTTTATTAAAATTTTTTTTAAACAATTAAATTCTTTTCAAAAATTTGAATAAAAGTGTTTTGGAAATTATTATTAAATTCCAATAAACAAATTACATCAAAATTTTCTAAAACTATATGATTGTTACTAAGAATTTTAATAAAGTCTTTAAAAATAATTTCATTTCTTTCGAGGAATTCATTTCAAATTGTATTAAAAATAATTGAAATTCTGTAGTTAGTTTTATTATTTATAAAAAAAAATTGAATTCTAGAAACGAATTTAATTGAAATTTATCAAAATAATTGAATTCTCGCAAATAGCTTTATTTAATTGGTTTTTAATAATTGAATTCTTGCGAAGAATTTAATAAAAATATTTTTAAATAATTGATTTTTTTCGAAAAATTTTATGAAAATTTTATTGGAAATTTAGATTAATTTTTTATTTACTCCACATTCTGTTATCAAATTAATACATTTTAATACCAATTTCATACTTTCAAGAAAACTGTGAAAAAAAACATTATTCTTAGCGAATAATGATTTTTGAAAAAAGAAAAAATATTTCCTAAAAAAAGAGAACTTATATAAGAAAAGCCACATTATAATTTTGCTTGTGGAAAATAATTAAACACACGTGTGTTTATTGAGGCGAGCATTTGAAATTATTTTCCAGCTAATTACAAAATCGATATAACATAGCTTGCCTGAGGAAAAGCACTCACAAAAGATCTAAAATGCCGTTAAGACTGTGTCTACATATATATAAAGTACCAGGGTAAGTTTCTTTAGAACTAAAGAAGAAGAAGAAGACGAAGAAGAAGTAGAAGAAAAAAAAATTCCCTCGCAAAATTAGAGAGAAGGAAATGCTTAATTAAAGACGCAACGACACGGTGAGCCTCTCCCCCCTCCCGCACCTAAAAAACCTACATATATATATATATAATAAGCAAGCCTTCCGTTTGCTTCCAAAATAACCGATGGCTGATTACCCGCGCTTTCGGTTGGATGATTTTAAATGAAACCGTTTTCACCAGTAAGACTCGACTTCTTTTTTTTACACGCGAAACACAATTTACCCATTTTTTTTTTTTTTTTTTTGTAAAAAGAAAAATAATAATTTCCAATTTTCTTTCATAATTTTCAAATTCAAATTTGAAAATGAAAGAAGTGAATTGAAAATGAAAAAGTATAAACTTTTTAATATTCTTAATTCAATTTCTTTGGAAAATATAGAAAAGAAAGAGAATTTAATTTTTGTGTACAGAAGTTGAATCATTTAGGATTTGATTAATTAATTTATTATTTTTAGCTTTGGGAATTGTTGTTATTGTATAATTACGATTTTTCACTTAAAACTTAGAGAATTTCTTGTTATTCTATAATTACGCTTTCTTACTCGAATGTAAAAGGAGATTCAAAAAGCTGAAAGGCATAGAATTACAGTTCTGTCAATTTGTAACTGCTTGTCTGACTAAAAATGTCATTTACTACTGGGACTAAGTTTCTAACTATTTTTTATGTAAATTAACCATTTTTTACTACCGTCTATAGTAGTAGTAAAATTAATAGTTGAAAGCAGTAAAAAACCTATTGTTACAAAGGCTACAAACTTTCCATTATCAAAAATTCACAGAAAATCTTGTCTGTCTAAAAATGGCATTTACTACTAATTCTAGAATATTGAAGGATAATAATTTGTTTTGAAGTAAATATAATCGAAATAATAATAAACAATTAATAATTAACAATTAAAAATAAAATTGACTGACATTTGAAGTGAAATTATAAAGGGCAGTTATTAAAAAAAAGACAGCTTTTCAATTTCACATTTTAAAGTTGGCATATAATTTCATAATCCTTCATTCCACTGTGGGGGCGATTTCAACGACTCTTCTTTTAAAAACGAAACCAAACAATTTTTCTCTACATAATCCAACCGCATCCAGCTCGAGCTTCTGAAATCGAGAAAAAGCTCTGTTATAACGAGTATAAGCGAGAACGTTAAGAAGGGTTAGAAATAAAGGGTGGGAGAGCAGAGAGAAAATCCGTATGACGTTCATTCTCGAATCTCGTCTCCCTTGACTCGATTTATTTCTTCCTCTTCATTCCTTCCTTCTTCTTTTCGCCCTTTTTCTTTTTTACTCCTTTTCTTCCTCTTTTCTTCATTTCTTCTTCATTCTCCTTTTCTTCTTTTTTTCTTCCTTTCATCTCCATTTCTTCTTCCTTTTTTTATTTCTCTTTTTTTTCTGTTTTTTTTTCTTCTTCTTTTGCTTCTCTTATTTATTCTTCTTTTTCTCTTTCTATTTATTTTCTTCTTCTTCTTTTCTCCTATTCTTTTTCTTCTTCTTGTTTTTTTCCTTCTCTTATTTTTTCTTCTTTTCTTCTCTTTTTCTTCTTCCTTTTTTTCTTTCTCTTTTTCTTCTTCTCCTTTCGCTTCTTTTATTTATCCTTCTTTTTTTCCTTCTACTTCTTTTCTCCTATTCTTTTCCTTTTATTTTTTTCCTTCTCTTATTTTCTTCTCCTTTTCCTCTTCTTTTTTTTCTTCTTTTATTTTTCCTCGGTTTTTCTTTCTCTTCTTTTCTCCTATTCTTTTTCTTCTTCTTGTTTTTTCCTTCCCTTATTTCCTTCTTCTCCTTTTCTTCTTCATTTATTTCTTTCTCTTCTATTTTTCTTCTTTCTTTCCTTCTTTCCCTTTTCCCTAATTTTTATATACAAAATATAAATCTCGAGTTTAAATTTAATTTCTAAAATTTTATTTTCCATTTTCTTGAAGCATTAAAAGTGAAGTGTACAAAGATTTAGAAAAAATTGACAAGAAGAAAGAAGAATAAGTTAGCTTAGAAAAAAAGAAAGGTGAAAGAAAAAAGAAAGATTGTGAAGGAGAAGGAATGAAAAGAATTTGGCGAATGAGGAGAATAAAGGAAGGATTAAGAAAGAGATAAAATGAATTGAAATGGAGAATGTGGGTAGAAGGAAGAGGAAGAGGATAGAAGTCCTCGATTGAGTCCACTGAAGCAGTTTGTGTCTGCGGTCCACCGAAATTGATCCGGCAACACCGCGGCAACTGTCTACGACACTCTCCCCCCCTCCTCTCTCTCTCTCTCTCTCTCTCTCTCTCTTTCACTCCAAGCATGCATTTCATCCCCATCTTCCTGAATGCATTAACCCTGAAACTCTTTACATGAACACCTGTTTCTACCTCTCACATATACACAAATGTCAACTCTGAAATTTCTACCTAATCATTCACGGGGATCTTCATTTCCTCCTTTGCTAAGAAAGAAGTAAAGAAAAATTTGCCAACTGACTAAAAACCTAAAATTTATATTTACTTACCTTTTTTTATTGTTTTTTTTTAATTAAATTCTTTGACGTTCCATTTTTAAAAAAAAATTAGGTCTCAGGAGTGTAAATAATAAGAAGAGTGGTAAAAGTATGTAAAAGGTAGTAAAAATATGTAAAAAGATGGTAAAAGTATGTAAAAAGATAGTAAAAGTATGTAAAAAGATAGTAAAAGGATGTAAAAAGTAGTAAAAGATAGTTAGTGTCAGACAAGACGAGACGAATTTAGTGTTAGTAGTAACAGACAGTTTTGAACAGACGAAAAGTCGGAATTTAAAGGAGTGAGTGTCAGTAGTAAAAGACAGTTAAAGACAGACGTGACTTTCTAAATGTTTACACAATATACTATCAGTAGAAACAAACAGTTAGGGTCAGACATAAAGTAAAAACTATTTTAAAAAAGTGTAAGCAAAACAGACATGAATTTTTTATTTTTTCCTACAATCGTCAGTAGTAGAAGACAAAGAGAAAAATAGAGTCCTGTCAAAAAAAAGGTCTCGTCTGACCTAAAATGTCTTCTACTACTGATTCGAATACTGATGCAAGTTGTAGAGTTAGAATCAGTAGTAAAAAGCAAATTTTGGTCAGACAAGCTAATTATAGTCATAAAATTAAATTATAGAAAAATTGCCGAAAATCCCGGTAAGGTGAAAGTAAATAATAGTCATTACACAATAACAAAATTTTCTTTAAGCTAAGAATAAAAATTCGTAAAAACAGAATAAAAATAAATTTCTTTACCTTGAAAATATTTTAATTTTTGAAAAAAAATCGATTGTAATTTATAAATTATTAACTCCATAGGGCAAGAAGGATGAATTTCGTAATTTCTTGATCTCGATTTGGTTCCAGTTGGAGTCACGCAGCGAGTGCAAATGCTGTTTTACGTGTACGTGCTCACATACTGATCATACCACTCTCGCGTTTACGTACTTAAGGATGTGGAATAAGCGAAGGCTTTTGCTAAGTCTCTTCAAGTATTTAAATTACTTTAAGATTTGGTTACTTAGAGGAGGTTAATGTTTTCACTTTCTCTCCATAGAATTTCACGCAGATTATCATTACATATTAAAAAAAAACTAAAAAGTGGATATAAATTGAATCATTCATTTAGTCTCAAACTATTTTCTCGTTTCTTTTTTTTCGAAAAAGGAATTATTTTACCCAAAAAGGTATTCTTTTTCCCAAAAAGGTATTCTCTTCCCCAAAAAGGTATTATTTTCTCCAAAAAGTATTCTTTTTCCCTAAAAGTATTCTTTTTTCCCCAAAAAACAAAAAATATTCTTTTCCCAAAAGAAAGAAAACAAGTATTCTTTGAAGAGAAATGTAAAAATTTCTTTAATGAAAATGATTGGAAATGATTTTTAGATTGTGGTTTTAGATATTGTCTTTGTGTGAGTGAGAGAGAGAGAGTAGAGAATGAAAAGATGGAAAGAGAGAAGAAGGTGGAAGAGTGAGAGAGGTCCAGAAGCTGAGTCCACCAGGCGTGCTTCTCCTCGAGCGGTGGCTCCTGTGAATCAATAAGAACTGTTTCCCCGCGACACCCCCCTCACACCTAGGGAGCGATCCACCTTCAGCTCGCTTCTCAGTTTTCTCCCCTTTTTCCTTTTATTACCGTCGAGGGGTTGGGCAGACCCGGAGGCAAGAGCGGCCATCTTTATTTCTCTCCTTTCGTCTTGCACCCTCGACCTCTCGTTCCATCCACCACCGCCACCCCCCCTTGCCCCCCTCCATTCGTCTTGCCCCTCTATACCCAACGTATACTCGACCTTTAGAAACCTTCTCTCCTTTCCACTTCCTCTCCGACCCCCTTTCTTCCTCCGCTTTTTCTTCTCCTTTCCTCCTTTTTCTTCTCCTTTGCCCCTTTCATTTCATTTTCTTATACTCCCTCGCTTTTTGCTTCTTTATTCTTCTTCTTTTTTTTACTTTTTCTTTCTATTCTTCTTCTTATTGTCCATCTTTTCTTTTTACTTTTCCTTCTTTTTTCTTTTTTTCCATTTACTTCTTATTTTTGTTCTTCTTTTTCTCCTATTTCTTTTTCTATTCTTGTCCTTCTTCTTATTTTTATTCTTCTTTTTCTCCTTCTACTTTTCTTTTTCTGTTCTTCTCCTTCTTCTGATTGTTCATCTTCTATTTTTACTTTTCCTCCTTCTACTTCTTTTTCTGTTCTTATCTTTCTTCTTATTTTTGTTCTTCTTTTTCTCCTTCTACTTCATTTTCTGCTCTTCTCCTTCTCCTTTTGCTTTTTTATTTATTCTTCTTTTTCACCTTCTACTTCTTATTTTTGTTCTTCTCCTTTCTATTTTCACCAAAAAATTACTTCCACGAAATAAATTTAAAGTAATTTCTAACTATTTCCAGAGTAATTTACTTACGTTTGAAAGTAAATTTTAGTAATTTTTACTATTTCCAAAGTAACTTTTATAACGTTCGAAGTAAATTTTAGTAAATTTCACTTTTACCAAAATTTACTTACAAGAAAAATATTTAAAGTAATTTTTACTATTTCCAAGGTTAGCTTTTACTATGTTCAAAATTAATAACAGTAATTTTTACTATTTCCAGCGTAAATTTTGATACGTTCAAACTAAATTTTAGTAATTTTTATTTTTACCAAAAATTACCTCCACGAAAAGAATTTAAAGTAGTTTTTACTATTTCTAATGTAATTTTTACTTCCGTAAAAGTACGTTTTAGTAATTTTTACTATTTTCAGAGTAAATTTTGTTACGTTCAAATTAAATTGTAGTAATTTTTATTTTCACAAAAAAATTACTTCCAGGAAATAAATTTAAAGTAATTTTTATTATTTCCAGAGTAAGTAATTTTTATTTTTACCAAAAAATTACTTCTACGAAAAGAATTTAATGCAATTTTTTACTATTTCTAGAGTAATTTTTACTAAGTTAGAAGTAAATTTCAGTAATTTTTGTTCTTCTCCTTCTCCTTTTATTCTCTTTCTACTTCTTATTTTTATTCGCTTTATTCTCTTTCTACTTTTTCTTTTTTTTTCTCCTTCTTTTGATTCAGCTTTCTATTCTCTTTCTCATCGCGAGCCCCTTTCTCTTTCCCTCCTATTCAAGATGTTTGCCACCTTCTCTGACCGATTTTCCCTTCCCTAAGAAAGAGGAAGTTTCCGTGATGAGGAAAATAAACTCGGGTTACGTGCCAGAAATTTCTCAAAGTCTGTCTTCTTTGTAAAAATAAATATCGAGAGTCTTCAGCACAAAAATAGCAATTTTTTGCTAAAAAATCATTTTTCACTCAATAAATCGAAAATAATATTTTACTTCTAAGAAAGAATAAAAAAAGATCAATTTCTGTCAAAGAAGAAAAAAGAAAAAAATTTGTATTTGCTAAAAAAATTCACAAAGAGCGTTTGTTAAAATAATTTTTGTTGGTTAAAAAAATCATTCACTTGAATTCGTAGGGATTAAAAATTATTTTTGATAAGTTCAATATTTAAAGAGGGTGCGCTTACTTCCCTTCAAGAGTAGATTTAGTTGGAAAGAAGGAGGAAGAGGATTACGTAATGCGCTTCAAGAATATCTTTTTTATTCTGATTCAAGAAAATATTTTTTCCAAAAGGGATTAAATTTTAGTAGATTTATTTTTAATTTTTCTTTAGTTTCATTAAAAACACTAATTTAGTTTATATTTTATTTTTAAACACTAATTTCTTTAGTTCCTTTTATTTTTCTTTAGTTTCCATAAATTCTATTATTAATTGTTTGACATTGACTTTCATTTTCACTTTGATTTTCACTTGTCTCTCAAAGTCAAAATTAAAATCAGCTACAATTTTGCTAAGAATATTAAATTGAGACAAAATCATTAAAAAAAAGTGTGGGAGTAAAAATGAAAATTAAAGTCACAGTCAAAGAAAAAAGGATAAAAAGATAAAAATAAAAAATATAGAAATGGAAAAAACAAATGAAAAATATAAGAAAAGGAAAAAAGAAATGAAAGAGAGAAGGAGAAAAAAGAGAGAAGAGGAGAGAGAGAGAGAAGAAACTAAAAATAGCCTGAATGAAAGAGAATGTCAAATAAGGTTGACGGGATTGGTATACATATATATATAGAAACGTGGAAACGCACCGTCGTAATTTTACAGGACTTTTCCAACGTAGTTTTCATCCTCTATCCTCACTTCTCATTTCCGCTCTATCTTCCTTTCTCGTTTTCTCTTTTCTCCTTCTCTCTCTCTTTTTCTCTCTCTCTCTCTCGGCTCTCTCTAGGCAAATTGACTTTTCCTAATAAACCAACTCGCGAAGCAACTTCGGCGAAAATCATTTAAAACTTTGCTAGACTCGAATTTGCCTCTCGTTTTAATGCGGAGGCCCGCAGCCACCCTCCCTGTACCTTCTAGCCTTCACCTTTTCTCTCACTCGCTCTCTTTCCTCTTTCTATTCCGGTAAAACCTAGCCGAACCGTCTTTTCCTTTGTACAATAATGGATCTCTATTCTTCATCGTCAAACATCTTTTTCTCCTTTTGTGCGAAAATTCATTTTTCCTCTCTTGAGTTTTTTTATCATTTTTAATTCATTCGAATTTTAAGATTACTTTTTTCCACTTGTTTTCTATTTATTCTATTTTCTACACTAGTTTTTCTATTTCTTATTTTTTTTCTTTGTTTCTTCCTTTTTTCCTTCTGTTTTCTTCTTCTATTTTTTATACTATTTTTCTTCTATCTCTTACTTTTCTATTCTTCTACTATTTTTTTTATTTTCCTACTATTTTTTCTACGTCTTTATTATTTTCTTTTTTTTCTTCTTTGTTTCATCCTTTCTTCCTTCTTTTTTCTTCTTCTATTTTTTCTACTATTTTTCCACTATTTTTTTTTTATTTTCCTACTATTTTTTTTTTATTTTTTTACTATTTTTTTTATTTTTCTACTATTTTTTCTACATTTTAATTATTTTCCTTTTTTTCTTCTTTGTTTCTTCCTTTCTTCCTTCTTTTTTTGTCTTCTTTTTTCTTCTTTTATTTTTTCTACTATTTTTCTTCTGTTTTTTATTTTTCTATTCTTTTATTATTTTTTTATATTTTTCTACTATTTTTTTTTATTTTCCTACTATTTTTTTTATTTTTCTACGTTTTTATTATTTTCTTTTTCTTTGTTTATTTCTTTCTTTCTTCTTTTTTCTTCTTCTATTTTTTCTACTATTTTTCCACTATTTTTTTTTATTTTCCTACTATTCTTTTTATTTCTCTACTATTTTTTTATTTTCCTACTTTTTTTTTATTTTTCTACTATTTTTCTACGTTTTTATTAATTTTCTTTTTTTCCACTATTGTTTCTACATTTTTATTATTTTCCTTCTTTTCTACTATTTTTCTACCATTTTTCTTCTTCTCCAAAAAAAAAATACATTTTTATTGCTTTTATCATTGATTAATTATTCCGTTGACAAAGATTTTCAAAATTGTTTAAACAAAAATTATAAAATAAAAAATGCCAAAATTTTAAAAAATCGAATTAAAAAGAAAAAATATTTTTACAATATCTGTTAAATTTACTATTTATCGAGGTATGGAAAAATGCTTGAAAAATAATCCACGAGCTGTGGGTATTATTTTATGCTTGTAAAAAAATTACCATTTCTGTTTTTCAATTATTTTTTTCCTTCTTCTTCTTCTTCATTTTTTTTTTAATGAAAATATTCCCTCGCGAGTGTGTATATGATAGTAATAATATACTCTTGCAGTTGAAAACTATCTTTCTCAACAGAATTTAATAATGCCAGATGCAAAAGGGAATGCAACACGTTATGGTTTTATTTTCTTGAATATCTTGCACGCGAAGCTTTCTGGAAAAGCGAGCAACGAAGCATCTCAAAAAGCTAAAATCCTCATCGTTGAGCGATTTTCCTCTTGGTAGACCTTGGCAGGAGAGTCGCCTTCATTAGTAAACTTTCATTTAAAATTTCTCCCGCTGAATCACTGTATTTGTATAGATATAGATATATACACGCACGAATATTATAAATATATATATAGTATATACGTTGAGGGGAAAAAAAGATGATGGAGAGTATAGAGAGGAAAAAAAGTAGTGAGAGGAAAGTTTTTTGAATACACTCCAAGGGATGTGTAACAAAAATTAAAATTTATCAACTTTTACCCGTATAATTAATTTTTCCAGTGGAAATTTTATTTGCTTGTTAAACTCCGCTTTTGGGGGGAAATTTCTTTTTTATTATTTTCTAAAAGTCGAAAATTAGAAAATAAAAAAAGAAACTGGTTTTTTTAATTTTAAATTTTTAGTATATTAGCAATTTTTTGATTTATCCCTAAAGCAATGTAGAACTAATTTTGAAAGTTGAAAACAAAAATATTTGCCACTTGACGGGATTTGAACTCGTGACCTGAGGCTCTGTAGACCGTTACGTTAACCACTAAACTACACCACACGAGAATTTCATTTCTAGAAGAAACAAAAATTTTCGAAATTCAATTTTAATTCAATTTCGAAAATTTTTGTTCCTTCTAGAAATAGTAATTTTCCCTAGAGAGAAAAATTACATTTTTCTTTTAAATGAGTAATTCGGAAATTTTATAAACTCGAGAACGTAAAAAAATTACTCCAGAATTTGAAAACATAGTTTACATTTTTGTCTTAGAAGTAAATTTTCGTAAATGTGAAAATAACTAAAATTTCATTCCAACGTAGTAAAAGTTACTCTGAAAATAGTAAAAATTACTTTAAATTCTTTTCGTGGAGGTATTTTTTGGTAAAAATAAAAATTTTCTAAAATTTTCTTTGAACCTAGCAAAAAATACTCTAAAAAATTATAAAAGTTAATCTGCATTTTATCGTCGAAGTAAATTTTAGTAAAATTAAGAAAAAATGAAAATTTGTTTACGTTATTTATTGTCGGCGCCAAATAAGAAAAAAAAATTAATGGAAAATATATTGAAAAATATTTAAGAAAGTGAAGAGACAAAATTAAAACTCCGATTTCCCCCCCCCCCTCCCAAATTTGTGATTATGAATAAGAGAAAAATTAAAAAGTTCGTATATTCATACTTATATTTCATTTGAGTGATTAATCAAAAGACAGAAAATTTCATAAATTTTTCATGAAACTCATAAATATTGACCATCTACGGCTGAGAGGAGCTTTACTGCTCTTGAGGCATATGTTGCATACACACCGGAGACTGCCCACCTGCGGGTTTCTAGTATCTCGCCTTATTATTCTTGGTTTATGGAACGTTGCAACATTAGAGCGTGAGTGCGCGGTTGCTTGGGATTTCGTTACTATTTATTTCATGGCCCACGCCTTCCACCCCCCTCGCAGAACACAAAAGGTCGTCTTTCGCGAAGGGTGAAATACTACAAGGGTGAAAATCACTCCCCCATTTTCTTCGTCCTCTTACATTCGACACGTAACTTTTTTTTAATTATTTAACGTAACTTTATTGCTAATTTAATGCTATTTCTTAACTATTTACCATTATTTAATAATATTAATTACTATTATAAATATTATTATTAATTTTTACTAATAATTATTTGACGATTAATTAGCTCGGGTTTAAAAAATTTCCGAATTATTCATTTAAAAGAAAAATGTAATATTTCTCTGTAGGAAAAATTACTATTTCTAGAGGAAACAAAAATTTTCGAAATTCAATTAAATTTGAAGTAATTATAATAATTTATAAAATAAACAAGTAATAAATTTAAAGTAATTTTGTACTATTTCCAAAGTAAATTTTGTTACGTTCAAAGTAAATTTTAGTAATTTTTACTATTTCCAAAGTAACTATTGCTACGTTCAAAGTAAATTTTAGTAATTTTTATTTTTACCAAAAATTACCTCCACGAAAAGAATTTAAAGAAATTTTCACTATTTCCAGAGTAAATTTTACTATTTTCAGAGTAAATTTTGTTGCGTTCAAAGTAAATTTTAGTGATTTTGTATTTTTACAAAAAAAAATTACTTCTACGAAATAAATTTAAAGTAATTTTTACTATTTCCAGAGTAACTTTTAGTAATTTTTATTTTTACCAAAAATTACCTTCACGAAAAGAATTTAAAGTAATTTTTTATATTTCTAAAGTAACTTTTACTGCACTAAAAGTAAATTTTAGTAATTTTTTCAATTTCAGAGTAACTTTTTTTCGAAGTAAATTTTTTTTTTTTATTTTTACCGAAAATTAACTCTACGAAAAGAATTTAAAGTAAATTTCAGTAATTTTTACTATTTCCAGAGTAATTTACTACGTTTTAAGTAAATTTTAGTAATTTTTACTATTTCCAGAGTAACTTTTGATAATTTTTATTTTTACCAAAAATTACTTTTACGAAAAGAATTTAATGTAATTTTTACTATTTCCAGAATAACATTTACTACGTTTCAAGTAAATTTTAGTAATTTTCACATTTACGAAATTTTACTTCAAAGAAAAAATGTAAACTATGTTGAAAATTAATTTCAGTAATTTTTAATATTTCCAGAGTAAATTTTGATACGTACAAAGTAAATTTTTGTAATTTTTACTATTTCTACAGTATAACTTTTATTACGTTAAAAGTAAACTTTAGTAATTTTTACTACGTTAAAAGTTAAATTTAAAGTCATTTTTACTATTTCTAGAGTAATTTACTATGTTTTAATTTTAAGTACATTTTAGTAATTTTTACTTATTCTATTGTATCTTTTGATACGTTCAAAGTAAATTTTAGTAATAATCACTTTTACCAAAATTTACTTGCAAGAAAAATATTGAAAGTAATTTTTACTATTTCCAAAGTAATTTACTACGTTTCAAATAAATTTTAGTAATTTTCACTATTTCCTGACTAACTTTTGCTACGTTCAAAGTAAATTTTAGTAATTTTTACTATTTCCAAAGTAACTTTTACTACGTTCAAAGTAAATTTTAGTAATTTTTATTTTTACCAAATATTGCCTCCACGAAAAGAATTTAAAGTAATTTTCACTATTTCCAGAGTAAATTTTACTATCCTTCAAGGAAATTTTAGTAATTGTCACATTTACGAAAATTTACTTTCAAGAAAAATGTAAACCGTGTTTTTTAAATTCCGTAGAAATTTTTCTTATGTTTGTTGTAAAGCCTACTAATTTCTATTTATACTAAAATTTACTTTCACTGAAAAAAAAATTGTTACGTAAATTTAAGTGAATTAAAGTAAATTTCCTAAAAGTCATTTCACCATAAAAACTTTTTTTTCATAAATAAATAAGAAATAAAAAAATTCTCAAGTCCTAAATATTGAAATAAACAAAATTTTCCATCAAATTTCTATTAAATTACAATGCATTGCGGATATCGGAAAAAGGTATCATGTTGATTAGATTAAAAAATAAACCGGAACATTGAGAGGGTGTCTCTGTGTGTGATGAAGAGAAGAAAAATTGAATAATGACAAGATTTCGAGAATTATTGGAAACGTTAAGGGGGAATTCCAACGACGATTCACGTCCTTTTTCTCATCAAAATTTCATTCAATTAAATCTTGAGCATTACTTCCATGTTTTAAAATATTCAAAGAAACATTTCGTACGGCAGTCTTCTGTTTAATTATAGAACAATGGCGAACATTTTCCCTAACGCTTTTCCCTAATCGAACAAGTATTCCGTTACAAGCCGAACATTTATTATATATCTATATGTATATTTATTATTACGTTAGAAAATCCTGTCATTAATTTAATTCTCAGCCTCACTGTGTGAAATTGAATAACGTTCAAAACTAATATATCTCAATATTCAATCCTTCAGAAAATTTACCGCGCGCTCACAAAAACCTTTTCTCGATATAATGATGAGGGGGGATGAAAATCAATTCCCAATCAGTTATAAATTATTTCTGAGAAGAATTCTTTTATTTTTTTATATTATTTTTCTTTGTTTTCTTTTCTCTAAAGACTCTTGTCTTATTTTTTCTTTTTCTTTTCTTTTATTTTTCTTTATATTTTCGTTTCTCTAAAGACACTTGTCTTTTAAAAAAAAATCATTTTTAAGAAACTCTTGTCTAACGAGAAGAGTTTTCAGAGAAAAAAAAATTTCAAACGCAAAGAAAATGGTAAATTAAAAAAAAATGTTGCGGAAAAAAATTTTTTCCGCAACATTCTTTTTTAATTTACCATTTTCTTTCCTATTTTTTATTCATATTTTTTTTTGGTGAATAATGAATGTAATCATTTCAGAGCGTGTTAATTGAAATTGAAATTCCGTAATGTGAAAATTCGACTTAAACTCTTGAAACGAGATTAATGCCGAGCTTGGAAGTAGCAAATAAGAATCGAGGGTATTCTTTAGTGAGGGGGCGGGGGAGGGGGGTGCAAGGGATTTCGAAAGCGAGGGGTAGTTCGTATAATAGAAAGAGATCCCTCCATTTTGCCAGCCATCTTTCGCGCAGGCTGCCTCCGTACCTCCCACCCCCTTTTGACATAGCAAGCTAACCCCCCCCCCGCGTTGCGTCGCTTCGGTAGCACACCGACGACGACTAAAAGCTGCGAGGGCGAAAGGAACGAGAGCCGCAAGGGTTCTCTCTACGAAAAGTAAGGGCTTAAAAATCCCAAACCCTTACTTGAGCTCGCCGAAACGAGAAAGGGTTCATTCGCTCAGTTCCTGGCAACCCCCAAAAATCATTAAAACCATCCTTCTCAAACGGGGGGGGGGGGTACCATCCCACGCATCACTGCCTTGTAACTCTCTCTCTCAATCTTTTTTAAGGGAATAAAATTTTCTACATCGAATTATCTTTCAGAAAATTTTCTAAGAGAAATTTATTGTCTTTAAATTTTCTAAGAGAAATTCAATGTCTTTTAATTTTCTAAGAGAAATTTACTGTCTTTAAATTTTCTAAGAGAAATTTACTGTCTTTAAATTTTCTAAGAGAAATTTACTGTCTTTAAATTTTCTAAAAGAAATTTTCTGTCTTCAATTTCTCAATAGAAAAAAATTTATATTTAATACACGGAAAAAAATATTCACCTGGAACAGCTACTTTCACAAGATTAGTCTAATTTTTAGTTTATCACAAAGTTTCTACTAATTTCAATAGTTTTTCAACAACAATTTAGTTAAACGACTTCTAAAAAAAGAAAAAATAATTTGAAGGGAAAAATACTAGACAAGAAAGAATACTGAAAAAATACTAAAAAGAAAATGCTGGAGGAGAAAAAATACTGAAAAGAAAGTCGTGATAAAAAGAAACAATAAAAGGAAAAAGTAGCAAGAAAGAAAAATAACTATGGCAAAAAATTAATAATAAAAAAATACTAAAAAGAAAATAATGAAAAAATACTTAAAAGAAAAAAGACTTGAAAAATACAAAAATGTAAGAGAAAAAATACTAAAAAAATACTAAAAGAAAGCAATTGATAAGCAAAACTCACAAAATTCTGGAAGAGAAAAAATTCTAGAAAAAAACAATTGAAAATAAAAATTCAAAAAACTACTGGAATAGAAAAAATACTAAAAAAGTATTAAAAAGAAAATACTAGAAAATAAAAAACACTGGAAAAAAATTTTAAAATAAAAAAATACTTAAAAAGTACTAGAAAAATATAAATAGAAAAGAAAGATTAAAAAAGATGCAGAAGAAGAAATATTTAAAAAGTACTAGAAAAGAAAAAGAATAAAAACAAGAGAAGAAACAGGATACTAAAAAAATACTAAATGAAAATATTTGATAAACAAAATTCAAAAAATACTAGAAAAGAAACTATACTAAAAAATTACTAAAAAAATATTAGAAAATACAAAAATTAATAGAAAAGAAAAATTAAAAACAATATTGAAAAAGAAAGAATACTTAAAAAGTACTAGAACTAAAAGAAATGATTTGATAATCAAAATTAAAAAAATATTGGAAGAGAAAAATCTAAAAAATAATAAAAAAATAATAGAAAATAACTATCCAAAAATTACTGAAAGAGAAAAAAAATAAAAAATTACTAGAAAAAAATAATAGACAATAAAAGTCCAAAAAAAATACTAAAACAATACTAAAAAAAAGTAATTGATAAGCAAAAATTAAAAAATACTGGAAGAGAAAAAAAACCTAAAAAATTGATAGAAAAAATAATTGAAAATAAAAATCCAAGTGCTGGAAGAGAAAAAAACTAAAAAAGTACTAGAAAAAAAATAGAAAATAATAATCCAAAAAAATACTGCAAGAGAAGAAAAACTAAAAAAGTACGAAAAGAAAACAGTAGAAAAGCAAAAGTCAAAAAGTTACTGGAAAAGAAAAATACTAAAAAAGTACTAAAAAGGGAGAACAATAGAAGGAAATAATAGGAAAAAATACTACAAAAAAGTACTGGAAAAAAATTCTGAAATAGGAAAAATAGTAAAAAATACTATAAATAATTATTGGAGTCAATTTTTCACTAATTGTAATTTAAGAAAAAAATTGTTAACTATTTTTCCGAAGTGGAGATAATTTTTTTCTATTTGAAAGAAAAACGAGATTTGATTTATAATTTCGCGTACTTCATATGTGAAAATTTTTTTGACGAACACATTTTTCATGTATAATTGATTTACACTTATTTTTCGTAAATCTCAAGGGTGAATTTAACACATTATAGAGTTTCTGAAGTGGGTGCGAGAAATGTGACAGACAACTGACACGAAAATTCATCATTCCTGAAATTTGATACACCCGATAACCCTTTTATTCTAAAATTGAAAACACATTTTTGCCAACACTTATTTTAGAATATTTCATTTGCAATTTTTTTAACGCAAAGATTTTTCTTTCAACACTCTCTCTGTAAATAGTAATTTTTGAAAAATTTTCAACTATAATTAAATTTAATAATAATTAATTTTAATTATAATTAAATTTTTTTATTGTTAATAATTTTCCACTAAATTTTTTTGGGAGAAAATTTTAATTATTTTCATTTATAATTATAACTCTCTCAATGAGAATTTCTGAAAAATTTCTACTAATATCTGTTTAAAATTTTTCAGTTTTTTTTCAGGTAAAAATTATTGTTTAGAAATAAAAAATTAAAGAGATTTAAATCAGAAGTTTTGTAAAAACATTTTTGTATAATTTTTATAAAAATTATACGAAAATGTTCTTACAAAAATTCTGATTTAAATCTCTTTTTTATTTTTATATATAAAAAAATATTATATTTAAATAATATTTTTATATATGCTTACAAAAAATTGAAATTCGGAACCTTTTTTCTGGTCGAGAATCTTTAGTTAAAAAAATATAGCCGACTCACAACTTTTCTATAATCTTTATTGTTCCGAACAATAATTTTTGTGTTTCTTTTTCGATTCTTTAATTTGCTTTTTCGATTTTAATTTCAAAGGGGATTTCAAAAGTGTTAATAATTGTAAATGTAATTAATTCCCTGTCGCATTTAATAGAATATAAAAAGAGTTTTTTTACTAAATCTTTAGTAACTTTTTTCTCCTTTTTTTACAGAGTTTCGAAAGATTCGTCGAACTTGCAAATGGAGGAAAAGGCGTCGCGTCGACTAGGCAAAATAAGGTAACGTTTAAAATATTCTCAGCTATTTTATCAAAAAAAAAAAAAAATCGAAAAAAAATTTTTAAAATAAAAAAAAATTTTTTAAATAAAAAAAAAATGTTTCAAATTTTAAAGAAAATTCAAAAACTTCATAATAATTATTTAGAATTGAAACGAAAAGGTGAGCCATTAAAATCGATAGGCTCGCCATTATAAGAACGTTGAAAAGGGGTGGTTCTAGCACCGACACGATGAATACAAGGTTCCACCCCCTCAGAAAATTGTCGAGCGTTTCTATCGTGACTTATTTACATCGTTTGTGGGAGAAACGACACGTGATGCCTGAGTGGCCTCCACTTTCTTAAGACCCTCTTTTACATTTAAATGGGTTAAAAAATTCCCCCCACTCTCTCTTTTTAAAAGGGAAAAAAATTAAAAAAAAAAAAAAAAGATTTTGATAAAAATACAAAAAAAGAAAAAATTCAAAAAAAAAATCAACGTTTCCATATGTCATAAACACGCTTCGTCTATCACTAGAGGCACGAAACTCATTCTTTGGAACAGAAAATGGCCACCCTGACCTGCCCTGTCATCACGCATGAAAGAAGAGAGGTTGAAACTTTGTTATAACTGCCTTCAGGATAGTGATTACCTCATGCGTGTCGCAATCACGCTGAATTCTTCCATGTTATTATCCTGGTCGTTGAGGGCAACTTATTTAAAATTTTTTCTTCACCACACACATATATAGATACAAAAAGAGTGATATAATATCTATTATTTCAAACTTCTAGTTCAATAATAAACCGCACACTGTTTCGTTAATAATAAATTAAATCCTCATTTACTTTTTGAACACGCAATTGATTTTTCTTTTTCTAACATTTTTTTAAAATGTATCTAAACAATTTAAAAATGTGATCAGAAAAAAAATCTCTATAGGGATTTTTTTTCCGAATACATTTTTTTTTATCGTTTATAAACGATAAAATTCAATTCGACACGATATAAAAAACGATTGATATTTGTTCTAATATTATGTCAAAAAAAAAAAAAAAAAAAAAAAAAAAATTTGAGAATAAGTCTTTCGTTTTTCGAACGACATTATCGTTATTCGAGCAAGAGTATACCGAAATTAACGGCATTTTTTATTTGAACATTAATTTTAAAACAAGAACAAAATTCTTGACCAAATACATTCAAATAAATAATTGTTTCTTTTGATTCGAAGTTTGTTGATGTTTAATAAAAAAGTTGATAACATGTTTTAGTTTCAAGAATTTTTAACTAAAATTCTTCTTTAAATTGATTATTTTTAATAATTTTCGAAATAGATTAAAAAATAAAATAGAGAAAAGATACTAAAAAAAAAAGTAATTGATAATCAAAATTCAAAAAAAAATTTACATTATAAGATAATTATCTTTTTGTCAGTAAAATTAAAGATTTTTTTAGATAATTGATTAATTAAAATTATAACAAACATAGTATTTTATGACTCTTTGTATTAAAAAATACAATTATTCTTAAATTCTTCAATTAAATATATATTAGAACATAAAAACTTAAAATAATATAAGAAAAATTCAATGAAACTTTTCCAAAAAAATTAATTTCAAAATTCAATTATTTCTTCAAATTCAGGCTATATATTGCTTTTAATTTTTAATTATCATCTAAAATTTTAACTGAAATTCATTTTTTTATCAATTTTTATTAGAAAAGTTTACTAGAATTAAATTAAATACAATTTAATATTTAAATACAAAAATAAAAAGTTTATTGAATAATTGAATTCCTTCGACAAATTTTAATAGAATTTTTCAGAATAATTAAATTTTTCGAGAAATTTGATTAAAATTGTATTAGAAATAATTGAAATTCTGCGATGAGTTTTATTATTATTATTATTACTTTTGACTAAAATTGAATTCCAGCAATAATTTCTAATTTTTCCAAAATTAAATTATTGTTTCGTATTTTTAACTAAAATTCTTGTATAAATGTATTATTTTTAATAATTTTTGAAAAAGTTCTTTGAGAATTTTCAAATTACATTTGTTTACAATTTAATTTTAGAAAATTTCAATTATTCGCAAATTCTTCAATTAAATATTATATTAGAATATAAAAACTTAAAATAATTTTAAAAAATAAATCCGCAAAGAAACTTTTGCAAAAAAATTAATTTGACAGAATTGTTAGTTAAAAATATGAAAAATTCAGATTTTCAAGGATTTTAATTTGAAACCTTTTTAAAATTCAATTATTTCTAAAAATCCACGCTCTAATGCCTTTTAATATTTAATATTATTTTCTAAAATTTTAACTGAAATCCATTTTTAAATCAATTTTTATTAGAAAATTCTATCTAGAATTCAATTAAAAATTTTTAAGAATAATTACATTTTTCGAGGAATTTGATTAAAATTGTATTAAAAAGAATTGAAATTCTGCAATGAGTTTTAATATTTTAGAAAATAATTGAATCCCTGTAAAAATGTTATTATTTATCAAAATAATTGAATGATGGCGAAGAAATTTTTAAAAAATTTGTAAATAATTGAATTCTTGGGAGATTTTTATTATTTTATGAAAATAATTGAATGATTGCGAAGAAATATTTTTAAAAAATTTGTAAATAATTGAATTCTTGGGAAATTTTTATTATTTTATGAAAATAATTGAATGATTGCGAAGAAATATTTTAAAAATTTGTAAATAATTGAATTCTTATGGAATTTTTATTATTTTATGAAAATAATTATAAATAATTGAATTCTTGTGAAATTTTTATTATTTTATGAAAATAATTGAATGATTGCGAAGAAATATTTTTAAAATTTGTAAATAATTGAATTCTTATGGAATTTTTATTATTTTATGAAAATAATTATAAATAATTGAATTCTTGTGAAATTTTTATTATTTTATGAAAATAATTGAATGATTGCGAAGAAATATTTTTAAAATTTGTAAATAATTGAATTCTTATGGAATTTTTATTATTTTATGAAAATAATTGTAAATAATTGAATTCTTGTGAAATTTTTATTATATTATGAATATAATTGAATGATTGCGAAGAAATTTTTTAAAACTATGTAAATAATTGAATTCTTGTAAAATTTTTGTTATTTTATGAAAATAATTCAATGATTGCGAAGAAATTTTTAAAAAATTTGTAAATAATTGAATTCTTTTGGAAAATTTTATTAAAAAAGTAGATATTAAAAATCATTCAATTTAGGAAAATTTTATGAAAATAATTGAAATTTTGCAAAGAATTTTATTATAATTTTTTAAAATAATTGAATTTCTGAGAAGAATTTTGTTTTTTCTAAATTCTATAAAGATAATTGAAATTTTTACGAGAATTTAAAAAAATTTTTGAACATAATTGAATTTTTGCGAAGAATTTTATTACTTTTGAAAATAATCGAATTTCTACAATCATTTGTAAATTTCTCTAAAATTCTCCAAAATTATATCGTACAATTTACGAACTTTTCGACTTTTCTCAATCAAATTACGGACTTTACGGGTCCTTCTTTAAAAAAAAACTGACTTTTACATGTGAAAAACAAGTGAATGAACGATATTTACTTTTTTTTAACATTCTTTTAAAAACGATCAATATGAAGTGAGATAAATTGAAAATCTCGTTGTTATGTATTACAAATTTAAAAAAAATTGTGTTATTTTTTTTTTAAAACCAAACTTTTGAAAAATCTAAACTAAAGACAGAATTTATTTGACAAACTTAGAAAAACTGTAATTATCGAACGAGGGAAAAAATAAGAAAAAAAGAACAGTAATTAACATAATTCTGATCTGAATCAAAAATTTATCTAAATCACAAATTGACTCTAAACTAAAGGAAAAAAAACTAAAAAAAAAATCTCTTAGGAAAAAGTGAATAAAAATCGTGAAGGTATTAAATAAAATTTGATCTAATCTAAATCGGGAAGCTTAAATTTTGAATCTTGTCTCTTTTCCTCCCCCCCCAACGGTCGTGTAACTTGTCAGACACCATTCACCCCCCCATCGTCTGAATTCGAGACGGAACTATACTCCTTTTGGTTCCTAGAGAATTCAGATGCCTTTGCCTAAGACGCGTTCCGACCACAGAGTAAAGTATGGCCCCATACTTCACCCGCGGCTTCTCTCCTCTCTTTCTCTGTCTCTCTCTCTCTCTCTCTCGGGTGTCTAATGAAACTTTGAAAAATCACCGGAATTAACCGAATTTGAATTACATTCGAGACCCGCTGTGTATAAGAGCGAAACTTCCACCCATTTCCTTGAACATCGTCCTCCCTTGAGCGAGCGAATTCACTTGAAAAAGAAAACCATTTATCTTGATTCTTAATTAACATTATAAACGAGACACGATTGGAAATTTTCGAGAAGGGAATTTTTTTTTCGATTTTTGAAAAAGGAGAAAATTACTGTTAATTACAAAATACTAGAAAAAAATTTTTAAAAAAATTACAAAATACTACCTAGAAAAAAAATAGAAAAAAACTAAAAAGAAAATACTAAAAACCAAAAGACAATAAAAAAATACTAGAAAGAAAAAAAATAGTAAAGAAAAAATACTAAAAAAATATTGAAAAGGAAAAAAAATAGAAAAGAAAAAAATCATAGAAAAGTGGAAATACTAGAAAGAAATAAAATAGTAAAGAAAAAATACTAAAAAAATATTGTAAAGGAGAAAATAATAGAAAAGAAAAACAATAGATAAGTGGAAATACTAGAAACAAAAAAATAGTAAAGAAAAAATACTAGAAAATTATTGAAAAAAGAGAAAATAAGAGAGAAGAAAAAATAATAGAAAAGATAATAGAATATTGTAGGGAAATTTCAAGAAATTACAGAAAAATTTTTTGGGAGTCTTTCCACGAAATTTCTCGAGAATATTTTCACTTGAGAAAATTCTAGAAGAGAAAAAACACTGAGAAAAGAATACTATCGGAAAGAAAAACTACTAGTGAAAAGAAAAGCATACTAAAAAAAAATAATAAAAGTTTCCTGTTTCTACAAACTTTTTAAAAATGTTTTTTTAAATAATTTTTATTAAAAATTAAGAAAATAATTTGATTAAACAAAAAATTTTTTCAATTTTTTAAAATAATCTTAACATTTAATAATTATAATTGAAAATTTGATTAATTCAATTTTATTAAAATAAAAATAATGAATTCCTTCCAAAGAATGTTATTATTTATGAAAATAATTGTTTGCCAAGAATTTTATTAAAATTTTGTAGAAATAATTGAATTTCGGAGAAGAATTTAATTATTTCTAAAGATAATTGAAATTTTGACAAGAATTTTAAGAAAATTTTTAAACATAAATTAATTTTTCCGACGAATTTTATTGCTTTTGAAAATAATTGAATTGTTTTTTTTTAGAATTTTATGGAAATTTATAAAAATAATTGAATTCTTTTAAGGAATTTCTTTTGAAAAATAATATTCAAAAGAATGTAGTAAATCTAAAGAATTTTGCTATTTATGAAAATAATTGAATTCTTGAGAAGAATTTTTTTTACAGTTTCTAGAAATAATTCAATTCTTTCGACGAATTTTAATAAAATTTTTCAGAATAATTACATTTTCCGAGAAATTCGATTAAAATTGTATTAAAAATAATTGAAATTCTGCAATGACTTTTACTATTTATGAAAATAATTCAATTGCGAAGAAATTTTTAAAAATACAATTATAATTACGGTGACTAACTTCCCTTGATTATTTTCGAAAAATTTAAATAAAATTCTTTTGAAAGAATTTAATTATTTTTAATAGAATGTAAAGAAATTTCAATTATTTCAAAAATTTTCAATTATTTCTTTATAGAAATTCAATTATCTTGAAACAATACAATTGAAAAATTTCAAAAATCTTATTTTTCAGAATTTTCCAAAAAAAACTGCGAAAATTCAATTTTATTAAAAAATTTTAAGTGTGTATCTTTTTTTAAATTAACTAATAAAAATTTTAATTATTAATCTTCGCACTAAGAAACATGAATACATTAGAATGTGACTCTTTATAAAATTCAATTATTTATCAATTTTTAAATTAAAATACTTTGAACATTCGATTTGTTAAAAAGTTTTTAATAAAATTCTTTAAGAAATTGAATTATTTTCAGTTGAATTTCACAAAATTTCTATTAATTCGATAATTTTTTTTAAATTTATATATATTTAAATCAGTGACTTATTTTTTACTATCACATTAATTATTTTTAACTAATTTACATTTAGAGAACAGTATAAATATCTTTAAAAATGGAAATAAAAAGCGATTTTTTAAAAACAAATTAAAATAATAAAACTTTTTTTAATATTTGTTAAAAAAAATTCCCGGTTTGGCATGAAAATCCTGGCTTATTTCCTATTTTTCCCGGTCAAATTAAATTCCCGGCTATTTCCCGGTTTTTCCGGAAAACACTAGAAAGGTACTAAAAGGCAAATATTAGAAAAGAAAAAAATACATAAAAAATACTAAAAAGAAAATAGTAGAGAAAATTGTAAAAAATAGTTTAAAAAAAATGCTGAACAAAATAGTAAAAAATACTAAACAAAATAGTAAAAAATACCAAAAAATTGTAAAAGTACCAAATAAAATAGTAAAAAAATACTACAAAATACAAAAAAATACTAAAAGAAATAAAGAAAACACTAGAAATGTACTAAAAGGCAAATATTAGAAAAGGAAAAAATAAATAGAAAAAATACTAAAAAAAACTAGAAAAAATACTAAAAAATATGCTAAACAAAATAGTAAAAAAATGCTAAACAAATTAGTAAAAAAAAATGCTAAACATTTTAGCAAAAAATACCAAAAAAAATAGTAAAAGTACCAAATAAAATAGTAAAAAAAATACTACAAAATGCAAAAAAATACAAAAAGAAATAAAGAATACCAAACAAATACTAAAAGTCACAAAAAATGGAAAAACAGTAGAAAAGCAAAAACCACCAGAATTCTCCAAAAAATAATCACAGTTAAGAACTTTTTCTTCATGGGATTTTCTCTCGATGAAATTGAAAAGAGAATTCGCACGAAACACGGAAATGAGATTAAATTTTGTTTTTGATTTTTTAGAAAAAGCCACGAGTTGTTGTGTTATTCGTGGACCCAGTGGGCACTGACTGGGCCCAATCGAAAAATGACCGACGAATTCCCTTTAGCTTTCTCGTCGCTTAACTTTCTCGTTGCCTCCCCCCACCCGACACCCCAAATCACCCTTTTCGCCGCTGGTCATACCAAAAACCACTTCATACAGGAGGAAGGAAAGAACAGACGAAGGAATGAATAAAAGGAGAAACTGGACAAACCAGTTTACCGTTTTGGAAATTAGGCTCCCCCGGTCACCAGGCCGCTGCCCGTTGTCCAGTTTAAGGGGGTTGAATGCAATGTGTTGCACGTTCTCTCTACAATACTTTCTCTCATTCTCTTTTTCTCTCTTTTTCTCTCTTTTCCTCTCCTTCTTTATTTCTCTACTCGCGTCTCGAATACACCAATGTCCAGTTTTACATTATGTAAATATCGTTAATGTTTCAATATTGTTAGAATATGGGTGAATTCTCTAGATTTTATAGTCAATCTACTATTTTTACTAGAAAAATCTACTATTTCGAGTCTGTGCAATTTTTTTTTCACTTATTTTAGTCATTTTTCAAATTAGCAAATAAGTAAATTTTTTAAATTCTTATTAGTAGAAACAAAGAAATAATCAAAAATTTATAACTTCTGTATAGTTAATTTTTTGGAAAATTTTATTCCGACTGTTTGGACCACATTTCTAAAAAAAATGCTAAACATTTTTTAATTTTTTTTCTCTGGAAGTTAGTAAATTTTTTTGGAAGTTAGAAATTTTTTAGCAATGTTCCAAAAAGTCGAAAGTATTTATACTTCCACTCAATAATTTTAGCAGAGATTAAAGTTTTTTTACAGTCAGCAATTTTTTAGCAAAGCAAATTGTTTTTCCTATAATCGATAATTTCTCGAACTTAATTAATTTTAACAAAGATTTAGAAAATTGCAAAGATTATAATTTTTCATTTGTTTATCATTTTTTTAGCAATTGTTCAGGAAAATGAAAATTTCAAAATAATTTTAGAAAAGATTTTTTCTATAATTTCTAAATTTTGGAAAAAGAGAGAAATTTTTTAATAAAATTTAAATTTTAAAAAAATTTTTAGCAATGTTTCAAAAAAGCCGAAAGTTTTTATGCTTCTACTCAATTAATTTTAACAAAGATTGAATTTTTTCCTAAGACTGGCAAAAAAAAAATTGCAGAGATTAGAACTTTTCCGTCGTTTAGGAATTTTTTTTATCAATGCGATCCAAATAGTCGGAAATTTATAGATTTCTACTTATTTATTTTTTGCAATCTGTTAAAAATTTGGAAATTTTTTAGCAAAACTCCAAAGAAACGAAAATTTCTAAATAATTTTACAAAAGATAATATTTTTTTTCAAAAGTTAGAAATTTTTTAACAATGTTTCGAAACAGTCAAAAGTTTTTAAATTTCCACTTAATTAATTTTAGTAAATTTTGAATATTTTCCAAAGTTTATCAATTTTTTTTTTCAATGCTTCATACAATCGAATATTTCTAGAACATGATTTTTGCAAAGATTTAGAAAATTGCAGAAATTAAAATTTTTCCGACGTCTAGCAATTTCTTTTTAGTAATTTAGTCCAAAAAGTCGGAAATTTATAGATTTCTACGTATTTACATTTTACAAGAATTGAAATCTTTCCGAAGTTTAGAAATTAGCAATAATCCAAGGAAAAGAAAATTTCCAAATAATTTTTTTACAGGTTATAAATTTTTACTAACGGTCGAAACATTAAAAAAATTTTTAGATTTCAAAAAAAAAATAATTTTTTGTGATTAACAATAATTTAGCAATATCAAAAAAAAAAAATTTCTCGACTTCTATTTAATTAATTTTAGCAAATTTTCAACAATATTGTAGAGTGTAGAATTTTTCCGACGGTTAGCAAATTTTTTTTATCAGTATTCCAAACAATGGGAAAATTCTAGATTTATATTTAATTTTTTTTTTCAAATATTAAAATCTATTCTAAAGGTTAGAAATTTCTTTGGCACTGGTCCAAAGTTACGAACATTTCTGAATAATTTTAGCAAAAAATAAATTTTTTTCTACTGTTAAAAATTTATTGGCAATTGTCCAAAACAATGAAAAAATTTCTAGATTTTTTTTAGCAATTTTTCCGACGGTTTGCAATTTTTTTCCAGTATTTACAAATATTTTGGAAATTTCTAGATTTCAATTTAATTATTTTTGGCAAATATGAAAATCTTTTCTAAAAGGTGAGAAAATTTTCTAGCAATCTTCCGAAGAAAGGAATATTTCTTAATAATTCTAGAAAATATTTAAAATTTTTTTACAGTTAGAAAAATATCTTTTTTCTTAATTTCACCAAAAATATTTTTGTAAAGAATTTTTTTTAAATTTGTTGAAAATAATTGTATATTTCATTGAATAATTGTTTTAAAAATTTTTCTAGAGTAATTGAAAATTTTCTAGAAATTTTTTTTATTTATGCAGATAATTGGATTTTTCTAGAAATTTTTTCAATTTATGAAAAATAATTGAATTTTTCTGTAGAATTTTATTTTTTTACGTAAATAATTAAAATCCTGCGATTCTAACATTAACATTTTTAAATTCCGATTTTATAGCGTAAAAAGTTTTAAGAACACGTCGCTTTTTCACATGTTTCATTATTTATTTTGGACGTTTTTATTTATTTTGGATTTTTTGCCATTTGAAGTTTTTCTTTATTTTGAATTTTTTGTTCTTTGGACGTTTTTATTTATTTTGAATTTTTTGTACTTTGACGGTTTTTATTTATTTTTGAATTTTTGTACTTTGGACATTTTTAATTTGGATTTTTTCTACTTTGGACTTTTTTATTTATTTTGGATTATTTGTTATTTTGACTTTTTTCTTGTATTTTTCGCTCTGGATTTTTTTTTTGGATTGGATTTTTTGTTTTTTCGACTTTTTTTCTTGCATTTTTCGCTCTGTATTTTTTTGGATTAGATTTTTTGTCCTGTAATCGAATTTTTCCGACGGTTTGCAATTTTTTTTAGAAATGTGGTCTAAACAAATGGACTGAAAATTTAAATTTATTTTTATTTTTATCCGGCTGAGAACTTTAATTTTTAAATTTTGGAAAAATTAAATTTTTGTGAAAAATTTTATTTAATTCTTTCTAAATAATTGAATTCTCGTAAAAAATTGTATTATTTGAAAAAATAATTGAATTCTTGTGAAGAATTTTATTAAAATTTTTCAAAGTAGGTAGTTGACTTTGGAAGTTTTGATTTATTTTGGATTTTTTTGTACTTTGGCCATTTTCATTTATTTTTGATTTTTTGACTTTGGACGTTTTTATTTATTTCGAATTTTTTGTACTTTGGACTTTTTTTCTTGGATTTTTTGTCCTTTAATCGAATTTTTCCGACGGTTTGCAATTTTTTAGAAATGTTGTCCAAAAATTGGACTTTTTTTCTTGGATTTTTCGCTCTGGATTTTTTTGTATTTGAATTTTTTGTCCTGTAATCGAATTTTTCCGACGGTTTGCAATTTTTTAGAAATATACTCCAAGAATTGGACTGAAAATTGTACTTTTTACCTTAGATTAGCAAAATTGTCTTTTTAAATTTAAATAAAAAATTCTGAACCAAAATTGCCCTTTGGATTCAAGAAAGGACGAGAAGAAGAAGAAGAAGAAGAAGAAGAAGAGAAAGAGGAGAAAGAAACGAGAGAGGAGGAGAAGAAGAGGACGAGCCGTTGGAGAAATTATTACATTCTCAAAATCACGTAAGAACCTCAATTTAGATATGAAGATAAGAGACCCAAGGCAAATGGAAAGCAACGAAGAAAGATAGAGTGGAAGGAAGAATAGAGGGACGTGAAGAGAAAAACGAGATGAGACTGAAGAAGGATGAGAAGGAACCGACTGCTCCTGATGATGCAAAAAGACGCATCTCTCTTTCTCTTTCTCTTTCTCTCGTCTACTATGCACTCTCTGGTCTTCCTGGGCTTGGTTTTGAAGTGAAGTCAAGAGAGAGAGAGAGAAAGCGCTCGTAGCTCGTAAACAGCGACAGAGTCTCTTGTTTTCTTATCTCCGGAGCAACAATGGGGCCAAGAAACAAAAGACAAAAGGCGGGCTATTTATTTCGGTCCATTGTTTCAACCGCGAGTATGAAGCCGAGAATCTAGTGGCGCGCGCTATGTCTTCAGCGAGATGGCTGTTCAGCCGCACACCATAAACTCTCTAAACGCTAAGCACACTCACTCCCACAATGTATGCTGCTTATATATATATATATATATATTATATATTTGATAGGCACTAACTTATCCTCGATTGCACAATTGTACAAGAAACTTAAAGTCATGGATTTTTCTTTTTTTCAAAAATCTCATTTCTTCAAAATCTTTTTTTCTTTCTCTTCTCTTCAATATTCATGAAATCTCTTTTCTTCAATTCTTGAAGAAATCAGATTTGAGTATAAAAATTCGCCAAAACAACTTTCAGCAATTTTTATGTAATTCTTTTCTTGCTTAATCGATTTATTAAATTCAAATTAGTTAAAAAAATTCAAATTCAAACATTTTTTAAATTAAACAACTTATAAAAATAAATATTTGTTATAAAACATGAAGAAACCGATTGCTCCGAGTCGAAGACTCGGAGTGATCGATTTCTTTATGTTTTATTACAATTAAAGATAATCTAATGATCAGATCATTATTTTCTTCTCTAAAAAATATTTTTATTGTAACTTCTTCAAAATTATTTTTATCATTTCAATTCAATTATTATTTTCTAGAATTTTAAGTTATTTTTTATGAAAATAATAATTTAATTTCTTTAAAAAATTTTATTATTTAGGAAAATAATTTAATTACACAAAAGAATTTTATTATTTAAGAAAATAATTGAATTTCCATGAAATTTTTATTATTTATGAAAATAATTAAATGTTTGCATACAATTTTATTAAAATTGAATTCATTTTGAAAAATTTTATTAAAGATATTGAAAATCATTGAAATTAGAAAAGTTTTTAAAAATAATTGAAATTGGGATTTATTTTTATTGAATTTTTTTAAAATAAATTTTGAAAATTTTTATTAACGACAGCAAGATTGTGAAAAAAATTTTAATTTTTTTTTAAGTGGTTTTTTTCTGATTTATTAACCTTTTGGGTGGAATAATTTCTTTCCACTTTTAAAAATAATTAATGTCTATGTATATTAGAGTTTTGAAAAGACATTTTGAAAACTTGTTCGATTTTCTATCCTCGAAAATTAATGAAGTTCATTATAACGTCCCTTGGAGTTCTATATACATACAACTAATCTTTACAACCTCATAAAGTTTCCTGCTATTCTAGCAAAGTCCTAGTGTATAGAGTTCCTTAAAGTTTCTAAGTTTCACTTACGAAACCGAATTTCTTACGAAAATTTGTTTCAAAACTAGTGTGACACTTCTGATTCAACATTTTTTTTTCATTTTTCTTTCATTTTTTTTATTTTTTCTATAATTTAAAAAAAAAAATTATTTTATTTTTTAATTATTTTTTTTTCTCGAGTTTTTTCTACATTTTTTTATTTTTTTTAGTATTTTTTATGAGTTTTTAAATAATTGATCAATTAAAGTAATAAAAAACATTGTATTTTGACCTTTTGCATTAAAAAATAAAAGGTATTTAAAAGTATTTAAAAATACGGAAATTACGAACCAAAAATTAAAAATTACTGACAAAAATATAACCAGTCAATTCAATTATTCAGATTCAGATCAATTTTCAATCATTATTTTTAAGAATTTTTAACTAAAATTCTTCTTTAAATCGATTGTTTTCAATATTTTTCAAAATAGATTGAAAAATAAAATAGAGAAAAGATACTAAAAAACGTAATTGATAAACAAAATAAAAAAAAATTTTACATTATAATAAGATAAATATCTTTTTGTCAGTAACATTAAAGATTTTTTAAAAATAATTCATTAATTAAAATTATAACAAACATAGTATTTTATGACTTTTTGTATTAAAAAATACAAATATTCTTAAATTCTTTAATTAAATTTATATTAGAACATAAAAACTTAAAATAATATAAGAAAAATTCAATTATTTCTAAAAATTCAGGCTTTATATTGCTTTTAATATTTAATTATTATTATCTAAAGTTTTCACTGAAATTTATTTTCATATTAATTTTTATTAGAAAATTCTACTAGAATTAAATTCTTTAAATACAAAAATAAAAAGTTTATTGAAGAACTGAACGTTTCTTAAAATTCAATTCCCATAAAGAGTTTTATAAACAAATGTTTAAATAATTAAATTCTTTCGACGATTTTTAATAAAATTTTTAAGAATAATTATTTTTTTCGAGAAATTTGATTAAAATTATATTAAAAATAATTAAAATTCTGCGATGAGTTTTATTATTATTATTACTTTTAAAAATAATTGAATTCCTGCAGTAAATTGTAATTTTTCGAAATTAAAATTTTTGTTTCTTGTTTTTAACTAAAATTCTTCTATAAATTCATTATTTTTAATAATTTTTAAAAAAGTTCTTTGAGAATTTTCAAATTACATTTTTCAAGTAACTCGATAAAAGTTGTATTAAAAATAATTTCAATTCTGCAATTAGTTTTATAATTTATGAAAATAATTGAATTTCTAAAAAAAAAAATTTATTATTAATGAAAATAATTGAATCTCTGTAAAAAATTTTATTATTAATGAAAGTAATTGAATTTTTGCGAAGAAATTTATATAAAAAATTTGTAAATAATTGAAATACTGTGGAATTTTCATTATTTATGAAAATAATTAAATGTTTGCGTAGAAATTTATTAAATTTTTTTTTAAATAATTGAATTCGTTTGGAAAATTTTACTAAAATGGTAGATATTGAAAATCATTGAATTGAGGAAAATTTTTCAAAATAATTGTGACCAAATAATTGAAAAAATTTTGAAAATAATTGAATTTCACGATTTATGAAAATAATTGAAATTTTGAGAAGAATTATTTAAAATTTGTAGAAAAAATTGAAATTTTGCGAGGAGCTTTCTTATTTTTGAAAAATAATTAAATTCCTAAAAAGAATTTTATTTGTTTATGAAAAATAATTTAATTCCTGTGAAGAAAATTAATTTTTTTTTATGAAAATTCATGTGAAATTTTTATTATTTATGAAAATAGCTAAATGTTCGCGTAGAATTTTATTAATTGTTTTTTTTTAATAATTGAATTCTTTTGAAAATATTCAAATTAAGTTAATTAAATACACTGAGAAAAAATTTCGAATATTGCCACATTTTATTCAATATTCATTCGATATTTATTATTTTCCTCATTTAAAATAAACTCAGGAGCCAAATGTTTGCAAATTGCGATTTTTTCCCCTAAATTTTCTATTTTGCACACTGGCAAAAATGTATATCCACTCGCCCGGACTGCGATGCAAGACGATGAGAATCTAATGTTCGAAAGTAAATCTGTAAGCTCTCCATTGTTTCAGAATCTCGCTCCGGTGTATATATGGAGGCAAAAGGAAGAAGGGGTTTTTGTTTCGAATTAATTAAAATTTTGGTAGTCACACCGTCGGCAGCCGCTGGGCAGAAGGGAGACGATGGCGTCGGAGAAACTTTACAGGCGGGGGAGGAGAGAGAGAGAGTTGAAGCAACTTACAACATATATATATATATATATATATATATATATATATATATAGAGAGAGTAGTAGACGATGGTGGGCCTGGCCAATTTTCCAGCAAGAAAATTCTGATTCTAATTTCATGCAAATGGCCGCCCAACGGGGGTGTATAAAGGGTTCAGTTAAAGAGAGAGGGTGGGTCGAGGGTGGCGCGCTCCCTCTCTCCAGAGAACGGGGTAAGAAGAGCGACAAAACAATGGAACGAAATTTAAATTATGCCCAGCAAAATGGCGATCGTATGCAAAGCGATTCTTATCCAAGTTCTATAGGTGGAGGTAGAGAAATGATAGAGAGCTCTCTCGCTCTCTCTCTCATTCTTTCTTTATTATTCTCTCTTTCTTTCTTTCTTTATTATTCTCTCTTTCTTTCTCTCATTCTTTCTTTATCATTCTCTCTCTCTTTTTCTCTGATTCTCTCTTTCATTCTCTCTTTTTCTCTCATTCTTTCTTTATCATTCTCTCCTTCTTTCTCTTTTTATATTTCTCTCTCTCTCTCTTTTTCTCTCATTCTTTCTTTATCATTCTCTCTTTCATTCTCTCTTTCTTTCTCTCATTCTTTCTTTATCATTCTCTCTTTCATTCTCTCTTTCTTTCTCTCATTCTTTCTTTATCATTCTCTCTTTCTTTCTCTCATTCTTTCTTCATCATTCTCTAGAGAAAAAGGAAAAAAATAAAAATAAATAAAAAAGTAAAAATAATAAATGAGACAAAAAAAGAGAAAATTAGAAAGAGAAAGAAAGGGAGAAAATGAGACAAAGAAAGAAGGAGAGAAAAAGAGAGAATGAGAGAGAGAGAGAAAAGGAAATCTATGAGTCCTTCGAAAGCCGTGTCTCGTTGACCAAAATAAACGAGTCTGATTCCGATGAAATTCACCGATTGTGGAACCCTTGACTAAAAGTCTTATTTCCAGGACAAAAGACGCCGATTGCATAATAAGAAAAAGGGAATAAGAATTGCCGTATAATCGACAGATGCCAGGATATACATGTGTTACAATCGGGGTGGTCGGTCACAACATGAAATTTTATACTTTTAAATTTTTCATTCTTTTTATTTTATTATTTGTTGTTCATTCAATGCTTTTTGCAAATCCTTTTTTTCTGTAACTTATACCGCATGAAAACAAGAATATGATAACAATTCATTTATATTTCATTTCCTATAGATTCATTTATTGGTTATTGTAAATAAACCATAACCCACCTTCGTACCAAAGTGGTACGGATCTAAAAAGAATTTTTAATTATTAATAGTAATTATAATTAACTTAATTTTCTTCAAAAGGTTCACTGAATTCGTATATTATCAGTAAAGCTTGTTTGTAAGTATTTTCTATTTTTTATATATTTTTGAAAATTTTAACTATTTTTCAGAATTAAATGGTCAAATGGGGTTTCTTTTTAAAATAGGTTTTGTTTGTAATAGAAGGAGAAAAATTTAAAACGTCATTCTCAATTTCGTGCTGTTGTCTAAGGTGGTTTTCTCTCACAAGGGAGGATACATTTATCTTTAGCGTAGATCTGGCTTATATTTCACCGCCTCACCCCTTTATTTCAGGCAGATACAAAGACGGATGGTTCCTTGAGCAGATCTCACAAAACAGTCTTGTGCCCCTGAATCCTCTCCCACGACACCCACGACTCTAACCTTCTTCTGGTACTCTAAACTTGATGTTAAAACAAGGAAGAGGCAAACTCCCTGAATAATTTACCAGACACATGGATTTTCGGTAGGAAAAAAAGAAAAAAAGAAAATTAAATCCATTAATTATTTTCAAATATAGTTTTTTAATTTATTTCAATATTTTATTATTAACCTTTAGAGGGCCGATAAATTTGCACAAATTTTAGTTCAATTTCTTCATGTTTTATAATAAATTAAAGATAACCGAGTGATACGATCATTATTTTATGTAATAGGAATATTTTTACTGCAATTTTTTCAAAATTATTTTCATCATTTTAATTCAATTATTATTTTCTAGAATTTTTAAAGAAAATTCTTCTTTAAATCAATTGTTTTTTAATAATTTTTGAATAAGTTTTAATGAGAATTTTCAAATCCGTTTACAATTCAATTTTACGAAATTCCAATTATTCAGAAATTCTTCACTTGAATACGTATTCAAAAATAAACACTTCAAATAATTTCAGAAAAAAATTCAATTAAACTTTTTCAAAATAATTAATTCTACAGAATTGATGGTTATAAGCATGAAAAATTAAGATTTTCAAAATATTTAATTTGAAACCTTTTCAAAATTCAGTTATTTCCTAAAATCCATGCTATAATGGTTTTAATATTTAAATAATACTTGAATATTTTATTTTATTTATAAAAAATAGAAAATTGTTAAAAAATTATGATTAAGAAATAGGAAATATACCCATTTTGTGCATAATTTTTATTTTCCAATAACAATATTGTTTTCAAACTGATTCTTCTCTTTGGCGGAAAAAAACCTTACATATATTCCCGTTTCTTAATATTTTTATAAAAAATTCTAAATTTTCAGAAGGAAATAATTTGCATAATTTCTATTTTTTAATTACTTTACAATTGCTTCAATAAAATTCAGTTTTTTGAAAATAAAGGAAAAAAATTTTTATTAACTCAATTTGTCAAAAATTTTAATTGAAAATGAAATTGAAACTTTTTAAATTTTTAGAAAATAAAGGGAAAAATTTTACTCAAAAAATAATTGTATTGTATGATCAATTTTATTATAATTTTTTAAATTCATAAATCATTTTATCAAAATTTCATAAAATAATTTATTTCTAGCGAAAAATTATATTCAAATTTCTTTAAACAATTAAATTCCCATTAAAAATGTATTTTATTTGTGAAAATAATTGAATTCTTAAGCAGAATTGCATTGGAAATAATTGAATTGTATAGGAAAATGTTATTAGAATTGCAATTTTATTAACTAAATCTTGTAAAGAATGTTGTTAACATTTTTGTTAGTTATAGAATTTTTAAAAGAATTTTATTAAAATTTTTCGAAATAATTGAATTTCTCAGAACTATTTTTTTCAATTCTCTGAATATATTTGAATTTTTTCGAGAAACTTCATTAAAAAATTAAAAATAATTGAATTGGTTGGAAGAAATTTATAAAAAAAATTGGTAAGTAATTGAATTCATGTGAAATTTTTATTAAAATTTTGTTTAAATAATTGAATTCTTTTGGGAAATTTTATTAAAATAGTAGATATTGAAAATTATTGAAACGAGAAAATTTTTTGAATCTAATTGAAATCAGGGCAAGAATTTTATTAAAATTTTTGAAAATAATTGAATTTCGGAGAAGAATTGAATTATTTCTAAAGATAATTAAAATTTTGACGAGAATTTTTAAAAATTTTGAAAATAATTGAATTTTATTACTTTTGAAAATAATTGAATTTCTGTCAATTATTTGTAATTTCACGAAAATTAAATTTTTTTAGTGTTTTTAACAAAAATATGAAACAAAAAAAATTTTAAATTCTATTATTTTTAAAATTGCTCATTTTATTTAAAAAAGTAAGTAAGAAGTTAGCGACGCAAATTATTGCTAGTTTCACTTTTTATTTTAAATCAACTTCTTCTTAAACTAAACTAACTTTTTAAACAAATGGAATATTATTTTTAAAAAAAACCAATGGAATGAAATTAAATTTCCTTGTTTCACTAGGTATTTTCTATTTTTTCTTTTCATTTCTCGAAAACAATTTATGAAATTGCATCGAGTTAATATATTCGCAAATTAATATTTGTCATAGTTTATCGAGTCCACGGCAATTGAATCTGAAACTCGATTGTCAAAATTTGAATTTCGCGCCATTATATCGACGGACAAATATTCCTTCAGGCCAACTGACCTTTGAATAGCAATGCGGTAGTAATACATATACATTATTTAATATATTGCTTCTCTGAAATGAAATATATAGGTTAAATCAAACATCAATTCGAAGCAATTTGAAAATTTCTTTTAATTCTCTGTAATTTAAAATCGGGTACAAAAAAGTAATTTTACTATAATTTATTTTTTATATTTTATTTATTTTCCCAGAATTAATTCTTTATTTATTACTATTATTATTACTATTCTTATTGGTTTTATTATTATTTTTTTATTATTATTATTATTATTATTATTATTTTTATTGTTGTTCTTGTTGTTCTTGTTTTTGTTGTTGTTGTTCTTGTTGTTGTTATTCTTTTATTATTTTTTTGGTTCTTACACTTTATTCATTTTATTTATATTTTATTTACTATATTATATTTTTTTACTATTATCATTACTTGGTTAATTTATTATAAATGTTTAGTTTTTATTATTTTTTTATCATTGATTTACAGTAATTGTAGTCGCACTGTGATTATAATTGCAACAGCACGGTAATTATAGTTGTGATTAATTACGAATTATAGCTATAATTCAAAAGTAATAAATAGCTCAGTGGAAAAGTAGTCAACTTGGTAATTGATAGGTCCTGGGGTTCGATCCCCAGCAGAGTTAGCCCCAAATTTTTTCACACTTTTAATTTTTGAAAAATAATAAAACTAATAATATTTTTATTACGTAATAAATTTTTCTTACAAATTTTCAAAAGTTCTGTTCAAATATTCAACAGAGTAGAATTTCCGAAAAGCAAATGCTCCACAAATTTCAATGTAAGAGAATAAACGAAAAGCAAACGATATGAGATGGAACACGGAGACAAAAGTTGTTTCATATTTTCTAAATGAAAAACAACATCGCATCTATATATATGAGGGATTCGTCAATGAATATGTGAATGGAGAAAGAAAAAATATTGAAATAAAGATAGAAAGGGGAAGTTACGAATTGACCTAAAACCCGGGTGGCCAGGAAGTGACCACCTGGACAAGGGCTGACCGGTCAGACGAGTTCGCGATAAAAATTTCGCTCTAAAGATTCAACGAGAACGCCAAAAACCGGTTTTCTAGAGCTTAAAAAGGTTCGCTGACCGTTGGTCGACCCTGAGGGTTGTCACGCGCGAAGAGGGTCGCAAGAAAGGGTCACACTTCGATAAGTGACCCTGAATCACTGTCGTAATATTTTTCCCACGTGCTTATAAAATTTCCGTCAAAAAAAAATTTTGTAATATAATTTTATTTTTAACTCTAATGCTGAGCGTCAAGAAATTGTATCCTACATATAAGAAGAAAGAATGTGTAATATTCACTCTTTCTACTGCGCTTATCATTTTCATCCCTTAGAAATTTTGAATTTTATTTCCAAAAGAAAAAAGATTCTTTATTTCAAAGAATTGTCAAGCGTTCTTAATGGGTTTGTTTTCGAAATTTTTTCGAAATCTCGAAATATTTTTAAGACTTATAATTTCAAATTTTCAACCCCAAAAAAAAAAATCGGGGAAAAAGAACCTAAAAAGAGAATTTCTAAAATTAAATATTCGAAAAAAATGTATTGAAAATTAAAGTTATTTTAATTAAAATTAAAATCAAAATTTCAATTATCTTTATAAATAATAAAACTCTTCTCTGAAATTCAATTATTTTCAAAAAATTTTTAATTATTTGGTAAAATTTCAATTATTTTCAAAAAATTTTCCTCAATTCAATGATTTTCAATATCTGCCATTTTAGTAAAATTTTCCAAAAGAATTCAATTATTTTCAAAATTTTTTTAATTATTTGGTAAAATTTCAATTATTTTCAAAAAATTTTCCTCAATTCAATGATTTTCAATATCTGACATTTTAGTAAAATTTTCCAAAAGAATTCAATTATTTTCAAAATTTTTTTAATTATTTGGTAAAATTTCAATTATTTTCAAAAAATTTTCCTCAATTCAATGATTTTCAATATCTGTCATTTTAGTAAAATATTCCAAAAGAATTTAATTATTTAAAAAAAAAAATAAATAAATTTCTACGCAAACATTTAATTATTTTCATAAATGATAAAAATTTCACATAAATTTTCATAAAAAAAATTAATTTTCTTCACAGGAATTCAATTATTTTTCATAAACAATAAAATTCTTTTTAGGGATTCAATTATTTATCAAAAATAATAAACCTCCTCCCAAAATTTCAATTATTTTTGAAACAATTTTAATCGAGTTTCTCAAAAAATGTAATTATTCATAAAAATATTATTAAACATCGTCAAAAAAATTCAATTATTTAAAAATTTGTTGATAACAATTTTTTATAGGAATTAAATTTTTTCATCTTTATAAATAGCAAAATTCTTCTCCGAAACTCAATTATTTTCAAAAAATTTTCTTAATTCCTCTCCGAAATTTAATTATTTATGAAAATTTTAATAAAATTCTTGGCGAAACTTTAATTATTTTCAAAAATTTTCCTCAATTCAATGATTTTCAATGTTTACCATTTTAGTAAAATTTTCCAAAAGAAATCAATTACCTATTTAAAAAAATGTAATAAAATTCTTCGCAAACATTTAATTATTTTCATAAATAATAAAAATTCGACAGGAATTTTCATAACAAATTCATTTTTTTACAGGAATCCAATTGTTTTTCATTAACAATAAAATTCTTTTTAGAAATTCAATTATTTATTACAGAATTTCAATTATTTTTATTAATAAAATTTTAATCAAGTTTTTAATGTTAATTAATTAAATTTATAATTTAATTTATTAAAAATTAATTTAAATTAATTAATTTTTGTAAATATTAAGTACAACGATTGTGGAGAAAAATATTGAAATGAATGTTGAGTATGAAATTAATTTTTAATTCAAGATGTTATTTGAAAGAAAAATTTCTATTTTTAAAATAAGGAATGACGAGGGCGTTTCTTTGTTTTCGTACTTATAGTCTTAGTCTTTTTGGCATGCGCATAGGAAAGAACGGAACAAGAGAGAGAGAAAGAGAGAGAGGATGATGAGAGTGATGGAAAAGTCGAGTGGGAGAACTTTCCTTTTATTTTCCTTCAATTTCCTTCCTTTCAAGTTTCCATCAGCCTTTCCATTAATATTAAAACGGGAGCGTAGCCTCGCAAGGGCTGTTTAAAAGGGAGGACCAGGCAGGTGGTAGTCGGGGGTGGCTAGAGGAGAGAGAAGGCGGGCCATAGTGTTTGGCTCGTTTTTCATCTTGATCTTCTAGAGTTACCAATTTGAACACAGTCTTCTCTTTCTCCCCCCAACCCCCCTCCCTTCTCTCTCTCACTCACTCACTCTCTTTCTCTCTTTCTCATTCTAACCTCTTTTACTCCTTACCACCCCTTTTCATCCATTTACCCCATATTTCACCCCCTTCCTACTCTTCTAACTTCTTCTCTGCCGCAGTGAGATGAAATATAAATTTCATTTTTCAATAAAAAAAAAAATTCCATCTTGATTTTTTAAAAGCGAAATAAAAAATAATTTTTTTTTTATTTTTCTAAAAATTGTTTTGTTCTAACTTTCCAATATAATTTTTAGAGATTTTTTCTACATATACATAGTAGAACCTGACAGATAACTAAAATTAAGAACCTAATAATAATAACAACAGATTTTCAAAGATTTTAATTTAGTCTTTTCAAAATTCAATTATTTTTAAAAACTCAAACTGCCTGTTTTTAATATTCAATTTTTCAAAAATTTTAACTAAATTTCATTTTCAAGTAAATTTTTATTAGAAAATTCTACAAGAGATCAATAACTAAAACACAGAAATAAATATTTTATTCAATAATTGAATGTTTCTTAAAATTGAATTTTCGTATAAAGATTCTCGTAAAGATCCTCGTATTTTATCAACAAATTTTTAAATAATTAAATTCTTTTGACGATTATTTTTAATAATTTTCTAACAAGTTCTTTGACAATTTTCAAATCCATTTGTTTACAATATTCAATTTTACCAAATTTCAATTATTCGTATAACTTCTTCAATTAAATATTATATTGAAAATGAAAACTTAAAATAATTAAAAAAATAAAATTAGGAACAAATTTAAAAAAAAAAAATTAATTCCACAAAATTGTTATTTAAAAATATGAAAAATTCAGATTTTCAATTATTTTAATTCGAAACCTTTTTAAAATTCAATTATTTCTAAAAATCCACGCTCTAATGCTTTTAAATTCAATTATTATCTGAAATTTCAACTGAAATCCATTTTTTAATCAATTTTTATTAGAAGATTCTACTAGAATCCAATAAAAAAAATGTAAGAATAATTACATTTTTCGAGGAATTTGATTAACATTGTATTAAAAATAATTGAAATTCTGCAATGAGTTTTATAATTTAAGAAAATAATTGAATTCCTAAAACGAATTTTATTATTTACGAAAATAATTGAATCCCTGTAAAAATTTTATTATTTATGAAAATAATTGAATCATTGCGAGGAAATTTATAAAAAATTTGTAAATAATTGAATAATAATAATAATAATAATAATAATTGAATTCTTTTTCGGAAATTTTATTTTTAAAAAGAGTTGAATTCTTGAGAAGAATTTTATCAAAATTTCTTAAATAATTGAATTGCTTCGAAGAATTTTATGTTTTACGAAAATAATTGTATTCTATGATCAATTTTATTATAATTTTTCAAATTTATAAATCATTTTATCAAAATTTTCTAAAGTAATTGAATACTCGAGAAAAATGTTATTTATGAAAATATTTGATTTCTTGAGAAAAATTTTATTCAAATTTTTTTAAACAATTAAATTCTCATAAAAAATGGATATCATTATTTGTAAAAATAATTGAATTCTTAAGCAGAAATGTATTGAAAATAATTGAATTGTATAGGAAAATTTTATTAAAATTGCAATTTTATTAACTAAACCTGGTAATGAATTTTGTCAACATTTTTTTTAATTATAGAATTTTTAAAAGAATTTCATTTAAATTTTTCGAAATTATTGAATTTTTCAGAACTATTTTTTTCAATTCTCTGAATACGTATTTGAATTCTTTCGAGAAACTTCATTAAAAAATTAAAAATAATTGAATTTTTTATTAAAATTTTGTTTAAATAATTTTTTTTTGGAAAATTTTATTAAAATAGTAGATATCAATCAATTTTTATTAGAAAATTCTACTGGAATTCATTTAAAAATTTTTAAGAATAATTAGGTACATTTTTCGTGGAATTCGATTAAAATTGTATTAAAAATAATTGAAATTATGCAATGGGTTTTATAATTCATAAAAATAATTTAATTCCTAAAAACTATTTTATTATTTACGAAAATAATTAAATCCCTGTAAAAATTTTATTATTTATGAAAATAATTGAATGATTGGGACGAAATTTAAAAAAAAATTTGAAAATAATTAAGTTCTTGTGAAAATTTTATTATTTTATTATTATTTTTGAAAATAATTAAAGTTTTGCGTACAATGTTATTGAATTTTTTTTAAATAATTGAATTCTTTTGTAAAATTTTATTAAAACAGTTGATATGAAAAAACCATTGAATTGGCGAAAATGTTTAAAAATAATTGCAACTTTGCAAAGAATTTTATTAAAATTTTTGAAAATAATTGAATTTCGTAGAAGAATTTATAATTATGTCTAAAGATAATTGAAATTTTGACGAGATTAAAAAATTCGGAATATAATTGAATTTCTGCGAAGAATTTTATTACTTTTGAAAATAATCAAATTTCTGCAATCATTTGTAAATTTCTCTAAAATTCTCCAAAATTATATCGAACAATTTACGCACTTTTTGTCTTATCTCAGTCGAATTACGGACTTTACGGACGTTTTTTCAAAAAAAAAAATCTAACTCTCTTAAAATTATTAACAATTTTCATAGTAAAGTAAAAATTAATTTTGCGTGACTTAAATTTTTACATACATTTATTATTACATTTATTATTTTTACATAATAAAGTATAGTTTTAATAAAAATAAAACCATAAAATTTAAAAATATTATTATTAAATTATTGAAATTTCGTAAATTTATGATTCGACTAATAAGAAAAGCGAACACGATGAATATCAGTCATCGCCCTAAAGTATAAAATACCGTGTATGACGATTATTAGAAGAGAAGATGTTTTGATTTCTCCTGAAAATGGATGGCAATATAGACAATAAGAAAGAGAGATATGGTGAAAATGAGAATTGAGAGAGAAAGTATTTTAACGCTATTTGTTTGAAGAAGAGCCATCTGTTTAGTCAAGTAATTCCGGATGGAAGAAGGAGGACAGGAGGCTGAAGTTCCTATGTTCCCATGGTAACCGGATGTGATTGATAACACGCTATATAATTAATTTCAAACGCGCCAGACCAAATAAGTTTCGTTCTAACGAGCCACAAGATCGTCGTTTCAGCCCAAAGCATCATATAGTTTAATTCTCAAAATTAATTTCATTTTTTCCGCGCATATAACTTGAAACTTAAAAATCATCGTTTACACGTACATATAACAAAATATCCAAATATTTGTTAATAGTTTAATTTTCAAATAATTTTCAAATAATTTTCACATAATACCTTAACAATATCGTATTTAAACAATTTATACGAATAATAATAATAGATGAGATTAAATTGTACATTTTAGAATTAATTTGGGAAATAATTCGAAAGCTCCCTTTTGCAAACTTAATAGCACGTGAAAATCGTTTCGATACTATTATTCCCAATTGTCTCAATTTAGTAATAATGATTTTATAAATTCTAATGTTTATATTCTAATATTAAATAAGGGTAGTTTTTTAATTATCTTTTAAAAATTGATTTTTTTAAAAATAAATTTTTTTATTTCCGAAATAAAATTCTTTCTTTTATCGATATTATCATCAATATAATGAATATAATATTATGGAAATAAAAAAATAGTTAATGAATACATTTTGTATAGGTTACTAAACAAATAACTAATGTAAAGTTTAAAGCTAATTTAAACGCTATTATCATCTCATTTCACATTCATATTCATTTACATTTGTCCATTTGTAAATAATAGTCATTTTCCTATTATTGGGGTAATTATTATTAATTACACTATTGTTAAACTTAATATACATAGACCATTTGCAGAATTCTCATTTTTTTGCTAATTTTAACTTCATGGTGAAGCTAATTTAATATTTGAATAAGTAAATAATTATTGAATATGCTATATGTTTTCGACTTTCATGAATCCGATTGGAAAATTGAAAAAATAATTCCAAAAGAAAAGAAAATCGTATAGAAATATAGAGTAACTTTTACTATTTAGGAAGTAAATTCTCAATTAACTAAATTTCTAAAAAATTTTCTTATTTTACTAAAAATTACTAAAAAGTTACTAAAAATTCTTATTTTACTAAAAATTACTAAAAAGTTACTAAAAATTCTTATTTTACTAAAAATGGAAAAAAGGTGAAAAAATTTTTAAAAATTGAAAAAAAATAATAATTAGAAAAAAAAGAAGTGGGGGAAAAGTATTTTTTTTTTAATGTTCGAGTCGACGTCTCCAGGAGAGCGACTTTCGTCTTTTCATCCGCAGGAACTGCAGGCCATCCTCTCGCGCCGGGCAAGCCGGGCGTCTTGGAGAGCGGGCGTCTCCTGGACGACGCCTCGGATCAATACCAGACGCCCAGCGTCTCATTGGCCCCTTCTCTTAGGTGCTGTGGAAAATCGCCCCGGAGATGACGGCCAGGGTAGGAGATGTAGAGGGTGAGCTCGGCGGACCTTCCTTCCTTCCATTATTTTTCCTCCTCCGCCATCCACTCCAGATGCAGCCATTTCTTTCCTCATTATTCAATTTTCTATTTTTAGCTTCGAAAATTAGAAAAAAAATTTTGAAAAAAATTTTTTTTTCAATTTTTTGCTTTTCTTTTTTTTTATTTATTTCTTTCGATTATTTCAATATTAAATCATTTTCTTTCGTCTATAATCAAATAAATACTATTTTTTTATTTATTATTTGTATCAAATAATTTTTATTTGTGTCAAAAATTTTTTATTTGCGCCAAACAATTTTCATTTGTGCCAAACAATTTTCATTTGTGCCAAATAATTTTTATTTGTATCGAACAATTTTTATTCATTCCAATCATAATTGTTTTTGCTTCAAATACTAAAATATTATTTATTCGAATATACAATTTATTTGATTGAAATAAAAATTAATTGATTCACGTGAATATTTCTTTGAAGATTAAACAAATAATTGCTTATTTCAATGAAATAAATTTTTTTCTGTCTATTTCATTATACATTTAATATACTTTTATAAAATTTGCAAATATATTTTAAATTTTTCTTTAGCATCTAATTTCTATATTTTACAATTAACATTTATTAATCTACATTTTTTATAAAAATTATTTAAAAATTTAAAATGGCGAAGATACACGCATTCCAGTGGAGCAGTACATTCCTTGATGGTGGACACGATTGGCATTTCAATTTTAATCTGAAGCAAGTAAAAAAACATTTTTTTAAACTTCTATTTGTCAATTACAAATTTTAATTGAAAATTGAAATTGAAACTTATTAAATTTTTGGAAAATAAAGGAAAAAATGTTCTTTTTTATTTACGAATTTCTTTGATTGTAAATTTTTCGAAAACATCAATAACTTCTTTTCTTAAATAAATATTCAATTATAATTATTTTTCCACAGGAATTAAGATTTTTAAAAAATTTCAAATTCAAACCTTTTTGAAAATAAAACAACGCATAAAAGTATTTTTATAAAACATGAAGAAATCTATCACTCCGAGTCTTCGACTCGGAATGATCGATTTCTTCATGTTTTACAATAATAATTCAATATTATTTTCATCATTTCAATTCAATTATTGTTTCTAGAATTTTCAATTATTTTCATAAAAAATAATTGAATTCCTTAAAAAAAATTTTATTATTCATGAAAATAATTGAATTATTGAGAAGAAATGTATGAAAATTTGTAAATAATTGAATTTCTGTGGGATTTTTAATATTTATAAAATTAATTAAATGTTTCCGTACAATTTAATTCCTGTAAAGAATTTTATTTGTGAAAATAATGGAATTCCAGAGAAAAATATTTTTATTTATGAAAATAATTAATTTCTTATGAAGAATTTTATTCAAATTTTTTTAAATAATTGAATTTCTGAGAATTTTTAAAAACTTTTTGAAAACAATTTAATTCCATCGAGAAATTTCATTAAAAAATTGAAAATAATTGAAATATGACGAGGAATTTTATTAAATTTTTTTTTAAATAATTGAAAATGACTGACTTCTTGCGAAGAATTTTATTCAAATTTTTTTTAAATAATTTAATTCCTATAAAAAAATGTATTATTTGTGAAAATAATTGAATTCTTAAGGAGAATTGTATTGAAAATAATTGAATTGTATAGGAAAATTTGATTAAAATTGCAATTTTATTAACTAAATCTTGTAAAGAATTTTGTCAACATTTTTTAAAATAATTTAAAATTAATTTTCAAATTAATTTTTAATAGAATTTTATTTAAATTTTTTGAAATAATTAAATTTCTCAGAACTATTTTTTTTCAATTCTCTAAATAATATTTGAATTCTTTTCAGAAAATTCATTGAAAAATTAAAAATAATTGAATCGGTTTGAAGAAATTTATAAAAAAAAATTGGTAACTAATTGAATTCCTGTGAAATTTTTATTAAAATTTATTTTAAGGAAATAAATTCTTTTTGGGGAATTTTATTAAAATAATAGATATTAAAAATCATTGAAATGAGAAAAATTTTTGAAAACAATTGAAAATAATTGAATTTCAGAGAAGAATTTTATTATTTATAAAGATAATTGAAATTTCGACCAGAATTTTAAAAAATTTTCGAACATAATTGAATTTCAGCGAAGAATTTTATTATTTTTGAAAATAATTGAATTTATACAATCATTTGTAACTTTTCACCAAAATTCAATTATTTTAGTGTTTTTAACTAAAATTAATATTTAAATCAATTTTTATTAAAAAATTTTATTAGAATGAAATTATTTAGTAACAAAAATATTTTATTCAACAATTGAAATTTTATTTTAAAAATATATATATTTTAAAATTCAATTCTCACATATAATTTTACCAACAAATTATTAGATAATTGAAAATCATTGAAATGAGAAAATTTTTTTGAAAATTATTCATGCCAAGAATTTTATTGACAGTTTTAAAAAAAATGGAACTTTGGGGAAGAATTCAAGAATTTAATTTCTGCAATTATTTGAATTTTTTTAGTGCTTTCAACAAAAATTTGAATTAAAAATTTATTAATTCCATTATTTTTTTATTATTATTATTATTATTATTATTATTATTATTATTATTATTATTAGTATAGAATGAACAAGTGAATAATTAAATAAATATAAAGAAATAAATAAATTGAAATTAAAATAAATAATGAAAAAAGTGAACTGAAATTTATATAAAGAATTGAATGAAGAAAAATTAAAATAGAAATAAATGAATAGAAATTAAAGTAAATAAAAAAGAAGAAAAAATAGAAAATAAAGTAAAATAAAAGAATAAAATATTAAAATAATAAAATAAAATATTAAAAATAATAAAATAAAGTAATATTAAGAAATTAAGATAAAATGACAATTTTTACTTTTCTGTTATCTAGGGAAGATACTCTGACCAAAAATATAAGATTAAAAAAAATTGAAAATTAAATTTTGCTCTCAACTTTAAGGGGTTGAAATTAGTCAATTTTTCAGTCGCTCCTTTAGAATAAAAATTTAGACCAAAAATAAATAATCCAAAAGAATTGGAATTAAAAATTTGCTCTTAAATTTAAGAGGTAGAAATTAGTCAATTTTTTAGTCGCTCCTTTAGGAGAAAATTCTAAAAAGGCGTTTAAAAAAAAAGTAGAAGAAAATAAAAACAAGTGTTTTTGTAGAATGTAGACTCTTTGAGTCCTAATTTGCTTCGGGATACGAATTTTTTTTTTGTGGTCGGTCGTGTTGATTGAGAGTTGATCGTGCGGTTAAAGTAGGAGGGACGGTGAAGAAGAAAAAAAATATACACACACATTGGGTCGCGTGCCGAAACTATTTTTTGTCTTCACTTTTTTTACCTTTTTTACCCTTTCGTCTCTTTCACCTATCTTGTTCTGTTACTAACACCAACCCCAAATGGTTTATTCTCTTCTTTTTTTGCCCTCTATCCACCTTTCTCTCTCTCTCTCATTCTCCTCTCCATTCCTAGCTGGCTGACATTAATCCCTTCCCTTTCTTTCTTTTTTTACTCTCTCTCTCTTTTTTTCACCCTCTTGTCTCTCTCAGTCGTTTTTTCTTTCCTTCGTTGAGCAGCCACACCAGGACGGGACACATTATTAGCTTAATAACTTCAGGGGACCTTTTTTTTCTTCTCTTTTTTTTTAATCCTAACCGGAGTAGGAACTTGGGTGCGGAAGACTTTAATTAAAAAATAAACAAGCGAACCAAGCCGGTAAACGTGCGAGAGATTTAAACAGCCCTCCAGGGGAACAGGTAGCTGCTGCTGGACATTTGCATTTCGATTTTAAGGCAAAAAAGGTTGAAGGGAAAAGTCGGATTTCACTAATGACTGGATCATACTGGATGCAAATTTATCAAAACAAGATTTTATGAATATGAATTTTATCTCGTTTAAAAAAATTTACTTTATATCATGTATGAGTTTACACTTACAATTTATAATGAATCACACCTTTCTTTTTTCTTTGTTTTTCTTTGTATTTTTAAACATTTCCCTTTTTATTTTTTTATTTCTATTTTCATTTCTAATATAGTATTCTTTTTTTTAATATTTACCGAATCTCTATATTTTCACTAAATATTTAAATTTTTTGTTCTTATTTGCATTTTTCTTATTTCTAATATAGAATTCTTTTTTTTAATATTTACTGAATTTCTATATTCTCTCTAAATATTAAAATTTTTTGTTCTTATTTGTATTCTTCTTGTTCCAATTTGTATTTTTTTTTGTTTTTATTTACAGTTTGTTTTGATTTTTTTTAATTCTTCACTTCAGTAATTTTTATTTATCTTTGACATTGAAGGAGAGAATTTATCAAATATTTTAGAATATTAAAATAATTTTAAACAGCCATACAAATAAAGAGAAAAAGGAATTAGTAAAAAGGCAATACTAATTTAATTAATTAATAACTTTCAAAATCTGAATTAATAAAAAGTCGTCCACTAATTTAAATTCGCAAAAATTCCCACTAATTGTTTGTAACTTATCATTGAAATTTTAGTAAATTCAAATTTAGAGAAAATTTTCACTAATTAGTACAAATTTTTACTAGTTCTTAGTAATTTTCTACTAAAATTTCAAAAAAAAATTCAAACTACTAAAAGATAGTAAAATTTTATTTAGTTATTAATTACTTAATTACTAATAATTTAATTATTATTAATATTTTACATAATTTTTAAAAAATAAAAATTTTTACTAATTTGAATTCGTAGACTTTTTACAAATTCAAATTTAAAAAGTTTATAATTTTTACAATTACAGTTGCTTTTTACTTCACAATTTACTGTTTTTTTACTTTTATCATTTTTTTTACCTTTATTTATTTTTATTTATTTTTATTTATTTTTATTAATTAATATTAATTTAATTATTTTAGATTTTAGCAGTTATTGTTTTATTGATTAATATAATCGTACACATTTTTTTCTTTGTTTTTTTTTGTTTCGTGATTGTTAGAATATTTTTTAATGTTTAAAAATTATAAATAAACTTTCATTATTAAAATGAATTATTAATTATTTTTGTATAAATATGTAAGATAAATTTAAAATTATGTTGGTTTTAAAATAATTTTTCTTTGTAAATATTTTAAATTTTAAAATTAATGTATTGAACATCATTGAATTCTTGCAATGATTTTTATCAAAAAAAATTTGAGAATAATTGAATTTATTAAAAGAATTTTATTATTTATAAAAATAATTGAATTCTTTAAAGAAGAATTTTACTAAAATTTTTAAAAATCATAATTAAATTCTTTTGAAGAATTTCATTGAAGTTTTTTAAAATAATGGAATTTCTTTAATAATTTTAATCGACGATTTAGAAAGTTATTAAATTTTATGAAAATAATAAAATTCTTTTAAAAAATTTTATTAAAAATTTAAAAAAAATTGAATTGTTTCGAAGGATTTCTTAAAATTTTAGAAAATAATTGAATTTTTTCCAAAGATAATATTAAAAATTTTTTCTAAAAATTGAATTCTTTGGTGAAATTTTATTAAAATTGTATTAATATATTAATAATAATTGAATTTTTGCAAAAAAAATTACAATTTGGAAAAATAACTGAATTATTTCGAAAGATTATTAAAATTTTAGAAATTAATTGAATTAATGCAAAAAATGTTACTATTTAGAAGCAGAATTGAATTTTTTGGAAAAAAAATTTTACTACTTGAAAAAATAATTGAATTGTTTCAAAAGATTATTAAAATTTTAGAAAATAATTGAATTTTTGCAAAAAAAAGTTTACTATTTAGAAGCAGAATTGAAATTTTGCAAAAAATTTTACTATTTGAAAAATAATTGAATTGTTTCTAAAGATTATTAAAATTTTAGAAAATAATTGAATTTTTGCAAAAAAATTTTACTATTTGAAAAAATAATTGAATTGTTTTCTAATAATTATTAAAATTTTAGAAAATAATTGAACTTTTGAGAAAAATTTTACTATTTAAAAAAATAATTGAATTCTTTCTAAAGATTATTAAAAGTTTAGAAAATAATTGAATTTTTGCCAAAAAAATTTAATATTTATAAAAATAATTGAATTGTTGAAAAAATAAACAGTAATAATTAATTATGTACTTAATAAGTGAATTAAAAAAAAAAATTAAAAACAGAAATTATTCTAGAATTGAAGTTTATAGTTGAAAATAAAAAATTTTGTATTTTTCATAATAATAGTAATAATAAAAAAAAGAAAAACCAAAGGAAAAAATAATGAATAAAAGAAAGAAGAAGTGGAAGCAAAGAAAAAAAGAAATAAAAAAAGGAAAAAAATGAAAGTATAATAAAAACAGAAAAAATAATAACAAAGAATAAAAAAAAGATAATAAAAAAAGTGAAATATTTATTTATAATTATATAAATACAGAGTTAAAATAATAAATACATTGAAATATATATCAAAAAGAATTAAAACTAAATTAAAATATAAGAAGATTTCTCGCCAAAAAAAAGTGTTTACGGGACAATATGTTTTTTATCGTCACGTGAATAAAAATCATGGGCACGCTTCAGGGGATCGGAAAAAAATCACATCCCCTGAATGTCGAGGGTAACCCTCTTTTTCTCTTGTTTTGACACCCCATCACTTTTTATATTCGTTTTCGAGAGGGTGACTCTGCCGATAATGATGACCCACTGTGGTATTTTACGCCACTTTTTGCTTACCCCTTTTTTTCCTGTTACATATACGCTCTATACATATATTCAACCCCCTTTTTTTTACCTCCAGTTATATGAAACCCGCAAAGTGAGAGAGAGAGAAAAAAATTGATTAAAAAAAAAGAGTGAGAGTGAGGGAGAAATATATACGCAATTGTACGGTGCATGAAAAATTGCTTGATCAATAAAAGCACTGCAGAACAATTGTTAACAGGTTGAGGTCGAAAATATAACAAAACCTCGAAACTTCAAACTAAAATTGTCTCAATTGACCGTTATATTATATATGTATATATATTTTGTTGAATAATAATCGTTTCGTTGAAAAGCAGGTCACTTTATAGTGTGTGTTATGTATCAATTGTAGTGGATCTATAGCACTAATTAAATAGGTACCATTGTCAATTACAAAAGATGAAGTTCTTCCGTTTAAAGATGCAAATTAAACGAAAGTTTCATGGACTTGATGGGAAAATATTTTACATATGTAACAATGTCGTTAATATGTTAAATAATTTTCTTTTCTTTTCTTCTGTTTTTTTTTTGTTTTTTGCTTTTTTTTGTGTGTAAAAGTACAGCAGACAGTAAAATAATTTAAATTAAATGTGATGGACTTTATAAAGAAAACCAGAAAAGGATATTTTTTATTATATTATTATATTTTTTATTTCTTTAAGTTCTGAATATTTATTCTTCATTTTTACTATTATTTAAATTACTTTTTTATTTTCTATTATTTTTAATACTTTTTTCAATTTCTATTATTTTTGATACTTTTTTTATTTTCTATTATTTTTATTACTTTTTTCATTTTCTATTATATTTTAACACTTTTTTTTATTTTCTATTATTTTTATTACTTTTTTATTTTTTTATCATTTATATCACTGTTTCACTTTTTATTTTTTTTAATAATTTTTTTACTTCTTTAATTTTTATATTTAAATCTTTGTTAATATTACATTTTTATTTCTTTATCATTTATATCACTGTTTCAGTGATAAAAAAAAATTTATTAAAAAAAATTATTAAAAAAAAATTACAAAACTTTTTTTTAATAATTTTTTTACTTCTTTAATTTTTATATTTAAATCAACTTTTGGAGTATTGGAATAAAAAATGAAAAAAAAATTTATTTGATTCAAACAACCATTTAATAGATTAAAATAAAAAAAAATTTTTAATTAAAATTATTTGATTCAAGTAAATATATTATGTGCTGTATGGGTACAGAAAAAAATGTTTTAAAATTTTTTTCTTGCATTTTAATAATAAAAAAAATTTATCTAATGAAAAAAATTGTTATTTAAAAAAAAAATTGAGAATTGAAGTAATAAAAATATATATTGCTTGTGGTTCGATGCTGGCCTCTGTTGGCGAGAGAAGCGCCATCGAACGCTTAGACTTATGGTAGGTTTTTGTCCACAACGGTCGGCAAATTAGAACCGGTGGTAGTACTTTCAAAAGGGTTCTTGTTCCAACTCATTCTTTAGCTTCTTTTTTTTCTCTTTCTCTCTTCCTCTCTCTCTCCGTCCTTTTGCATTATTCTGAACTATCGTTTTCATTCATATCGTTCGTATTGAAAAAAATTATTGCAAACAAATTGAAACGAAAATTATAATATTCATTTAAAAACTTTTTATAAAATTCCACGCTCGAAAATTCAATTATTTTCAAAAGCAATAACATTTTTCAGGAAAATTCAATTATTTATTAAAAAAAATTCTTCCCAAAAATTCAATTATTTTCCCAAATAATAAAATTTGTCCGGACAATTTAAATAATTAAAAAGAAATTAAATAAAATTCTTATAGCAAAACATCAATTATTTTCATAAATAATAAAATTCTTCTCGGAAATTCAATTATTTTCCAAAAAATTGATAAATTCTTTCTTTAATTCTTCACAATTATTCAATTATTTTTCCCAATAATCAAATTTTTCACGAGAATTCAATTATTTAAAAAAAATTAAATAAAATTCTTTTTAAAAATTCAATTATTTTCATAAATAATAAAATTTTTCAAAAAATTCAATTATTATTTAAAAAACCATAAATTCTTGAATTCTTTCTTTAATTCTTAAGAATTATTCAATTATTTTTCCAAATAATAAAATTTTTCACTAGAATTCAATTATTTAAAAAAATCATTTTTTTAAATTGCAAAAATTCAATTATTTTCATAAATATCAAAATTCTTCTGAGAAATTTAAATTATTTTTTAGAAAATTGATAAATTCTTTATAAGAATTAAATTTTAAGAAACATTTAATCATTCAATATATTATTTATTTTTGTATTTAAATAATTGAATTTCAGTTGAACTTTCTAATAAGAATTGATTTAAAAACGAATTTCAGTTGAATTTTTAGATAATTGAATATTAAAAGCATTATAGTACGATTTTTCAGAAAAAACTAAATTATAAAAGATTATTAAATTAAAATCGTTGAAAATTGTAATTGTTTGAAAAACTCTAATAACATTAAAATTTTTACTTTTAAAAATTATTAATTTATTTTTTTAATTCCTGTTAACAATTTAAATTAAATTTTATTAAATAATTATATTTGTTTACTTTAAAAAAAAAAATACAATTTTTTTATTCGTGAAGATTAATTTTCGAAGATACTTTTTTAATACTTTTTTCAGTATTAAAGCTACTTTTTGATATTTTTTTTAAATCATAATTATTGACTGTGGACCCTTTAACAATATATTAATTTACAATATTATTTAATTATTCATGCTGCGAATATAATAAATTATCATTAGAGCTTTTTTAAAAAAAGTGAAACAAATCATTATTAAATTAACCTATTTTTAAGAAACATTTTTTTTCACTTTTTAAATTAAATGTTTATTCAATTAATTATTTCGTTTGTCGAGAATATCAAAAATTTGCTCAACAAAAAAAAAAAAAATGCAATGTGCACACTAATTAACCAAAAACGTATAATTAAACAACTGCTTTACTCCAATAATCTCGATTTTGAGAAATTTGTAATAAAATTACAATATTACGAATTCAAAAGTCAAACTAACATTTAATTCATTTACATTAACATTGTACGTAATGTGTGCGTACTTAATATTTACGCAAAACCTTTTATTATATTAATTTCCCGTTTATCGACTGTTTATCAAAGTTTATCAAATTTAATAAATTTTCAAAAATTTCAAAATTTCAAATTTTAAAAATATATATAAAAATTTGAAAATTTGTAAATTAAAATTTTTTAAATTTATTCTACACTTTACTGCTCATTGCTTTACGGCAAATTCAAAATAAAATATTAATAAAATAGATCCGGGCAAAAAATAACAAAAACGAAATAATGTAAACATTGTTCAGATCAATGAACATTCGCGGAATTATATTTGGATTGAATGAGGAGGAGGGGGGAATTTATTTTTTTGCACGTATATAAAATAAAATTTTCCATGTTTCGCGAGTTGAGATTTTTCGCCTTGAATATACTTCGCGGGTATATGGTCAGTCCGAAGAGTTATTTTCATCAAGGCCGAGTGTGTCCCTCCCCTCACTTCTTTATACTCTTTTTTTTATCCTCTCTTTTCTTTCTGCCACAGATCTCTCTGTACTCTTTCCCATCGTCATCACCGCTCAAGATATTTTTTTTCTCTTCTTTTTCCTTTTTTTTCTTTTTTCTCTTCTCTTCTTTTCCCCTTTTTCTTTTTTTAATTTCAATTTATATATTCTTTCTTGGAATAAATTTAAATCATTGAAGAGATATATTCTTATTGCTATTTTTGTAGCCAAATTTCTTGGAATTATAAATCTAATTCTTCGTCTATCTTTCAGTGTCTTTCTCTTTCTGTCTCTTTTCTCTATTTTTCTCTCTTTCCCTCTATTTCTCTGTTTCTCTCTTTCCCTCTTTTTCTCTATTTTCCTCTTTCTGCTCTCTGTCTCTTTCCCTCTTTTTCTCTATTTTCCTCTTTCTCTCTCTCTCTGTCTCTTTTCTCTCTTTATTTCTATTTCCCTCTTTCTCTCTCTGTGTCTTTTCTCTCTTTTTCTCTTTCTCTATTTTTCTCTCTGTTTCTCTCTTTCCCTCTTTTTCTCTGCTTCTCTCTTTCCTTCTTTCTCTCTCTCTCTCTCTTTCTCTCCGTCTCCCTCCGTCCTGTCTGAGTTTTCCTTCCCCCAAGTTTCCAAAGTCTAGGTCTACTGTCTCTTTTTCTTTTCGCGAAGAGCCTAGTCTCTACAAAATGAGCGAACATAACTTTGTGCCACGAAATCTCCACCATTGCCGAGCGAGAGTATTGGCAAGCGAGTCTGACAATTTTAGATGCTTCTCGCTCTCATATATATTTTATTTTTTTTTTTTTATTTTTTTTTTTGTTGCCTTTTTTTCCTTTTCCACTCACTAGACCAATTCCCAGCCGGAGAGAGAAAGAGAGACTGCCATTTTATTTTCTTCGTACACGCCGAACGACTATACGTATATTTTTAGGCGTTCTAGAAAACGCCACCTCTTCTATACAACGAAACGGGCATATAAAGCGACGACGCTATATGACTTCTGGCTTTTTCCGGGTCTTGGCAACGATGCCGATAAACCACGCTCTTTGACATGAAGCATCCTGTCAGTCACTTTGCTTTCACACACACTCACACTAAAGTCACATAGAAACATATACATAACTATAGTCTTTTTAACAAATTCGAATATTTGTCAAACAAGAAATTTTTCGGATTTGTTTCACTCCTTTGTTATTTTGTCTTTTGATTCGAGAAACTAAATTGCGCAATTGGGGGACAAAAAAAAATTCATACGCTCGGAAATTAATTTATTTGAAACAATTGAACAAGTCTCTAAATTTAAATTAGTAAAAATGTTGAGTAATTCGAATTAGTGAGTGACTTTTTGCTCTGAAATTAGTAAATTTTACTAATAAATAGTAATTTTACTAATAAATAGTAATTCAACTAAAAAATAGTAATTTCTACTAATTTATTAGAGTAAAACTTACTAATTCCAAAGCAAAAAGTCAGTTACTAATTCAAATTACTAAACATTTTTACGAATTCAAATTTAGAAAGAAATACATTGCTGTAAAGTTATAACTAAACTTTTCCTTAATTCAAACTAAACGTTTTCTTAATTCAAATAAACATTTTCTTATTTTAACTCTACGTTTTCTTAGTTCAACTAAACTTTTCCTTAAATCACATCGACGTTTTCTTAGATCAACTATAAACTTTTCCTTAATTCGCATCAACGACTTTTTTATTCAACTAAATTTTTTTTAATCTTCCACTGGAAAAATTTTTTTTTTTAATCCAAAAAATATGTTGCCAACCAAAAAAAATATATGTTTGAATTAATCATATTTTATAATTGAATTAAAGGTAATTTTTATTGAATCAAACTTATTATGTATTGAAACAAAATTATTATGTTTCATTCGAAAATAAATTTTTTGTAGTCTGTATATAACAAAGATAATTATGTTTATCTCAAATATATTGCTTTTTCTCGCTGTAAAATAAAAGAAGAATATTTTTACTAATTTTACAAATAAATCAGTGAAAATTTACTAATAGAAATTTTTATTTTATTTTTTGTTTTAAACACTGTAATTTTACTCTTTTCTTCTCTTTAAATTCAAAATAGTAAAATTGCTTACTAATTTAAATTAATGACTGACTTTTTACTTCAAAATTAGTAAAATTATAATATTAGTAGTATTAGTAAATTTTCACTGATTTATTAGTAAAATTTACTGATTCAAATGTAAAAATTCAGGCACTAATTCAAATTAGTAAACAATTTTTACTAATTTAAATTTAGAGAGAAGAAAAAGAGTAAAATATTTATTAGTTTATTTTACTGATAAATAGTAATTTCCACTGATTTATCAGTAAAATTTACTGATTCAAAAGAAAAAAGTCAGTCATTTCTCGATTCTTTATTTTTTAAAAATGATAAATTATGTGAGAAAAAAATAATTTTTATTTTAACTAATATAGTTAATTATGAATTAAGGACTGTGACATAAGCAAATAAATAATTAAATAGATCAAGAAGTAAATAAATAAATGAACAAACGTATTTTTAATAATATCACATACTTGAATTCACATATTATTTAAAATTAAATAAATAAAATAAACAGAATAAAGATAATACGAATCGAGAAAAATTGATTTTTGTCGAGTGAAAAATTGTCTCACCAAAACTAGCTTTCTCTACTGATTGTATGGAATAATCGACAGACAGAAAAATTATACTTACAGCAGACAGTTAAAAAATATTATTAAATTATAATTCATAAGCTAATGACAATTAAAAATATAATTAATAATTGTAATTGTAATCAATAATAGTATTTGTTGTTAGGAAACTAATTATAATTGTAATTATAATTATAGTAATTGTGACTGTAATTATAAATAATATACGAATTTTAATTGATAAAATAATTGTAATTAGTATACTAATTCTAATGGAAAAAGTAATTGCAATTTTAATTAAAATTGTAATTATAATCTTAATTAATAAACCAATTGCAATCGGTAAACCAATTGTAATTATCATTTTACTTGTAATTGTAAATGTCATTATAATTAGTAATTGAAATTGTATTCAATAATAATTTAATAATTATTTTCAATAATAATGTAAATTAATTAAAATTGTAATCAATATTCGTAATTTTAATTAGTAACTGGAATTTTAATTGGAATCGCAATTGGAATTGTAACAGTAATTGTATTTATATTTGGTAAACTAATTGTAATTGTAATTTTATTTGTAATCATAATTATATTGAGTAAATAACCCTTTGTAATAAGTAATTGTAATTAGTAAAGTAATTAATATTGTAATTATAATTAGTAATTGTGATTGTAATTAAATTTGAATTGGGATTCTAACTGTAATTGTATATATTTTTGATAAACTAATTGTAATTGTAATTTTATTTGTAATTATATTAGTAATTAGTGATTATAATTGTAATTAGTAACTATAATTGTAATTAGTAATTGTAATTAGTAACTGTAATTGAAATTAGTAATTATATTTGTAATTAGTAAACTAATGATAATTAGTAATTATATTTGTAATTAGTAAACTAATGATAATTAGTAATTATAATTGTAATTAGTAAACTGATGGTAATTAGTAATTATAATTGTAATTAGTAATTATAATTGTAATTTTAATTGGTAAACTAATTAGTAATTATAATTATAATTAGTAAACTAATGGTAATTAGTAACTGTAGGTGCAATTGTAATTAGTAATTGCAATCACCATCAGTACAGTTATTAGTAAACAAATTACAATATTAGTAGACACAACTTTTCCCAAAATTGAAATTTATAGATTTGCCTTTTTCTTCGTAGCTAATTACCAGCAAATCAAACATATAACCATAAAAAAATTACCATCAAATAAAATTGCTCATTGACTAAAAGATAATAAAATCCTTCGCCTACTCTTTTTATTGTAAGCACTTAAAACCAAAAGAGAAATATGTAGTAAAGTGGAAATTTGTGTGATTCCGGATAACTACCATGTTAGAATATAATTCACATTAATTACTTCAAATAAATACAACTCAAGGCGGATAAAAAGTAGGGGAACATAGTCTAGGTCGGCCACCTTTTTGACTTTTGTTTATAACTTTTTTTTAAAAATGAATTTGGACAATTGAAGTATATGGTTGGAAAGTCCTGTTTAATAGGAACATTTTTTCTGTACAAAGTAAATTGACAGGTTTAAAAATGAAAAAGTTATAAAGATTTAAAAAAAAAAAAATTTGTAGTCCAGGTTGGCCATTACAGTCAAGGTCGGCCATGTTTAAAATTCAAAGGGCATTAATCGTTAAAAAATAAAATAACATGTTTGGAGTTACGGAAAATTGATTCTTTATTGTTTACAGTTTGTAACTTAATGAAATAACAAAATAATAACAATAAACAATATAAAAAAATAAATATAAATAAAAAAAAGTTTTGCACTAAAATATTAATAAAATTAAATAAAAATATTAATAAGATGATCAATTATATTATGACTTATACAGAATTGCAGTTTTTGCAAATGAAGTAGCTCGTCCTCAACTTTGCGCATTTTAAACACATAGTGGCCGACCTTGACAGTAAGTAACATTACCGAATTGTTGTAACCATAAAGAAATACGTTTCGGGATTCGATTTTTTACTTTGTTTTCCTTTCAACCATGAGTCCCACAAATTTTCTGCATACTTGCCTTGACGATTCAATTTGTTTTTTATCTTTTATTAATGGTTTTTCACATTATGCACAAAACTTTTTTTGAGCTTTTTTTGTACCGACGTCACAGAAAACACAATTTTCGATTTTCCGAAAATGTAATTGAACAAAAAGTTAGGTTTCACTAAGACAAGCTTCGACAAAAATGCGCGTAGGTGGCGCTAGTGAACTTGACAAAAAAACGCGAGTGGCCTACCTAGACAGTAGGCCAACCTTGACTACATTCCCCTATTTTTAATGAGAACCAAACAAGCAAAAAAAACAAAAATAAAAAAACTACGTTTATAACAAAAAAAGAAAAGACAATAAAAATACTTCTCTCCTTGAAATTGATAACAATAATAATTTGAAATATTTCTTTTTCAATGTATTTATTTATACATACATATAGTTATATATACGATATAGTTGTAATTTCCGTTAACGCATTGCACCACAGAATCGATTATATTGTGATTTTAGCAATATACTGCAGTTCGACCCTTGCGCATGCAATAATTTATTATACATGCGTGGACAATAATTAATATTTCTACCTTCAAAACGAGTCCTAGCGGAGCGAATCCTAGTTTATCTGCGAAAATTATCATTCGAAAACCAAAACTTATATTTCAACTAATATAATAATGTTTGATTATTATCTATTTCTCTGATTGCATATGATTTACTTCTCTATATTCTAATATTTATTCTTCTTTCTTGTATTTTATTGTATTTAAAAACAATTCATGATTAATCATTATTATATGTACGGTACCTATATATGATTTTGTCAAAACCGGCCTTTCATGTTATACATACATAATGTAATAATTTATTCATACCTGAAATATCATTTATTTATTCAAAGTTCAATGGTATTATCCGCTTCGGCTTTTTTATTTCTTTATATTAATAAAAACTCAAAATAAGTTCTTTTTCTTCAAAATAAGTTTTATTTTTGTAACAAAAATAAACCAACATTTATCCAGAAAATTTTGAGTTTTTATTAATAAAATAAAGTATTTAATACCTACTGGATGATATACCATAATTCTTTGTATTTGTTCTTATTTTTATTATTTATATATTTACATATTATTTATTTATATTCTTTATTTTAGAATTGGAATTTATTATATTTCAGGAAGACGAGAAGGAAAAATTTTTGAAAGAGTTTCGAGAATTTTTTTCGAAAACTACGATAGTTTTTTCTCTTAATGATGGCAACTTTAGAGCATAAATTCTGGATGGAGGTCGAATACAGACTTTTGGTATTTTTTCGTGAGTTAAAACAATTTATAATTTTCCTTTTTATGATTTTTGAAAATTGTTTTGCTTCGAAATTTGCTCTGAATTATAAATATTAGAGCCGTGACTTTTTATACAGTAAAATTCTTCGCAAAAATTCAATTATTTTTATAAATAATAACATTTTGCGTAAGAATTCAATTATTTTTATAAATATAGTAAAATTCTTAGCAGAAATTCAGTTATTTTAAAAATTTTTTAATAAAATTTGTAGAAAAAATTCAATTATTTTTACAGATAGTAAAATTCTTCCCAAGAATTCAATTATTTTTGTAGATAGTGAAATTTTTCCCAAGAATTCAATTATTTTTATAAATAACAAAATTCGTAGCAGGAATTCAATTATTTTCAATACAATTTTAATAAAATTTTACGAAAGAATTCAATAATTTTTTTAATTTTATAAAAAAAACTTTTTCAAAAGAATTAAATTATTTTTTAAAAAGTTAATAAATTTTTCGAAACAATTTAATTATTTTTTATATAGTCAAATTCTTCGCAAGAATTCAATTATTTTCATAAATATAACAAAATTCTTCGTAAGAATTCATTTATTTTTAATATTTTTAAAAGATTGATAAATTCTTGAATTCTTCACAATTATTCAATTATTTTCCCAAAGAATAAAATTTTTCGAAACAATTCAATTATTCTTATAAACATAGTAAATTTTTTAGCAGAAATTCAATTATGCTTTTAATTTTTTAATACAATTTTTCGGAATAATTCAATTATTTTTATAAACATAGTAAAATTCTTAACAGAAATTCAATTATTTCTGTAAATAGTAAAATTCTTCCCAAGAATTCAATTATTATTAAAAATAACAAAATTCTCAGGAAATTTTTCTCAGGAAATCACTTATTTTCAATACAACTTTTAATAAAATTCAATTATCAAATTTTTAATTTTAATTAATAACAAAAACAATTATTTTTTAAACGTTGAAAAACATTCTTTGTTTAATTCAATTATTTTCAAAAATTTTTAATTATAATTTTTAAAAAAAACTAAATTTTAACAAAAACTATACAAAAAATTTTTCCAAAGAATTTAATTATTTCTATAAACAATAAAATTCTTTGAAATAATTCAATTGTTTTTGTAAGTAATAAAATTCTTCTCAGCAATTCAAGTATTTTTTTCATTTTTTAGTAAAATTCTTAACAGAAATTCAATTATTTCTATAAATAGTAAAATTCTTCCCAAGAATTCAATTATTTTTAAAAATAACAAAATTCTTCTCAGGAATTCAATTTTTTTCAATACAATTTTTAATAAAATTCAATTATCAATTTTTTAATTATAAGTAATAACAAAAACAATTATTTTTTAAATGTTGAAGAAAATTCTTTGTTTAATTCAATTATTTTCAAAAATTTTCAATTGTAATTAAAAAAAATACATTTTTTCCAAAAACTATAAAAAAAAATTCTTCCAAATAATATTTTATAATTTCGATAAATAATAAAATTCTTTGAAAGAAGTAAATTATTTTTAAATTTTTAATAAAATTTTTCCCAAGAATTCAATTATTTTCATAAATAATGAAATTCTTCAAAGGAGTTCAGTTATTTTCAAATTTTTTGTTAAAATTCTTCACAAGAATTCAATTATTTGCATAAATAATAAAACTTTTCGAAGAAATTCAATTATTTTCAAATTTTTTTACAAAATTCTTTGCAAGAATTCAATGATTAATACATAAATTTAAAAATTTAAAACTTGTAAAGAAAAATTATTTAAAAAATTAATTCCCACTCTTTGCATTCAATTTTTTGGTAGTAAAATACTCTTCGCGTTTGCGTTGCATTTTACATCAAAATTTAGAAATTTTACTCGACCAAAAATTAGATAAATAAACAAAAGGTTATTTAACAAAAAGGTAAATTTCATTAATTTATTCTTTACATTTTATTACCTCTTTTTATTAAATACAACAAAAAAAAACACAAAAGAAATAATAAAAATTGAAGATAAATTAAAATCCTTTTTAACAAAAAATTTTTCAATCTTTTCCTTTTATTTTTTTTTAAATTTTTGTTTGTTTTTGTTTTTGTCAATATGCAGATGGCGAGACTAGAGAAAAAGGAAAATTGCATTTTCTGACAGTTATTGGTATTTTATATCCAGTCTACACTCATGTAACAAATCAATTTCAATTAAAGGCATTTTTTAAGCATCAGAATATATTCTCTGTTGAGTGCATTCGATTTCCAAATATTTGATGGATTCGCGTTGATGATTTCACAGACGAATCGTTCAGTGAGAGCAGTTTTGCATACATACGTGAATCAAATGATGGGAAATGGTTAAAACTTGTCGAGAGAGAGAGAGAGAAAGTTACTTTATTCACGCAAATAAATAATAGATGATTGACTGTCGAGTCTCTAAAGTGTTTTCAAATAAACCCCCCCTCAAAAAAAGAAATTTGAAAATATTTACAAATCGAATTTCAAAAAGAGAAAAAAAAAGAAAATTTTTCTATAAAAGAAATATTCAAATTTCAAACTAAAATTGATCATTTTGTTTCTGGTTTCGGTTAAATGCTCGACATGTTAAACAATATTAAATGTCCAAATGGAGTTAGGATAATTTGGAAAATTTACATCTGGTTATCTGATATAAAATGGATGAGTTTCGAATTTCGATGAGGAAAAAAAAATTTTTTTGATACATACTATAGACTGCGTGTATTTACTCGATACAAACAAACGTGAACATATATACATTTCTCCGTATTTTGGGACGATTTTCTCCTGTGATTCTGAATGCCACTCGTCCCTCAGGGACGAGAGGGAAACGCTTCTGCGTTTAATGTAAATCACACGAGAACGTTCATATAATACATGCGCGCAGGTACACTCAAGTGGAAAGAGTAGGTGGGACATTTTGAGTAAGAGGGAAATATATTGTGTTTATAGGACTGAAGGGTCATTCAAAGAATCGTATGAAACAATTTTTTTTCCATTCAAATACTCTTCCTTTTTTTTATTAAAAAATTGTCGCATATAATAAACAATTATTCTTTATTCTCTTTATTTATTTTTTTAATTTAATTTTTATTTTATTTATTTTTCTATTCTATTTACTTTTTTATTCTAATTATTTTTTTATTCTCCTTTTTTACACGCTTTACTTCTTTTTTATTGTTATTAATTATTTTCTAAAATGTTAATAAAATTCTTCTCAAGAATTCAATTATTTTCACAATTTTCATAAATAATAACATTCTTCGTAAGAATTCAATTATTTTCAAAAAATTATAACATTCTTCTCAAAAAATCAATTATTTTCATAAATAATAACATTCTTCGTAAAAATTCAATAATTTTTTATAAACATAGTAAAATTCTTGTCAGAAATTCAATAATTTAAAAATTTTTTTTAATAACATTTTTCTCAAGAATTCAATTATTTTGATAAATTATAACATTCTTCGTAAGAATTCAATTATTTTCAAAAAATTATAACATTCTTCTCAAGAATTCAATTATTTTCATAAATAATAACATTCTTCGTAAGAATTCAATTATTTTCAAAAAATAATAACATTCTTCGAAAGAATTCAATTATATTTTTATAAACATAGTAAAATTCTTAGGAGAAATTCAATTGTTTTTAAAATTTTTTAATAAAATTTGTCTAAATAATTCAATTATTTTTATAAACAGTAAAATTCTTCCCAAGAATTCAATTATTTTAATAAATAACAAAATTCTTAGCAGAAATTCAATTGTTTTCAATACAATTTTTAACAAAATTCAATTATAAAATTTTTAATTATTATAATTAATAATAAAAACAATTATTTTTTAAATGTAGAAGAAAGTTATTTGTTTAATAATTCAATTATATTGGAAAATTTTCAGTTATTATTGAAAAAAAACTACATGGTTTCCAAAAGCCATAAAAAAATTCTTCTACAGAATTTAATTATATCTATAAATAATTAATTTCTTTGAAGGAATTCAATTACTTTCCAATTTCTTGATAAAATTCATCGAAAGAATTCAATTATTTTTACAAACATAGTAAAATTCTCAGCAGAAATTCAATTATTTTCAATACATTTTTAATAAAATTTTACGAAAGAATTCTGTAATTCTTTAAATTTTATAAAAAACTTTTTCGAAAGAATTCAATTATTTTTTAAAATATTAATAAATTTTTCGAAACAATTCAATTATTTTTTATGTAGTAAAATTCTTCTCAAGAATTCAATTATTTTCATAAATATAACAACATTCTTTGTAAAAATTCAATTATTTTTAATGTAGTAAAATTCTTCGCAAAAATTCAATTATTTTTTAAACAATTGATAGATTCTTGAATTCTTTCTTTAATTCTTCATAATTATTCAATTATTTTCCCAAAGAATAACATTTTTCACGAGAATTCAATTATTTTTAATTTTTTATACACATAGTAAATCTTTTTAGCAGAAATTCAATTATTTTTTTTATTTTTTAATAACATTTTTCGAAAGAATTTAATTATTTTTATAAATAGCAAAAATTCTGCGCAAGAATTTAATTATTTTTATAAATAACAAAAATTCTTCCTAGGAATTCAATTATTTCCAATACAATTTTAATAAAATCTAATCATCAAATTTATAACACGATTATTTTTTAACTTTTGAAAAAAATTCTTTGTTTAATTTAATTTTTTTCAAAATTATCAATTAAATAAAATTCTCTGAATGAATTAAATTATTTTCAAATAAATGTAATACAACTGTGAGATGAATTTAATTATTTTCTAAAATTTTTATAAAATTGAATAATTAAATGTTTAATTTAAATTATTAACAAACGCAATTATTTTAAAAACTTGAAAAAAATTCTTCAAAACAATTAAATTAAAATTTTTTAAATTTTTAATAAAACACTTCGCAAGAATTTAATTGTTTTCAAATTTTTTGATAAAATTCTTTGAAGGAATTCAATTATTTTAATTTTTTTTTAAATAAAATTCTTGGGAAGAATTTAATTATTTCCATAAATAATAAAATTCTTCGCAGGAATTTAATTATTTTCAAATTTTTTGTTAAAATTTTTCCCCAAAATTCAATTATTTTTATAAATAATATATTTCTTTGAAGAAATTCAATTATTTTCAAATTTTTTGATAAAATTCTTCGATGGAATTCAATTTTTTTTAATAAAGTTCTTTCTTAGAATTCAATTATTTTTACAAATAATAAAATTCTTTCTAAGAATTCAATTATTTTTATAAATAATAAAATTTTCCGAAGGAATTCAATTAGTTTTAAATTTAATAAAATTAGCCCGTGTAAGAATCTTAAATAAAAATAAATAGATAAAAAATTCTTCGCAAGAATTCAATTATTTTCAAATTTTTTGATAAAATTCTTCGAAGGAATTCAATTATTTTCAATTTTTTTTTGATAAAATTCTTGGAAAGAATTCAATTATTTGCATAAATAATTTTTTCTCCGTTTATATTTAACTCTATTTATTTTTTTCTTTATTTTTCTGTTATTTAAATTTATTTTTTTCAATTGATTTTAATTAATTACTTCACAAATTTTTTCATTCAATTAATTTTGCACGAAAATCTTTTAATCCTTTCTCTTTTAACCACTGGAAAAAAATCGGAATTCGATGATACATTACACGCAGTAAATGTTTGAGTGTGACTTTTGCATTTTTCATCCGTGGTTCTTTTTTTTTTTTATTTTTTCCACTCTCGTTTTTTTCCTCTCTCGTTTTTTTTTTTTTTTATTTTTTCCTCTCTCGTTTATTTTTTTTTATTCCACGCTCTCGTGAGCGTTGAATCTTTCTTTTCTCTCTCTCTCACACATCCTCGGAACTGGCACGAGTGATTTTTATAATCTACTACTTGTTGCGCGCTCACCAGCCGGACGTTAACGGACGACGGCCCTCCCGGAAAAACTGGAAAATAGAGAAAATAAACGTGCGAGCGGGTAACCGTGTATTCCCTCTGCGTGTAACGGATATACACGTATATAGTGGGTGGAGGGCTGGAAAAAAAGAAAAAGGCACCGCGGGACAAGCCAAACGAACTATTCGCATTTATATTATCCCGTTGGCGCGCACATCCCTTGAAAAAATGTCCCATACAAATTTTTTTCTTTTCTAAGGGCCACTTTATTTCTCCCCTTAATTTAGAAAAAAAAACTGAGTGTATTAAAAAAATTACACTACAAAAAAAAATGAATGTAAAAAAAGTTAAGGGCTATTTCATTTCTCCCTTATGAAAAAAATTACACTACAAAAATGAATGTAAAAAAAATTAAGGGCAACTTTATTTATTTTCTTAAAAAAAACAGACTAAAATAAATTACAGACAAAAAAAGACTGTAAAAAAAATTAGACAAAAAAAAAGACTGTAAAAAAAATTAGTCAAAAAAAATTGGTTGTAAAAAAATTACACAAAAAAAGACTGTAAAAAAAATTACACTGAAGAAACTGATCTGGAAATCGAACTAAAATCCGATAATTAATAGTCACAATTAAAAATCGCCGCAAAAAAAAGTTTCATTAATAAAGGTGATTTTCCTCTATACACATGATTATAAAAGTAATATTCGATATTTTAGCCAACTTAAACAGATTTTGCACTAATAAATGCTTTTAAGAAAGCAGAATGCACGCTGTAAAAAGACTATAACTATACATTTTAATTTTATGGGCTGAAGACTATAAACGGAAAAGAGTATATAATTTACAAGGCAAACTTATCGTTCTGGGTAATTTTTTTATTTTTCATGAAAACGGACATAAATCATTATTTTTATATTCTAATAAAATTATGAATTGGAGATGAAAAAAAAATTAAACTAGTGTGTATAAATTATAGGCGTAAATTATTAACCATGTTAAATTGACTCCGTCTATTGTAATTCTTATAAATAATAATAAATAATAATATCAGTTCTACGTTACATATAAATTTAATTTCTATTATTTTTGCTATTTGTAAATTACTAACCATTAAATAGTTATAACTAGAATTAGCAGTAATAACTACTATTTGTTATTTATTATTGTTTGTTATCTATTATTAATTATAACTATTATTAATTAATTATTACTATTAATTAATTACACTATATTATTAGTTAATTCATTTAATATTGATTTACCATTAATTTAATATTAATTTACTCTCTAAATTTGAATTGATAAAATTGTCTATTAGTTTGAAATAGTAACTAACCTAAATTTTAAAAAAACTTAACTAACTAAAATTCTTCTGAAATTTGTTAAATTTTTAAATATATGTATTGATTATTAAAAATAATGGATTTATAGAAGAATTTTAGTTAAAAACACTAAAACAAATTGAATTTTGAAGCAATTACAAATACTTGCAGAAATTCAATTATTTTCAAAACTAGTAAAATTCTTCTCAGAAATACAATTATTTTCAAAAATATTAATAAAATTCTTGGCAAAATTTTAATTATTTTAAAAAACTTTCCTCAATTCACTCATTTTTAATATCTACTAATTTAATAATAATTCCCAACAAAATTCAATTAGTTAAAAAAAATTTTAATAAAATTCTACGCAAACATTTCATTATTTTCATAAATAATAACATTCTTCGTAAGAATTCAATTATTTTTATAAACATAGTAAATTTTTTAGCAGAAATTCAATTATGTTTTTAATTTTTTAATAACATTTTTCGAAAGAATTCAACTATTTTTATAAATATAGAAAAATTTTTAGCATGAATTCAATTATTTTCGACACAATTTTAGTAAAATTTCACGAAAGAATTCAATAATAATTTTTTAATAAAACTTTTCAAAAAAATTCAATTATTTTTCAAAATTAAATTATTTTTTATACAGTAAAATTCTTTTCAAGAATTCAATAATTTTCATAAATAATAAGCATTCTTCGTAAGAATTCAATTACTTTTTAAAAACATATTAAAATTTTTCGCAGAAATTCAATTATTTTTTAAATTTTTCGAAAAAATTCAATTATTTTTAAAAATTTCAATAAATTCTTTAAAACAATTCCATTATTTTTATATAGTAAAATTCTTTGCAAAATAATTCAATTATTTTAATAAATAATAACAAATTTTTACAAGAGTTCAATTATTTTCATAAATAATACAATTTTTTACAACAATTCAATTATTTTTGAAAATAATTTAAAGTCATCTCAGAGATTCAATTATTTTTAATTCAATTTTAATTAAATTCCTCGAAATGTGTATAATTATCCTTGAAAATATTATTAAAATTCGTCCAAAAATATTCAATTATTTAAAAATTTGTTCATAAAATTCTTTATGAGAATTAAATTTTAAGAAATATTTGATTATTTTTATTGTCCTCTATTTCAATAAAATTTCACAAAAGAATTCAATTATTTAAATAGAAGTTTTAATAAAATTCGTCTCAAAAATTCAATTATGTTCAAAAATTTAGAAAATATTCTCATCAAAATTTCAATTATCTTTATAAATAATAGAATTTTTCTCCGAAATTCAATTATTTTCAAAAATTTTTATAAAATTCTTGTCAGAATATCAATTATTTTTAATATACAATTTTTATCAAATTTCTCGAAAAATGAAATTATTCTTAAAAATTTTAATAAAATTCATCCAAAGAATTAAATTATAAAAAAATTTGTTGATGAAATTCTTTATGAGAATTCAGTTTCAAGTAGAAAAATCAATTATTTAATAAAATATTTACTTTTGTATTTAAATAATTGAATTCTCGTAGAATTTTCTAATAAATCTTGATTTAAAAGTGAATTTCAGTTAAAATTTTACATAATAATTGAATATTAAAAGCATTATAGCGTGGATTTTTATAAATAATTGAATTTCCAAAAGGTTTCAAATTAAAATCTTTGAAAATTTGAATTTTTCATATTTTCAATTCTCTGATTCTATAGAATTATTTTTTTTTTTGAAAAATTTAATTGAATTTTTTTTTCGTGAAATTATTTAATGTTTTTTGATTTCTAAATATATTTAATTAAAGAATGTCAGAATAATCGAAATTTCGTAAAATTAAATTGAAAAAAAAGGATTTGAAAATTCTCAAACAACTTTTTGAAAAATTATTTTTTATAAATTCAGTTAAAGAAGAATTTTAGTTGAAAATTCTATAAATCTTTTTTTTATTTTTTTTTCTCGAAACCGAAATATTGCCAAAAAAAGTTGTGGAAATATTTTTTTAAATCTTTTTTTTCTCGAAACCGAAATATTGACAAAAAAAATTTGTGGAAATATTTTTTTAAATATTTTTTTTATTTTTTTTTTTTTTGGAAACCGAAATATTAAGAAAAATTTGAAAAAAAAGAAAAAAGGAAAAAAATAAAAATTCATTGAGTTTGGTAGAAAACTCCACGCTATAGAGTGAATAAGGAGTATATTTCATTCCACCTCATGCCGCATCAGTGACAATGACTAATGTCTGGACAATGGAAATAAATTGTTCGCAATGACATAAAAAGATCGAGACGTGGACGAAGTAAGGAAAAGTACAAAGCGGAGTACGTATAGGTTCGTATTACACGAACCGGCCAAGGAGCCTATGTAAATCCATCGACTTGAATCCACATAAACCTCACATATATACATAAAACCGACCAACAGTACCTATATAATACATGAACTGCGCCAACTTTTAAGCAATAATCGCAAATTAAAAAAAACAGAGCACTTCCTCTCCTCACGTATATAAAATGTATAAAATATGATTTTATTCTGATTTTGAAGTAGAAAAAAATATTTTTATTATTAAAGAATTTTTTTTTATTGTATTTTAAATTATTTATAAGTTTATTGAATTGTAAATTTATTTACAGTATTTCGATTACTATAAACTATCAAGTATTTTTAATATATTATTAATTAAATTGTATACTCTCCAAATAAATCAATTTTTCTTTTTTTTGAATTTCGCGCCAATGCAGTTCATTAAACTGCCGCCTAGACGGTGTGAAAATTCTCTCACAAACGGAATGAATCGTCGCGTTGATGAAAAATCATTTCGTTCCAGTTTTAAAATAACTGAAAATTCGAAAAAGAAATTTTATTTTGTAAATAACAAATAATTATATAAATTAATGGTAAGGGGAAAGGGGGATAATAAATACTAGACTAAAAAAATTTGTTTATGGAAAAAAAGTAAAACAAAATTAAAATAAAATTAATAATTAAAATAAAATTAATAATTAAAACAAAATTAAAATAAAATTAAAACAAAATTTAAAAAAAAAAAGTAAAACAAAATTAAAAGAAAAATTAGAGAAAAAATTTTAGAAAATGAAATAGCAATAGATAGAGGAAGGTTTGAAAATTTGAGGGAGGAGGCAAAACTATAAAATAGGTGGGACAGGGGGGGGGGGCTTTCGACTCGGCCTAAAGTTTAAAATAGAATATCAGAGTAACTTTCATTGGACGTCAAAAAATCTTGCAGTGTCTCGTATATATTCAGCGGGGGATAGCGTGGCGCCCCCCTCTTTTCCTCAGTCTACTTCTTTCCCTCCTCAATCGTCCTCCCTCCCCCCGTCCCCCCTTTTGCCCCCTCTGCCAGACCATTACTCTCGTGCCCTCGCGAGAGAAAGAGAACTCGCGAGGTCTAGGATGAGATCGGAGTTTGCATGAAAGTTTGTACAATTCGCAAGAGCACGATTTCTTAGTCTTGAGAATTTCTCAGAAAATATTATATTTAAAAAAAACATATTTATATATATATATGTTTGTATATAAATACTAAATTTTATATTTTTAATATCAAAATTTGAAATTTCACCCTATTTTTAATTTTGATATGATATTTAAACGAAATCAAAATTTAATCTTTCTTGAATTAGTTAAAATTGTTTACTAATTTGAAGTAGTGACTGACTTTTTGCTTTTGAATGAGTAAATATTTAATTATTATAATAATTATTATTAACATATTTATTTTTTATAATAAAATATTTAATAATATTTATTATTATTAGTTAATTATTAGTTATTAGTTAATTGTTATTATTATTTAATTAGTAAAAGTTACTATAATTCAGAAGTAAGAAGTCAGTCACTCTTTCAAATTTGTAATTAATATTTTTATTCTAATTAAAAGTTATAAAGAGATCCTGACATAATTTTTTTAATTTTTGAATGTTGAGTTTCAATATAAAAAGAGTTTTTAGAAAATTAGTTAATAGTATTTAAAAATGTGTTTTCATCTAATTTGCAAAAAATCAAATTTGCCATTTTTTCAATCGACAGAAAATTTTTGTGATAATTTTGTTATACGTACAGAGTTAATTCCCGTTTATCGTTTTTTGTAAACTTGAATTATTTTGTTTCGTGAATGAAAAAAAAAACAGTGAACCATGAATGACTTTCGGAAGCAGTTGGCTTATAGGAGTTTATAAATATTTCATAATTCGAGGAAAATGACTGCAAAATTGCAAAATAATCGGTAAATTTATATATCAGGCGCATAAATATTTTATTCTCGAATGTATTTTAAAACAGTATCTAATTTTCATTTTGTATTATGAATTGAAATAAAAATTTTTTTAATACAATTTTTTTTGCCATTTTATTGAATTTTTTATTAAAAAATTCTACGAGAATTCAATTATTTAAATACAAAAATACATAACTCATTGAATAATTGAATATTTCTTAAAATTGAATTCTTATAAAGAATTTTATGAATAAATTTTTAAATAATTGAATTCTTTTGACGAATTTTAATAATATTTTCAGGAATACATTACATTTTTCGAGGAATTCGAATAAAATTGAATTCAAAAATAATTGAAACTTAAGTTTTATTATATTTATGAAAATAATTGAACCCTTGTAAAAATTTTCATTATTTATGAAAATAATTGAATTATTGCAAAGAAATTAATTTAAAAAAATTTTCAAATAATTGAATTCTTGTAAAATTTTTTATTATTTATAAAAATAATAAAATGTTTGCGTACAATATTTTTAAAAAAATATTGTATATATAATTGAATTCTTTTGGAAAATTTTATTAAAATAGTTGATACCTTTTGATAGTCATTAAATTGAGGAAAACTTTTGAAAATAATTGAAATTTCGTCAAGAATTTTCTTAAAATTTTTAAAAATAATTTAATTTCTGAGAAGAATTTTATTACTTTCGAAAATAATTGAATTTCTAAAATGAATGTTATTATTTATGAAAATAATGGAATTATTGTGAAGAAATTTATGAAAAATTTGTAAATAATTGAATTCCTATAAAATTTTTATTATGTATACGAAAATAATTAAATGCTTATGTAGAATTTTTTCTAAATTTTGTTCAAATAATTGAATTCTTTAAAAAAAATTTATTAAAATAGTAGATATTTAAAATTATTAAATTGCGGAAAATTTTTGAAAATAATTAAAACTTTGGAGAATAAATTTATTATTTATAAAGAAAATTGAAATTTTGACGCGAATTTTTTAAAATTTTGGAACCTAAGTGAATTTCTGCAATTATTTATAACTTCTTTGAAATTCAATTTTTTTTAGTGTTTTTAACTAAAATTCTCCTAGAAATCCTTTATCTTTAAACTTTAATAATTAATTATTTACAATATTAAAAAATTTAACTATTTTCAGTAGAATTTAAGTTATTAAAATTTTTCAAAAATCTAAGATTTTTAAAATTTCTAATGAAATTCATTCAAAATTGAAATTTTATAAAATTTCAAAACGGAACCCTTTGAAGTTCATCTATTTATGAAAATTGTGAACGCAACTCTTTTAAAAATCAATTAATTTTTGAAATACTTGAGTAAAATTATTTATTAAATAATTTCTAAGTAATAATTTTATGATATAGTTCTTCAAGAATTATGTAATTTAAAAAGAAATTATTTTCATTTGTTTTTATTTGTCAATTAAATTTTATTTGAACCAATAATTTCACTATTTAAAGTAAATATGAATTGAACCATTTAATTGAATCAAATAGAAATTCTTTGAGTCAATTGGATATTTACTTGAATCAAATAATTTATATTTGAGTCAATTAAATATTTACTTGAATCAAATAATTTTGATTTGTGACAATTAAACATTTACTTGAATCAAATAATTTTTATTTGAACCAATAATTTCACTATTTAAAGCAAATGTATGAATTGAACCATTTAATTGACTCAAATAAAAATTCTTTGAGTCAATTGGATATTTATTTGAATCAAATAATTTATATTTGAGTCAATTAAATATTTACTTGAATCAAATAATTTTGATTTGTGTCACTTAAATATTTACTTGAATCAAATAATTTTTATTTAAACCAATAATTTCACTATTTAAAGCAAATATGAATTGAACCATTTAATTGACTCAAATAAAAATTCTTTGAGTCAATTAAATATTTACTTGAATCAAAGAATTTTTATTTGAGTCAATTAAATGATTCAATTCATATTTTATTTAAATAGTGAAATTATTGGTTCAAATAAAAATTATTTGATTCAAGTAAATATTTAATTGACTCAAAGAATTTTTATTTGAGTCAATTAAATGGTTCAATTCATATTTGGTTTAAATAGTGAAATTATTGGTTGAAATAAAAATTATTTGATTCAAGTAAATATTTAATTGACTCAAATAATTTTTATTTGAGTCAATTAAATGTTTCAATTCATATTTCCTTTAAATAGTGAAATTATTGGTTCTAATAATAATTATTTGACTTAAGTAAATATTTAATTGACTCAATTGAAAATTATTTGACTCAACTGAATATTTAATTGATAATAGTCAAAAGTAATCGGTAATTATTTGATTCAAATAAATTTTTTTTTTACTGTATAGGACTCATTACCAAAGAATTATTTTAATGCATATGCAATTGCGTCCGAAAGAAAATACAAAGTTTGCCTCCACATATAATGTATATAGTGTAAATATATATATATATATATATATATATATATATATATATATATATATATATTTCTTTGGGGGAAATATTTCCATAGTGGGAGTTCTTGGTGAACAAACTCGAGTTCACGTCTCTAGGCATAAAACAGCGTGGCCGAGAGAGCACATATACAATATATATATATTCAACAGCAGCATCGTAACTCGTTCTCTCTTTTACCCTCCCCCATCAATATATACATATATACATATCTACACGGTTATTTCTTCCTTTATTCTTATAATTTTCTTTCTCGGTTGCACACTTCTCCCGCACACACGCTGGACCGGCATCTCTCCCAACACACTGCAATGAGTGACGTAGTCCGCGAGTCAAGAGAGCTCAAAAACATTATATACACTCGCCCGCGCATGCGCCCTATCAACCTCCTAGCCAAGAGCAAGCAAGCAAGCGAATTTGCCCTCCCCGCCAAAAGGTGCATGCATGCATGCATTCTATGCGGCGTGCACCGCATTAGATGCATTTCTAAGTCGCGCCGCTATAAATCGCATAAATATCGAACGCCTAGCGTTCGCGCGCGCGCGCCTCTCTCATTCAAGAAAGAAGGAAAGAAAAAAATCCCCCTCTCCCCCCTTTTTCTGATCAATACCACCCTCCCCCCTTCCTCCCATGTGCTCAAAAAAAATTAAAGTGAAAAAAAGTAAAGAGCAAAAAAAAAATTTTCGCCGATATTGAAGAAGTGCACGTGCGAGAGAGAGAGTTAATCGAAACGAGGAGAGAGAGGGGGAATAGGAGTGAGTTAAGTGGGGGGTAGAGAAAAATAAAAAAAGAAAATAGAGCAAAAAAAAGAAGAAAATAAAAAAAAAAAGTTCGATGAGGTCCACTGTTGTAGATCGAGCCACCAAGAGGCGCTGGCGCCCCCCACCCCCTTCTTTCTACAACATTCAGAGAACTCCCCTTTTTTCCTCCCCAGTTCGTGAATTTAATTCCCTTGAGCGTCGATTTCGGAAAAGATATACAAAACCATTGCTGATATTTGGGAAAATTTAAACGAAAAAGGAAAAAAAAAATACTGTTCCCGACGGATAAAGGAAAGTGATATAGTGTTTTTTTGATCTAAATGGACCATGATGAAGAAAATAGGAGATTAATATTTTACGCACTAGCCAAAGAGAGGTAAATATTTGACCTGAAGTTTTTAAAAAAAAAATCCGCTTGCAATGAGCTTTTTTTCGAAAAATGTATTTTTGAGAATAAATACCGAAAGTGAAATTCAAATATCAATTTTAAGAATAGCTTTTTTACAGTGAAAATAAATTGTCAAAAATTTAAAGACTCGGTCTTGTATTAAATTCATTTTTAGGGGTAAAAATTAAAAACAATTAGTAAAAAAGTTTACTATTTTTAAAAAGTAAAAATAAAAAAAATGTTACTAGTTTTAATTAGTAACTCTCTAAATTTGAATCAGTTAAAAATAACTGATTTAGAAGCAAAAAGTCAATCACTAATTCAAATAGTAATATTTCTACTGACAGTTAAAAATAACTGACAATTATTTATTTATTTTTTTGTTTAAAATTTTAATTATTTATTTTTATTTTAATGAGATCAAGTTAAAAATAATTAGTTTTATTTTTTTTTTAAATTAATTAATTAGTTAAAACTAACTGATTGTCAGTTAAAATGAACTGTTTTAGTAAATTTTTTTTACCTGATTCAGAAGCGAAAAGTTAGTCACTGATTGTCAATTAAAACTTTGCTTTTTAAATAATTCAAATTAAGAGAGAACGTTTTAATTAGCAAAAAAGTTGACTAATAATTTGAATTATTATTAACTATAATAATCTTGGTATTTCATTCTTTCTGTCCACACTTTGATGTTAGTTTTTGTGTATGCTTTTGTTTTTTTTTAAATATTGTTTGACAAATCGAAAAATATTTTTTCATAATTCATGATAAAATGATATTAGAAATTTAAAAAATAAAAAAAAAATACGATTAACAACTGTAAAATATATACTTATTTTGTTTATTATATGTTTTTTTCTATAACAAATTTCGTTATGCAAAATTTTCTCCTTATTATTTATAAAAAATCGAAAATTTTTAAAAAATTACGATTAAGAAATAGAAAATAAAATTACCCATTTTTTGCATAATTTTTATTTCTCAATAACAATATTGTTCAAAAACTCATTCTTTTATTTCAAGAAAAAAAAAATTCCCGTTTCTCAATATTTTTGTATAGAAAATTTTCAATTTTCATATTAAGAAAATAATTCACATAATTTCTATTTCTTAATTACAATTGTTTTAAGAAAATGCAAAGTTTTTGAAAAGTAAAGAAAAAAATAAATTCTATTTGTCAATTACAAATTTCAATTGAAAATGAACTTGAAACTTTTTAAATTTTTAGAAAATAAAGGAAACAATTTTACTCAAAAAAAATGTTCTGTTACATTTATTTACGAGTTTCTTTAATTTTAAAATTATTCGAAAACATCAATAACTTTTTTTAAATAAATGTTTAAATATTATTTTTCCATAGGAATTAAAATATTTCAAAACACTCAAATTCAAATCTTTTTAAATTCAATAACTTATAAGAATAATTTTATAAAACATGAAGATAGCGATTGCTCCGAGTCGAAGACTCGGAGTGATCGATTTCTTCATGTTTTATAATAATTTATAATAATTGAAATTTTATGAAAATAATTGAATTATTGCAAAGAAATAAATAAAATATTCTAAATAATTGAATTTCAGTGGAATTTTTATTATTTTTAAAAATAATTAAATGTTTGTGTACAACTTTATGAATTTTTTTTTTTTTTAATAATTAAATTCTTTTCGGAAAATTTTATTAAAATAGTAAATATTGAAAATAATTAAAATTAGGACAAGAATTTTATTGTCATTTTTGAAAATAATTGAACTTTGGGGAAAAATTTTGTAATTTTACAGCAACTTTTTCAAAATTATTTTCATCATTTCAAATCAATTATTATTTTCTACAATTTTTAATTATTTTTTTATGAAAATAATTGAATTCTTTGAAAAAAAATTAATTATTTATAAAAATAATTGAATTTAGGAAAAATTCAATTTTTCCGAAGAAATTTATAAAAAAAATTTGTAAATAATTGAATTCCTGAGAAATTTTTATTATTTATGAAAATAATTAAATGCTTTGAGTACTATTTTTGGGAATTTGAAATTTTTATTTGAAAATAATTGAACTTTGGGGAATCTTGTTATTTATAGCGATAATTGGGATTTTGATGAGAATTTTTTTTTTTAATTTTTAAGATAATTGAATTTTATGAGAAGAATTTTATCACTCTTGAAAATAATTGAATTTCTGTAATTATTTATAATTTTTCCAAAATTCAAGAATTTGTTTAGTGTTTTCAATAAAAATTGAATTATAAATTTTTAAATTCTATTATTTTTAAAATTGCTAATTTTATCCTAAAAAGTTAATCTCTGAGTCAACTACAATTTTTTTTTTTGGTGTAATTTATTTTTTTACCGCATTATTATTTTTTGACGACAATAAAATAAAATCAGATTTTAGTGATTTTTTGAAAAAATTCTGATCGAAAATACAGCACGAGAACGTTGAATGAAGAAATCCAGTCACGTTTTGTTGATTCAGTTTTGCTTTGTTCAACAATAGGAGATAATTATGTGCGCGGGTGACAATATCTGGTTCAAAGAATCTTTTTTTTTTCTTTTCAAATTTATATACATCTAAAAGTACGAAAATTTATTTAAATTATTAATTATTACAAATTTTTAAAATCGTACTTGAAATATAATAATAACTATATTTTCCTGTCTTGCTTAGTTTGTAGTAATAAATTAATTTACGAAATAATTCATCTCGAACCAATATTCGCGTTATTAATTATTAGACTGTAACGTAATATATTCATTGTTCGGAAATAACTTACAAAGTCGAAAATTTTCAATAATTTTCAAATTAAATGCAAATTCAATGAAAGTAATTATTAAATATTTATGAAATTTTTTTTTTAAATTTTACGAGTTTGGATAAAAAGCGAAATAACTTTCGTGAATTTCATCAAATATTGGTATTCGGCGGACTTTGAATTTTAAATTAGTGACGAGTTCGCTAATTTTACTAATTTTTAGTAATTAAAAAAATACTAAAATATAGTAAAAATTATTTTGTTGTATTAAATTAGTAAACAATTTTTACTAATATAGAAAAAAAATCTCACTATACTTTTATCACTCGTTCGAATCTAAATTAATAAAAAAAAAAATAATTAGTAAACATTTTTTACTAACTAATTTTACTAATTTTTAGTAAAGTTTAGTAAATTTTTAGTCAAAGTTTTTAATAAATTAAAATTAGTAAACGTTTGTCACTAATAACAACTACTAATTTAAAATTTTTACTAATTTTACAATTTTACTTTTTACTGATTAAAAAATAAAGTTTTCACTAATCAAAATTAGTAAGCATTTACTAATTAATGTTAGTAAACATTTTTTAACAATTAAAGTTAACAATGGTTTTTTATTTATTAAAATTAGTAAACATTTTTTCTAATTAAAATTAGTTAACTCTTTTCGTAATAAAAATTATTAAACTCTTTTTTTTTAATTAATTTTTTATTAACTAAAATTTAATTCTCAAAGTACCTACAATTTGAAACTTTTTCCAATTGTCCCAAAAGTGAAAAAATACTTTCATAAAATTTCATATAATTTTCTTCTTTTGAAATGTTATAAAAAAGGAAAAATAATTATTTTTTTACTATTGATTATAAAAAAATCACATTACGTGTGGTATTTATTCTCGAAAGGTTAGTTTTGCGCATTTAACAAGAATTAATATTCCTTGCTTGCAGAGTCCTGGCGAGTGTCGCTTTTGCCGCTTAAAAAAAAACCGCAACGAAGGAATAAAGGAAAATTGCTCTCGACGAATGCTTACAAACCGCAGTCTTTTTCTTTCCCGACACTTCTTATATTCTCTCGCTCACCTAACTTCTTTTATTTAATAAAATTTATTTAAATAAAAATTATGTCAATTTTCATTGAAACTCGTTTTATTTCTACTGAAATTTATTTCAAATTTTAATTTCAAAAATAAATAACTAAAAATTTATAGATAAATAATAATTTCGTTATTATTAAATTTCTATTTATTTATTCACTAAAACTTTAGTTTTCTTTCTACTGAACTACAATTTTTACTTTAGTTATTAATTATTTTTATTATTTATTTATTTTTGAAATTTTATTTCAGTAGAAATAAAACTAAATTTTACTGAAATAAAATTTTTAATTTAGGTGGTTATTAATTATTAAATTATTATTTATTGAAAAATTGAAACAAAATGGAAATAAATGCTGAATTATTACAAAAATAATAAATAGTAATTTTTCTTTTTAGTTTTAAAAAAAAACCCTCCAATAAGAGATAATAATTAGTTAATTAAAATTGCACGAAAATGAAAATTAGTCGAGGGGAAAATGTTTTGCCAAAAAAAATACTCTGATTATAAAAAGTTTCGTTTCGTTTTTTGTTTTTTTTGTTTCGTTTTTGACCTTTTTGTTTAATTTCTAATTCTCAATTGTGTCAAATTTGTTGATACTTGATTTTCTTGTACTTTTCAAATATATAGTGAATATAATTTCTACTGTGATTTATGGGGTTGCAGTTTATGAACCTACATGCTCTAGTTTCTATCTCTCTTTCTATGTCTTCCCTCGCATAAATGTACGTGCATAATCCTGTTATAACATGCACCACGCGCCAGTATAATATCGGACACACCGGCTGGCAATTAACTATATATCGCCTTCAATCGTCTAGTTCACTGTCTATTCTTCGTTTCCATCTCTTTTTCCCTCACTTTCACCCCAGTGACATTCCTCACAATTGCAATTTTCACCAATTTTTCTTTTTTAAAAGAATTAAATAATTTTTCCGCAAAGTAAAAAAAATAATTTCATGAAATAAATTTTCAAAATATCCGCTAATTTAATTTGTTTTTTTTTCTTTTTTTTCTCTTTATAGCAATTAATTAACGTGTAACGTGAACAATAAATACAATTATTAATTTCATTTAATATTTAATTAAATTGTAAAATTAGTTACCAAACATCTGGTTAATAATATTAATAATCAACGAAGAAAGTTCACGATCAATAAATTTATTAATTTCGACAATGTTTAAAAATTAAATTATTAATTTAGTTAATAATTAATTAGTTGATAATATTAATAATTAACGTTTAATGTTAATAATCAATTAATAATTATTGCTTAACGCTACTAAATAATATACTCTCCAAATTTAATTTTTGTAAAAATGTTTACTAATTAGAATTTTGGTACTTTTTTTTAGATTTTAGCCCCTAAAAGCTACTATTTCTGTTTTTTTGAGAACTTCTACTACTTTAAATTCACTAATACTAGAAATAAAACTATTCTCAAAAATTATAATCAAATTGTTTAAAACGATTCAATTATTTTTAAAAAATATTCAAAATTCAATTATTTTCAAAAAAATATTCCAAATTCAATTATTTAAAAAAATATTCCAAATTCAATTATTTTCATAACATTTCGCAAAAAAATGCAATTAATTAAAAAAAAATTGATAAAATTCATCCAAAATTCAATTAATTTCATGAATAATAAAATTTCCATAGGAATTCAATTAATTTAGAATAGCATTTACAAAAAAATTTCGAAAAAATCAATTATTTAATAAAATTTTTATACAATTCTTTACAATAATTCAATTATTTTAACTAATAATAACATTTTTCATGGTAATTAAATTTTTAAAAACAATTTTTTGATAAAATTCTAAGCAAGAATTCAATTATTTAATTTTCAAAAATAATGAAAACTCATCGAAGAATCTCAATTATTTTTAATACTATTTTAAATTAATTAATCGACAAATTTAATTATTTTTCCAAATAAATAGTTTTCCACAAGCATTCAATTATTTAAAATAAAATTTTCATAATATTTATTATATTTCGAAAAAATGAATTATTTAAAACAATTTTCATAAAATACTTATAAAGAATTCAATTATTTTCAAAAATTACAAAATTTTTCACGGAAATTCAATTCTTTTTAAACAATTTAATAAAACATTTCGCAATAATTCAATTATTTTTATAAATAACAAATTTCTGCTAAGAAATTTAAGAATTTTTTAATAGTTTAATAAAATTCTTAGCAACTATTCAATTATTTTCATAAATAATAAAATTCATCGAAGGATTTCAATTATTTTTAATACAATTTTACAGGAATTGCTCAAAAAATGTAATTATTATTTTTGTTTTTGAATTAATAACTTTTACTAATAAATATTATTCTCTACTAATCTATTAGTAAAATTTACTAATTCTATTATTAGTGAATTTAGTTTATTATTAATTTATTATTTTCAAATTCTACTGTTTATTTATAAAATTTATTAATTCAAATTTAGAGAGAAATTATTAATCTCGTAAATATTTGATTAAATTATTAATTTAGTTAATAATTAATTAGTTAATAATATTAACGTGGTTAATAATATAAAATAGTTAATAATATTAACGTGGTTAATAATATAGAATAGTTAATAATATTAATTTAGTTAATAACAAATTAGGTAATAATATTAATCCAGTAATTAATAATTAGGTTAGTAATGAATTAGTTAATAACAATAATTTAGTGAATAATTAATTAGTCATATTAGTTCAGTAAAGAAATAAAATTGGAAAAAAAGTAAAATTGAAAAATGATTTTGTGCATGGAGAATATATCTCATGGGCAAAGAACGATATTCAATGTAGGGGTAAAATTATTGTCAGTTGTATTTCACTCTAAGTTAGATATCAGGCAAACAAGCGCAAGCAGTTGCGATACGCAGCGATATTTACCGTCAGAGTCGCGCCATCGCATCTCTTGTTGCGTCCACGCTTTACGAATTACCTGTAGAAATCCTCACCCATATCACTAAATCACTGACAGATCACTTTCAGTGAATAAGTCATTGGAATTCTGATGAATAAGGGAAAGGGGGGAAGTTGTAAAAAATACAAGCATTCAGATTCAAATCCTTGTGTCTCAATCAACAACTATCGCTATATTTTATCTCTCTACTTTTACTTCCATCTTCTCTTTAACATATTCATTTTAACATATTTTTTACGATTTCTGATTATGTTTTATTTTCCATTTTTCTTTATTTTTGTTTTAGGATTTCAGTTCTCTTATTTCTTCATTTTGAATTTTTCTTCTATTTCAATTTTTACTTCTTCTGTTCTAAATCTTATTTCTTCTTTTTCAATTCTTCTTCTATTTCAATTCTTACTTCTTCTTTATCAATTCTTACATCTTATTTTTCAATTCTTCTTCTTTTTCAATTCTTACTTTAATTTCTTCTTCTTCATTCTCAATTCTTCTTCTATTTCAATTTTTACTTGATTTCTTATTTCTTCTTTTTAAATTCTTACTTCTTCTTTTTCAATTCTTACTTCAATTTTTACTTGAATTCTTATTTCTTCTTTTTCAATTCTTCTTCTATTTCAATTCTTACTTCTTCTTTTTCAATTCTTTCTTCAATTTTTACTTGAATTCTTATTTCTTCTTTTTCAATTCTAACTTCTTCTTTTTCAATTCTTACTTCTTCTTTAATTCATACTTCAATTGTTACTTCTTATTTTTCAATTCTTCTTCTATTTCAATTCTTACTTTTTCTTTTTCAATTCTTACTCTTACTTCTTCTTTTTCAATTCTTCTTCTATTTCAATTCTTACTTTTTGAAAAAACTAAATTAATTAATAAATTGTAACGAGGAACAAGACAATTTTTATACAATAAAAAAAAATTTATTTGATTCAAATAACCAATTACTTCTCTAATATCCTCTATAATTTTACTAATAGATAGTAATTTCCACTAATTTATTAGTAAAATTTAGGTACAAATTAAAAAACAAAAAATCAATAACTAATTACACTGTTTCTTTTAGTTTCAGCTTTTTTAGAACAAATTTTTTTTTTTTTTGTTAAACTTTTTCTGTAAATTATTCTTATTTTTTAAATCTTTTTCCGTAACTTTCTTTGAATTTTTAATCAAAAATTTTATTATAAAGCTACTTTTATTTTAAAATTACATGAATTTTAAGGTATACGAAGTGAATTTCAATAAAAATTAGTAAAATTAACTTGGGACTTGGAAAAATTACCTTTAAACATTGTAAAATTTAATATTAAAAATGGTTAAATATTTCTAGAATAACTTTTAATATTTTCAAAGACAATTTATTTCGTTTATTTTTAGAAAAATTAGAAAAATTTATTTAGAAAATAGTAATCTTACAAAAAGTAATTTACAAAAAAATTTTAATGTGGAAATTCACTTGTTTATTTTTCTAACTAATTTCAAATCATAACTTTATCATAATTTTTCTGTATTTTATACTTTTTAATTAAAAAAAAATATAATTAGAAATTAGTTAGAAAAATAAACAAGTAAATTTAAATATAAAAAAATTGAATAACACTGGTATTTTTCTTTAGCATTGTCAACCTAAAAACAATATTTTTTTTAAAAAAAAAAAAGTTCAAAAATAATAAAAATCCTTTTTTTCATTCGGCAATTTGTTTGTGAATACAAAAACATTTTTTCTACAAAATTACGAATGGATTTTAAAATCTATCAATTGTCAAGAAAAACAAAAATTCAAAAAGGGTCGGAATATTTTCTGACCATTGATTTCCTCTCTAAAAATTACTGTAAGAATAATTTTATCGAAGATTTAAATTATTTTCTTGACATAGTTCAAATCTTGTATTCCATAAAAAATATTCCAAAAATTCTCATTAAAAAAATTTTAATGATAAAATAATACTTGGTAAAATATTATGTAAATTATTTGGTAAAATATTTGGTAAAATATTTAGTAAAATATTTTGTAAATTATTTGGTAAAATATTTTGTCAATTATTTGGTATAATAGTTTGTAAATTATTTGGTAAAATATTTTGTAAATTATTTTGTCAAATATTTTGTAAATTATTTGGTATAATAGTTTGTAAATTATTTTGTCAAATGTTTGGTAAATTATTTTGTCAAATATTTTGTAAATTATTTTGTCAAATATTTTGTAAATTATTTGGTAAAATATTTTGTCAATTATTTTGTCATGTCAAATGTTTTGTAAATTATTTTGTCAAATATTTTTTTAATTATTTAGTATAATAGTTTGTAAATTATTTGGTAAAATATTTTGTAAATTATTTGGTAAAATATTTGGTATAATAGTTTGTAAATTATTTTGTCAAATGTTTGGTAAATTATTTGGTAAAATATTTTGTAAATTATTTTGTCATATATTTTGTAAATTATTTTGTCAAATATTTTGTAAATTATTTGATAAAATATTTGGTATAATAGTTTGTAAATTATTTTGTCAAATGTTTGGTAAATTATTTGGTAAAATCTTTTGTAAATTATTTGGTAAAATATTTTGTCATTTATTTGGTAAAATATTTGGTAAAATATTTAGTAAAATATTTTATAAATTATTTGGTAAAATCTTTTGTAAATTATTTGGTAAAATATTTTGTCAATTATTTGGTAAATTATTTTGTCAAATATTTTTTTAATTATTTAGTAAAATCTTTTGTAAATTATTTGGTAAATTATTTGGTAAAATATTTGGTAAAACATTTAAGATTTTTACAAAGAAATTTGGTGCAGTTTTGATAAAGACTCATTCTCCCGTTTATAAGCCACACTTTGTTGCAATGTAACCCTCTTCTGTTTGGCGCACAATATTAGCCGAGGAGAAAAAAAGAAAAAAAATTTACTTTCAAAAGAGGTGACACATTACAATATTTTAGGCAGATAAGTGCGCACTGAAGAGTACAGGTCTTCCATATTTGAAATCTGTATACCAAAAAGAGAATATTTCAGAAAGAGAGAGAGAGAGAGAGAGAGAGAGAGAGAGAGAGTGCAGGCGTCGAAGGGTGAGTATCAGTTCACTGATACTTAAGAAATAATGCATCGACGCGAAAAATATGCAGAAATGCAAACACAACAACCCTTGAGAGCCAGACTGTTGCATTTTGCCGCAGTGAATAAAACTGCACCCAGAGATTGATTTCCATATTATAAGATGGCCATTCCAAAATAACTATCTCAAAAAGGGTTCTCTTGCATCCCTCTAAAAAAAAAAAGAAAAAATTAATACCCCCCGGTGTCCTACCTGAATTACTTCAACGAAGCGACCAAGGGTTGAAAACAGAGAGAGAGAGAGAGTGAGAGAGACGAGATAAAAATTACCCCCCTCTCTCTTCGTCCCGGGGATGAAAAAAATTTCAGGAAAAAGAATTTGGACAGACTCGCCCCTTTTAACCACCTCTTCTTCTTAGTTTTGTGACCCTTCTCAGTTTCGCAACTTCCCCCTTTTTTTGACGAAGAGGACAGCTGCGGGTCAGTTTTCGATAGACGCGCGGCGCATTAAGATGCTAGGCACAAAATTTACAGTGACCACAGTAAATTTAATTATTGATAACGTTTATCAGCGCGATAATAATTATTCACATCGTAGAAATGTCACGTGATTTTTTTTCTTTACCGTCCTTCGTATTTTTGAAATCCATCGAAATGATTTTTTATTAGTAAATTTTGTTATCAAACAAATGTTGTGGTCATTTTTTTGTTTTTTTTAATTTTTACGCAATTTAAGGTGGGAAATAAGTTACAATTTTTGTTTTTTTTTGGATCAAAAATGAACGCGCCGCGAGATGGATTTCAATGTTATCGAAGGTATGAATTTAATTATAATTTTGTTATTTTATTATAAAATTATTTCGTTTTATTTCTAATTATTAATTTTATAAGTGATATTTATTCTATACTTTGACAGGAAGTTTTGATTAAATCCAGAACCAAAACCCGGGTGTAAATAAATTATCCAGTTATAAACTTTTATTACTTATTTACTATTTATTATTTTTTCATTTATAATTGTTTTTTGAATTTATTTTTTTTTACTTTTAGTATTTGTTAGTATTTATTACATTTTATTTATTATTTTTCAATTTACTGTTTTCGCATTCATTATTTTTGTATTTATTATTTTTTTGCTTTACTATTTTCGTATTTATTATTTTTGCATTTATTACTTTTTTACTTTTTATTTTTCAATTTATTATTATCGTATTCATTATTTTTTATTAGGTAGTTTTTTTATTTATTATTTTTTAATTTATTATTTTTCCATTTATGATTTTTTTCTCATTTTATTATTTATTATCTTTTTACTCATTATTTCCTTATTTGTTGAAAAAAGCACACAAATTTTCATAAATTCTTCCTTTGATTCAATAACTATTGCAATTGAAGCATAGATTTCAATTTTTCTCTGAATTTTCATATAATAACCATTGTTAAAACATTTAATGAACTGATTTTAAAATTAACTTAAAATAATTTTTCAGTTAACTTGAAACTAAATTGAAATTTAATTGAAATTAAATTCAAATTCAAATTGAATTGAAATTTAATCAAAATTAAATTGATATTGAATTAAAATTTAATTAAAATTGAAATTAAATTTAACAAATCGTAGTCAGAAATTAAATTGAAATTGAATCAAAATTAAATTGATATTGCAGTTCAATTAAAATGGAATTGCAATCGAACTTAAATTGAATTGAAATTTAATCGAAATTCAATTGAAATTAAATTTGTTATTGAATTGAAATCGAATTAAAATTGAATTGAAATTGAATTGAAACTGAATTGAAGTTACATTGAAATTTAATAGGAACTGAATTGAAATTGAATTTAAATTAAGTCGAATTTAATTTGAAATTGAATAAAAATTTAATCTAAATTAAATTATAATTGAAATTGAATTAAAATTGAATTGAAATCGAACTCATATGGAATTAAAATTGAATTGAAACTAAATTGAAACTGAATTGAAATTACTTTGAAATTGAATTGCATCTGAAATTAAAATTGAATTAAAATTGAACCGAAATTAAATTGAAATTGTAATTGAATTCAAATTGAATTGGAACTGAATAGAAATTGAGTAGAAATTGTATTGAAATTTAATCAAAATTAAATTGAAATTGCAATTGAATTAAAATGAATTTGCAATCGAACTTAAATTGAATTGAAATTGAATCGAAATTCAACTGAAAATGAAATTGTAATTGAATTGAAATCGAATAAAATTTGAATTGAAACTGAATTGAATTTACATTAAAATTTAATAGGAACTGAATTGAAATTGAATTGAAATTAAGTCGAATTTAGTTTGAAATTGAATAAAAATATAATCTAAATTAAATTATAATTGAAATTGAATTAAAATTGAATTGAAATCGAACTCATATGGAATTGAAATTGAATTGAAACTGAATTGAAATTACTTTGAAATTGAATTGCATCTGAAATTAAAATTGAATTAAAATTGAGCCGAAATTAAATTGAAATTGAATCGAAATTAAATTGAAATTGTAATTGAATTGAAATTGAATTGGAACTGAATTGAAATTGAGTAGAAATTGTATTTAAATTTAATCAAAATTAAATTGAAATTGCAATTGAATTAAAATGAATTTGCAATCGAACTTAAATTGAATTGAAATTTAATCGAAATTCAATTGAAATTAAATTTGTTATTGAATTGAAATCGAATTAAAATTGAATTGAAACTGAATTAAAGTTTCTTTGACATTGAATAGGAACTGAATTGAAATTGAATTCAAATTGAATTTAAATCGAAGTCAAATGGAATTGAAATTGAATTGAAACTGAATTGAAATTACTTTGAAATTGAATTGCATCTGAAATTATTCGAATTGAAATTGAGTCGAAATTAAATTAAAATTGAATCGAAATTCAATCAAAATTAAATTGAAATTGAATTGAAACCGTACTTAAATGGAATTGAAATTGAATTTAAACCGAACGCAAATGGAATTGAAATTGAATTGAAACTGAATTGAAATTACTTTGAAATTGAATTGCATCTGAAATTTAAATTGAATTAAAATTGAATCTAAATTCAGTCAAAATTAAAATTGAATTGAAATTAAATGGAAATTGAAGCAAAAAATATTTAAAAACACGGTCTACAACCTAGGAAAAAAATTGCTAAAATAGCACGCAAGCAATAAACTAGAAAAGTTATTTTCAATTTCCAAAAGGTAGATTTGAGTTCAATTTATTTTTTGCAAGAAAAAATATACAAATGTTAACATAAAAAATATTTTTTTCTCTTCCTCAAGTATTTTTGATGCTCGATAAAATCAATGCGATATGTAAATTCATTGAATTTCAATAGTATCTGATTCGCGTGAATAGGTTGCAAAAATTTGCAATATGCATTTTCGAGTAAAAAGGAATTTCATTTTAAATTTTCCGTAAAATTCGTCGATACGTAAAATGATATTGGTATTTTGGCAATATGAATATGTGATTGATACAATAGAATTTAAATTGAAAAAAGTACAATTGAAGTCAATTAATAAAGTAAGGACACTTGACGTAATACGATACATTATACAGACATAATTTCAAATATATATAAATATACAATACAATATATATTTATACACAGGTACATATACATACATTTATTTATTTATATACATAGATACATATTATATGTATACGTATGTAGCAATGTATATAAATTTGAAATTATTTTGAGTCTCTATAGTGTCACTTAATTTTCAATTATTGAGAGGAACGTTAAATTATACGATTCATTAACGAATTCCGAGTGGAATTTCGATTTGGCATTTGATATGCATTTCATGCGATCGATAGGGCCAGTGACTCAAAAATTTTATCGTTCCTCTCTGTCTAATGTATATATATATATATATTTGAGGTTGCTTTGGCTTTCATACCATACACACGCAATGAGACTGTTTAATTCCTATCCAATTCCAATGCCAAATAATTCATTAAATACACATGGGATATGTAAGCAATTTTTTTTTTTTTTTTTTATAAAGTACAAAAAATAATACTAATTGATTGTGATTTTATCTATTAATGTGAAAAATATATTTTAAATTTGTCGATATTTAATTATTTATACGAGAAATATTGATAATAATAATTTCGATTGGAAAATAAAATTTTTTGATTCAAATAACTGATTACTTGTCTAATTATCAAATAAATATTTAACTTGAATAAAGTAAGTTTTATAAGAATTTTTATGTATTAAATAATTTTTATCTCGATTTTTAATTAAATCGAATAAATTTTATTTGGATCAACTCTCTAAATTTTAATTAGTAAAAGTTTTTACTAATTAAAATTAGTGACTGGCCTTTTGCTTTTGAATTAGTAAATTTTACTAAAAAATGATTAGAAAGTACTGTTTATTGGTAAAATTTACTAATCCAAAAGCAAAAAAGTCAGTCACTAAATAAAATTAGTATTCATTTTTTAGTAATTCAAATTTAGAGAGAATATTTTCAGTATTTGAAGCAAATACCATTTAATTTATTTAAATCCTGAAAATTATTTGATTTATGTAAATATTTATTTGATAATAGACAATTAATGTCGATTATTTGAATAAAATAAATTTTTTTTTTTAATATTCAATGACTTTCTTAAAATTCAAATACTGAATTATTTTAGAGTTTAAAGAGTGGGATAAAAATCGATTTTATTTATTTTCGGTAAAGAATTATTGATAAAAAAATGTTTAATTGTATTTATTATTTTCTATAAATGAAATGCTGGAAGTTCTTCACTGTTCGATTTTTTATACAGTAGGTAAAATTTGTTTTCTCAAAATAAATAGAAATCAAGTTGAAATTATATTTAAGGGGACCAATTGCTTTATTACATCAGCTTTATTTTATTTATTTTTATTTTATTTCCTTTACTTCAATTTTATTTTTATGTTATCGTTTAATTTTTAATTCATTCAGTTCAATTTTATTTTTATTCTATTATTTCATTTTTATTTCTGTTAATTTTATTTTCATTTTGTTATTTTATTTTTATTTCCTTTAGTTCAATTTCATTTGTATTTTTTATTATTTTATTTTTGTTCCTTTAATTCAATTTTATATTTATTTGATTTATTTCTTTATTTAATTTTTATTTATTTACAATTTCTCATTTATTATCAATTTAAAAACAAATTTTTCTCTCTTCTCCAATTTTCTAAGAATTTTTGAATATAAATATTAAATTACTGCCAAAGTAATAAATGATACAAAAATAATAAGTATTCCAATTACGAAAGTGCTGTTGTATAAAAGTACGTCGAAGCGTGAGTGTCGATATTTTTCTGGACCCTTCTTTTACGCAGAATAAAAGGGGTCGTGTCAGAAGTAGAAAGACTTGAGAAGAGTAAAGAGAAGGTTTTTTGAAGGGGTTAAGGGAGGTAGAGAGAAAAGAGAAGGGTTTGAGGAGTGGATATCTCTTGGAACGAGACGTTAAAAATCTCGCACCCCAAATCAGTACGATGGGTGTAAGGAGAGAGAGAGAGAGAGCGAGAGAAAGAGCGAAAAAGAGAAAAAGAAAAAGAGTGAGGGGAGGGAGGGAAAAGAAGGAGATGAATCACTCAAGGGGCAAGAAAAATAATTACTTCAAATACCGCGAGGAAAACGAAGGGCGAATCTCTTCTCAGAGTGGAAAAATTTCACAAGAGTCTGAATTTAAATGTCGGTTTCATGTTTCACTGAACTTCAATGGAAGAAAAATATTTTCACTCGCGAGTTATCGGAACAAATCTTAAATAAAGAAAAATTAATGTTCCGGCCAATTCTTAATTCAAGTTTTATTAATTGGCGTCTCAATAAATTGGATCATAATTATCAGAATTGAAAAAAAGCTATTCGTTTATTAAATAATCTTTAATTGGAAAATAAAACGTAATTCAAAAAGAAAAACAAATACTTTTTCGCTCTATCCAACAAATTAGCACCAATTGTTTCCGAAAAGTAAGAATTCATCCGGTTTTAACTTGAAACAGTGTTTAATAACTTGCAAAAAGAAATTCGAAAGTGGTTTCAAAAAATAAAGAATTCGTTTGTATAGTTTCCATTGATAAAGTTTAAAACAGTTGGAATTATAAATAGTACAGTAAAAATTTCAATTGGTCGTAGCTTGAAAAGCAAGAATTTCAATTGGTAGTTGTTTCAAGAGTAAGAATTTTAATCGATAGAAATTTCGAGCAATAAATTCAACAATAATTAATCATAATTACAAAATATTTCCTAATGAATTGATTGTGTTTAACAAAATGTAAGAATTTTAATTGGCGATAGTAAGAAGTAAGAATTTCAATTGACATAAAATTTAATTTAAACATCAATAATTGATCACAGTTGTAAAATATTACAATTCGGTTCAATTGCAGTTTTTAAAAGTAAGAATTTCAATTGGTGGAGATTTTCATCAATAAGAATTTCAATTGTTCGCTTTAAATAATAAAAATTCCAGTTGCTGACAAAAAGAACATTTTAATTTCATAACAGTCTCAAGAAGTATAAGAATTCTAATTAGCATTTTCCAAAATGTAAGAATTTCAACTGGAGGAAGCTTCAGCAACGAGAATTTCAATTGGTAATTACTTTAAATTTTAAACAATGAAAAGTCCAATTGCTGAAATAAAGGATTTAAATTTTTATTACAGTTTCCAACAGTATAAAGAAATTCAATTGACAATTGATTTGAAAAGTAAGAATTTCAGCTGGTGGTAGTAAGAAGTAAGAAGAAAGAATTTCAATTGACAGAAACTTTTAGCATTAATAATTGATAACAGTTATAAATTATTACAATTCGGGTTAATTGTATTTTTGAAAAGTAACAATTTCAATTGGTGTTCGCTTTAAAGTTGTGAATAATACTGATACCAGTTGGTTCAGCTTTTTTAAAGTAATTATTACAATTGGTTGCAATTATAAATAATACCGAATCGAATTAGTTCCAGTTTTCAAGAGTAAATATTCCAATTGGTAGAAATTCCAAACAGAATGAATGTCGATTTTGAAATTCCAAATTGAACAATTTTACTTAGTGACAGTTATTTAAAGCTTCCCCCAATTGGAATTTTTACATTTGGAAGCTTTAATGATTATAATCATTTAGAATCGTTTTTATTTAAAACAACAACCAATTGAAATGTTTACTATTGGAAACTTTTGTCATTTGTAATCGTTAAATAAAACAGTAACAATAATTGAAATTTTTACCTTTGAGAACTGCAGACAATTAAAATCTTTATTAATATTATAATAATATTATCATTATTAAGTGATACTAATTGAAATTCTTACTTTTGCAAACAACAACCAATTGGAATTCTTACTGTCTGTAACTATTAATTTTTATTGCCTAGAACTATTAATTAACTATTAATAATAAAATTTATTAATAAACAATAAAACTTAATAGTTACAGACAGTAAAAATTCCAATTGGTTGTTGTTTTCAAGAGTAAAAATTTCAATTGGTTACTGTTTTATTTAGTGATTCAAAATTACTTAAGCCTCCAATAGTAAAAATTACAATTGGTTCTAATTTTAAGCAAGAACGATTCTAAATAGTTAAAGTTTCCAAATGTAAGAATTTCAATTGGTGACAGCTTTAAATACTAATAATTCTAATTAGTCGTAGTTTTTTTCACTAAGAATTGTTTAATCTCTAGTACAAATTTTGTCATTTTTAAGTAATAACAGTTCCAATTGTTTCAAGTTTCGAAGAGTAAGAATTTTAATTGGTTATATTTTTATTTTACGATTCCAAATGATTAAAGCTTTCAATAGTAAGAATTTCAATTGGCAGTAGTTCTAAATAATAACGATTCCAATGTATAACAATTCCCAGTTTCCAAAAGTAAAAATTCTAATTGTATCAGCATTAAGTAATAATAATTCCAGTTGGTTGTAGTTTTCTTTTAAGTAAGAATTTATTTTCTGGTAAAAATTTCGGAATATTTTGTAAAAACGGTTCGAATTGTTTTTTAGTAGCCAAGAATAAGACTTTCAATTGGTTATTGTTTTAGTTATCGACTCCAAATAAGTGGAGCTTCCAATAGTAAGAATTTCAGTTGTCAGGAGTTTTAAATAATAACGATTTCAAATGCTTTAGGTTTTAAAAAGTAAGAATTTCAAATTTTTGAATACAGAAACTAAGAATTTTAATTACTTGTCTAATTCAAAAATGTAAATAAATATTTCCAAGAAGTAAAAATTCCAATTGCTTATCGTTTCCAAGTGTAAAAAATTCGAATTGATTATCGGTTCCAAGTGTAAAAATTTCAATTGTTTATCGTTTCCAAATGTAAAAATTCTAATTGCTTGTCGTTTTCAATTGTTTTAAAAAATACAATTGCTTATCGTTTTTAAGTGTAAAAATTCCAATTACTTATCGTTTCCAAGTGTAAAAATTTCAATTGCTGTAAAAAATCCAATTGCTTATCGTTTCTAAGTGTAAAAATTTCAATTGTTGTAAAAAATCCAACTGCTTATAATTTTTAAGTGTAAAAATTCCAATTGTGTTTCATTTCCAAGTGTAAAAAATCCAATTTCTTATCATTTCGAAGTGTAAAAATTCCAATTGTGTTTCATTTCCAAGTGTAAAAAATCCAATTTCTTATCGTTTCGAAGTGTAAAAATTCCAATTGTGTTTTATTTCCAAGTGTAAAAAATCCAATTTCTTATTGTTTTTAAGTGTAAAAATTCCAATTGCTTATCATTTCCAAATGTAAAAATTCAAATTGATTTCAATTTTCTTCTACTTTAATTATTTCTTTAAAAAAAATAATAAACACCCAGATTTCAACTTGAAATATTTCGAAAAATATTTTAAAATAAACAATTTACACTCAACTACATTTTATTTGAAAAAAACCAATTTTTATTTTTTAATTTCATTTATCAGTAAATATTTTATTTCTCCACGTGGAATAAAATAAAATTTAATCTTTTTGATTGAAAAACGAAAAAATTTGTAAAACACAAATTGTGTACCTACTCGAATTTATATCTTTATATGTATATATAAAAAAAATTTGTATCTCTATAAAATATATTTTTCGATGTCAATTTTATACACGAATTTCGAGTATAGAGGAGAAAATTTACATTGTGAATTGTTTTTTGAATTACTCCCTCTATGCGCAACACACTTCTCTCTCTCTCTCTCTCTCTTGAAATAGCACGAACAGTGTACATGAGTACTATTCAACATTTCGAGAGACATATAGTGTGAATCGGATTTGAATACTCCGGCGCGAAATAGTAGAATGGACGTCGCGCATATAAATTCCGAAGATTAATCTGTCACGTACAGCAATGATGTAACGTGTAAGCAAATTGGCGCGCATGAGTCTGGAAGTCTCTGGATTCTGTATCTATATTTATGAAAAAAAAAAAAAAAATGTTTCCAAATTTTTCTCTTTTTACATTTTTCAAAAAAAAAAAAAATTTTCTTCAAAATTAGAAAATAAATTATCAAAATTTTTCCAATGAACTTATTTCGTACTTTTTACTCGAAAGTAGTACTTCAAATATATCCCATATGGCAAAATATATTTGATTTGAATCACGATTCATAGAAATTAGTCCTTCATTTCATATTCCCCTGATAATTAATCCAATTTATATTCATTGGAGCCAATCAAATTTCTGTGCATTTTTTTTTGTATTTTATTTACTTTTTTTTTAATTCTTCAAACGAAAGAGTAAACAGCAAACAGGTAAATAAATATCAGAGATATTTAACAAGTTGTGAATATTTAAAAAAAAGCAATTAAAAAAAATTGATATTTTTCTGTCACGAAAAAAAATAAAAATTGATCATGAAAAGATAATGGGATAGTTATGATTGAATAATTTTCCCCGATAGCTGTTTGGAAGCTGGTGGTTAAAGTTTTCATAAAATCATTGAATCCGTGAAATCCGCTTACGGTATTTTAAATGGGCACGCAGGCACCAATAAATTAGTGGTGCGTTTATAATGCAGGATTTCTTGTTAAGTAATAGCTTCAATTACCTCGTTTTCATTCACTTTTTTTTCCAGTTTGCTAAAATATATATATATATATACTTGTCTGCAATTATGTATCTCTCCACTCGAGAGTTTAAATGCGCAAGCGAATGAGGTATGAGAAATAAAATTTTTTTTTACTACCTGCTCTCCGCCCTTTTGGTGCCTCTCTCTCTCTCTCTCTCTCATCATACAACGGCGACAGGTTCGATCCGAAACCGGAAACTCTCTGCCGGAAGTTGAATTTGTGGTTTGATTCTTTTATCGCTTGTGAAAAGATAGAGAGAGAGAGACGAGTTCTTACACATAATTGCGACTATTTTTTTTCCTTTGACAAAAAAATATATTTGAAGGGTGGCATGACAAAAGGGGTCAAGCAACAATTTCATGTTTTTACAGGAATCGAAAATAACACATTTAAAAATTTTTCTGATCATTAAAGAAAGATCTAAAAAAACAGTTTAGAGATATTATTTCGCTTTACCAGTAGAAATACAATTTATGAAGATAAACCTACATATTAGAGAGAAAAATAAGTAAAAGTGGACCATTTTGGGGTTACGTCAAATGTGCATATTTTCTTATAAAATTAATTGTTAAAAAAATATACAGTTTAAAGAAAAACTGAAAAATTAGTTTTTTAATATTGAATTAACGAATTGAATGCAAAAAAGTTTGCTTCAAAAAAACTGTTTGTTTTCAAGAAAATTGTTAATTAAATGTTAACTTTCGAAAGTAAACAGTACATAAATTTTCAAAAGCAAACTACAAACATGAATATTTAAAAATTAACAGAAGAATAATATTTAAATTATTGAAAATTAGGTAAAGAATAAAACTATTTCTAAATAGACAAAAAAAAATTCAGCGAAATTTAATATATATTAAATTATATCAAAAAGAAAGCAATATTTTTAACCATATTAACCTATTCATAATAATATTCATTTCTTTTGTTTTTAACCGAATTGCATTGCAAGTAAAAATTTAGGCTATTTTTTATTCTTATTTTTATTAAAAACGAGTTTAAAAAACAATTTACAAAAAAAATACTTTTACAGAACTGTGCAAATGAATTTACTTGATTTTTTTATGAAAAAATCTCAATTTCGAAAAATTGTTGCTTGACCCCTTTTGTCATGCCACCCTTCATTTCTATTTTTTATATTTACATAATAATAAATATTTATTTTTTTTTATATTTAGAAAATAATAAATATTCACTTTTTATTATATTTAAAAAATTAAATTTTTGCTTTTTATATTTAGACAATAATAAATATTCTTTTGTTTTCTGTATTTAGAAATTCGTAAGAATTCAATTTTTATTTTCTGTATTTAGAAATTAATAAATATTCAATTTTTATTTTCTGTTTTTAGAAAATAATAAATGTTTGTTTTTTGTATTTAGAAAATTATAAAAATTTGATTTACTATTTCAAGAGCAAAAATTATAGTCACCATTTCAAATTATCAAACATTTTTTATTAATTTAAATTAAGAGAGTATAACAAATATAATTTTTTAAAAAATGGTTACTTAAATAATTTCAACAAAAATTCTTACTTAAATAATTTTTGTTAAAATTATTTAAGTAACAATTTAAAAAACTATTAAGTTCTTATTACAACTTTCTAAGGTGCAATTTTTGTTAAATTTATTTAAATAACAATTGAACAAAAAATTGTTAAACAAATTATTATTAGTTACTAATATTTTTAGTAGTAAAAAATATTACTAACTAATATTGTTTATTAAATAGTAATTAATCATTCTTAATAATTACTAACTATTAGTTTTTATTATTTGTTAATTAATAGTTTACATTAGTCAACTAATAGAATTATTTGTAAATAATAACTATAATTAATAAAATTTAGCAATTATTTACCAAATAAGTGGTTTTCGCCAAATTTTACGTAAATTTCTGTCAGGAGTCTTTCGGCCAGAGTTGAGGAGTGGGAAAGTCGTCTCTCTCCCCACTCTTTCGAACAGGCCGCACAACGCGTTGCATTTAAATTTCTGTAAAAATGCATCCACTTACTTTTAAAAAAACAAAATTCTTTTATTGAATATAAATAAATTATATAATATTATTATTATCATTATTAAAACTATTATTAAGAATTATAAAATAAATATTTAATAGAGAAAAGATTTTTACATTCTCATAAAAAATGAGAAAGTCCTGGATTATTTTTTAAATATTTAAATTAATATTTAATATTAATTTTTAATTACGTCTGTAAGAGATGAAAAGAAAATTTTGCAGCATCTAGAAATAAATTCTATTCTATCAATTTTTAATTTTAAAGAATACTACTTTTATAAAATATGAAATATTTATTTATTTCAAAACGGGCAAAGAGCCAATTTGTGCAAAGTCCAAATTACAATATTTAAAAATTCATTTTAATTTTTTTTTATAAAATACGAAATATGAACAATAATTGTTTCACTGTGAAATATAATTTTTTTTTCAATATTTAATATACAATTTATTTATTTATTTACATGAAAACACGAGCTAAAAATGATCAAAAAAAAAAATTGATATTAAAAATTGTTAATTTTTAATATTTAATATTTCACTGCGAATGGGAATAAATTTATTTATTTATTTTTTTTTGTACAAATGAGTAGAAAATATATTTTTGATAAAATAAATTTACGAGGTCTTTTCATTTTCGCTCGATGAAGCGCAATATTTTCGAGGGTAGTTTTTCGGTCGACAATCACCAATCGAGTGGAACGTATTCGTTACCTCGTGTTAGTTTTCCTCGCTTTTTTTTTTTTTTTGCCCTCCCACCTACGATCTTTTTTTTTAATACATATATTTACAAACATGGTACAAAGTTGGACGGGAGAAATTTTGACGTGGTATTGGCGGAGAGGTTTGGCAGCTATAAAAGGGAAAAATGAACGACCGCCCCAATCGGCGTTATTGATCTAAACAATCGAAGAGAACCCTATGTCACAAACGAGTCGAGAGAGAAGGGTGAGAAAGGCTTGGCAAAAAAGATGGCGAAAAAATGGAGGGTTTCAATTTTAAAAAAATATGCGGGAGGCACTCTTTCTTTTCTCTCTTTTCCTCTTTTTCTTTTTTTCTCTCTTTCGCTCTCAATCTCGATCTTTTTCTTCTCGCAAATTTTTTTTTTTTTTTTTTTTTTCATCGTCCTTCATTGAAGACGTAAATTTTTTCCTCGTTTTTTCCGCGTATCCCTCAGTTGAAATCCCCCCGGGGATAACACGAGGCGAAAAAGAGATTTTGAAATTTTATATCCCGCCGCGGGCAAAACCCTAACTTTTTAGGCCTCCATTAACGCTGATAGAGGGTTACTTTAACGCTGATTTGTGAGTACGTTTTAACGTCTGAGCTGGATCAACTCATAATGCGAATTTGAGAACGATTATTAATTCTAAATTAGCCTTTTTTTATTACTGAACACAGAAAAGGGGCGAAAAAAAAGAATTCTTTTTTACCCTAATTACTAAAAAGCTTTTGTAAATAAAACAAGAATTATCTCGGCGTTGGTCCAGATCCTTCCACTATTCGGAGGGTATAAAATTTCTTTACAAAAATTATTATTTTTTATATTATAAATATGCCACTAATAATAATAATTTTTTTTTCTTGGAGGTGAAATGCTTTAATAATATTATTAATAATAAAGAAATATATAATTAATATAATAATAATAATAATAATAATAATAATAATAATAATAATAATAATAATAATAATAATAGTAGAGGGAAATGTTATAAAAATTTTGCTACCACCAAAAGAGAGATGAATTTTCTTGATCTCAATAATGTTTGAATCTAAAAACGACGAGAATTTAACGATTGGCTTCGCTCTTTTTTCTGAATAGAAAAATTTTCCTGAGGCCGGAGACGAATCCAAAGCAGATTGCGCATATTGAAAAGTCTAATTTTAAGAATTTTCACATTCCGAATAATTCAAGGCTAGAGGCGTCGTCTTGGTGGCGGCAAAAACGAGTATAGGAGGAGCGTTAAAACAAACATTTTTGCGCGTGCGAATTTTAACTCAACACAGCTCATACCCAATATGCTCACCTAAATGCATTCGCGTTGCATAAGTTTCAAGAATAGCATTTGCGATTGAATTTATTCTTCTTTTTTTTCTTCATTTTTTTTGTTTCGAAGAAAAAATAATCGCTCCCGTCATATGTAGAATTTTAAGGGAGAGAGAGAAAGAGAAATAGTATTCGCGAAAACTAGACACTGAAAATATAATTTTGGAACTTTTTTGTCATTTTTCCCGCAATCATTTTATTTTTTGGCAACATTTTCTTGAAATACAGGCTTCGTAGACGATAATTAATTTAAAAATATTAGCAAAAAGTAGTTTGAGGACAGAAAAAAAGTTGTAAAAAAAACAGCTATTGAAAAATTAAACTTGACGACTCAATTTTGTTTATAATTTCTTAATTCTATTCAAAAGTAAAATAATTTTTTCGATATAAATATTTAAATACCTATTTACTTTGTCTACAGAAATTAAAATATTTTAAATGATTTCAAAGTAACGCATTTTTGAAATTTGACTATTTCTAAAAATTACAAAAGTAATTCTTTCAAAATTCAATCATTTTTCAATTCATTTTTCTTGAAATTTATAAATAAAATTATTCAAAACTTTAATCATTTTATTTTATTCAATTCTAATTTCTAAATCAATTCTTATTAGAAACTTCTACGAGAATTCAATTATTTAAATACAAAAATAAATTTATTGAATAATTATTGTGAATATTTCTTAAATTTGAATTCTTATAAAGAACTTTATCAACATTTTTAACAATAATTGAATTTTTACGAAGAATTGCATTAAAATTTTTGATAATAATTAAATTCATTCAGAAAATGTAATCAAAAATGAAAAAATAATTATTACACTCTAAGAAACAAATTATATTAAATTTTTTGAAATAATTGAATTTTATCGAAGAATTTTATTCAAATTTTTAAAAATAATTACGTTTTTAGCGGAATTAATTTAAAATTATATTAAAAATAATATAACTGAAATCCTGCAATGAATTTTATTATTTATGAAAACAATTGAATTTTTCTCACCGAACTTTTAAAAAGTTTTTAAAATAATTGCAATCTTGAGAAGAATTTCAAAAAAATCTTTTTAAAGAAATGATTTTTTTCCAAAAATTTTATGAAATTTGTGTTTTCAAATAATTAAATTTCTTTGAAAATTGTATATTATTCATGAAAATAATTGAATTCTTTCACAAAATTTTATTAAAATTCTATTGAAAATAATTCAATTATTATAACGAATTTCATTAAATTTTTTTTAAATAATTGAATTCTTTCGATGAATTTTATCAAGAAATTTGAAAGTATAATTGAATTCCTTCAAAGAATTTTCTTCAACATTTAAAAAATAATTGTTTTTGTTATAAATTTTAATTAAAAATTTGATAATTGAATTTTATTAAAAATTGTATTGAAAATAATTGAATTCCTGAGAAGAATTTTAATATTTACAAAATTAATTGAATTCTTGGGAAGAATTTTACTATTTATAAAAATAATTGAATTGTTTTGAAAAATTTTACTAAAAAATTAAAAAAATAATTGAATTTCTGAGAAGAATTTTATTACTTACAAAAATAATTAAATTCTTGCAACGATTATTATTAAAATTTTAAAAAATAATTTAATTCCTGAAAAAATTTTTATTGATGATAAAAATAATTGAAATCTTGGGAAGAATTTTATAAAAATCTATTTAAATAATTGATTTTTTTCGAAAAATATTAGGAAAATTCTGTTTTGGGAAATTTTTTTATTAAAATAGTAGATATTAAAATCATTGAATTACGAAAAATTGGTGAAAATAGCAAAAATGAAAAACAATTAAAATTGATAAACATTTTTATTAATTCAAATTGTTACTAAGATTTAACAAAAATTATAATCTAAACAATTTTAATAAAAACTGTTAATTAAAAAATATTTAAACTTTAAACAAATTATTATAGTCAATCTAATATTTTTATTAAATAGAAATTAATCGTTTTTTATAGTTACTAACTAGTTCTTTTTACTACTAATTTTTATTATTTATTAATTATCAATTAATAGTTTATATTACTTATCAAGAATATTAATATTATTATAATATTAATAAATTATTAGTTAAATAATTTGGCCAATAGAATAAAAATTCAAGGTTCGATGGATGGCCACCGTAAATAAATTGAAATAGTTTTTATTACTTGTTTACTAATAATTTGCTCTACTGAATGAAAATTCAAGCCAGCAGGAATAAATTTAGAATAAAATATAGAAAATAAATTTACAAAAAGTTCAAATAATTTTCGTTTATCTTTCTTTTATTCAAATTTAGAAAAAAAATTAATAATTATGATTATCGTAATTAAATTAATTTTTTCCAAATACTTCCGTTGAAAATTCTTACTAAAAATTGAAAGTACTTCAAAATAGTTTTCAAAACAAAATGATTTTTCTTATGAAAAAAAAAATAACTCGAAATTAAAAGTAAAAAAAAAATCTTTTCGAAGGCTCGCCAAACGAATAATATTGCGCAAGTTTCGAGAATAGAATCTTTCAAAATGGAGGATTTTTTGGATCGAGAGCACGTCGAATCAAAACGAGCATTCGGCCAAAAAGTGACGTTCGCATGTTCGACTCTCGATTTAATGATCACATATTTATACACACACTACTTGAAAAAAAAAAATAAAAAAAAAAATAAATAATTGCGTGAGCAAAAGAGAACGAGTTTAACATTGCACCATTGTTGAAGGTGTTGAATCCGATTAAAATCTAATTTTTCATGGATATTCTCTTAATTAAAACATTAAATTGATTGTGGCGAGAGATGGTTCCTTCTTGCAGTCGGGTTATATAGGTGACGAGACGCGAGAAGTGTGTGAGAGAGAGAGGCCGTAAAGAGGGGCAAGCGAGCTAAAATAAATGAAAATGAAATCAATTATAAAACTGTTTGAGGAGCCTCTGAGCTGCCACGGCACCAGCCAGTTCTCGATCGGTAGATGAACGAACAGCTCGATCTTGAATTTTCTTAATTAAAAATCTACAGACTCTGCTTTCAATTAAAAACGAAACCTCCCCCCACTCTCACCCCCCACGGTAACACTTCTTCAAAACGATTTACATTTCAATCTTTTCTTCCCCATTTCTGAATTTTAATTTCCAATCATTCGACTATAGGGAAGCAGGGAAAGAAATAAAAAGATTAGCTTATTCAAAAAATTCAAAATTGATCTCTTGATTTTTTTTGAATAGTTAATTTTTTTATTTAAATAATTTTTTACAAAAAAATTTGCTAGTTTCATACAAGGCGTAAAATTGAATAAATATAATTAGAATAGATATAAAAATAGAAAAAAAATAGAAAAAAATAGAAAAGAAAATATAGAATAATTATAGAATTGAGAAAAAGGAGGAAAAAGAGGATCTTTTTGGCTAATTTAACTTTCGTAACATAGTTATAAACGAAAAATGATTCTTTGCAGGCGCGGACGTCGTGGTGCCGACTTGTGGATTTATTATCCTACTAAATCTTGAGCTTTTCTTACGGCTTTTACATTTTCCCTTCTTTTTCCCTCTTTGGCTTTTCTCTCTATCTTTTCTTTTGTCTCTTCGCACTTTTGCACTTTTAAAAGTTTCTTCTCCTTGGATAAAATTTCATTATAAGGCGCGGCACCCGACAAGAGTGGCGATAAGACACCCAACTTGGCCTGCGAGACTGTTGGCACGACGCTGTGAAATATTGCGATTCACAGTTTACTTTTTAAATACTTTTTCCATTCCTAATTGGCACACTCTCTGCGTTTTCACTTCTTCTTCTTTAATAATAATCATCTTCTCCCTGTCTCTTAATCTCTCCACATTTTTTTTGCGATTTCATCAATTTTTTACTTTTAAATTTTTTTATTCTTTTTCTTCAAATTTTTTTCTTTAACAATTTTTTTATTTTTTTTTTCAAATTTTTTATTCTTTTTCATTCAATTCTTTTCTTTACCAATTTTTTATTTTTTCTTTCAATTTTTTCCCTGTCTTTTCTTTTAATTCTTTTCTTTACCAGTTTTTAAATTTTTTTCCTTCAAATTATTTTATTCTTTTTCTTTCAATTCTTTTCTTTACCAATTTTTTTTTTATTTTTGTCTCTCAATATTTGTCTTTTTCAATTTTTTATACTTTTACGCAGCATTTTTGATTCGTTTTTTGTCTCAATTTTTCATATCCTTAGAAAAACTGTGATCAATAAAGTTATTTTAATATCAAAATTGTAATTTTAAAAAAATTTTTCAACTTTATTATTTAAAATATTGAAAATTAAATTCTTTACCTTTTTACCGATTTTTTTTATTTAAGTCTCAGCCCTCAATAAAATTTAATTCGTTCTTTTATTTTAAAATACGAAATTAAAAAAAAAAATTTGTTTTGATTCTCCGTTAAATTTTTTCTTAATAATCTTCCTTGAAAGAAAAAAAATTCATCAAATAGAAATTCTATCGAATATGAACATTTTTTTAAATAAAAATTCGTTTATCCAAAAACTTGATTTATTTATTTAAACTTGATTTAACATAAAAAATTCGAATTATAAAAATATATTTACATAATAATTTTGTTTACATAAAAATTCAATTTCATAAAATTTCGTTTACATAAAAATTCGTAAAACTATGTAAATCAATTGAAAAAAAATTCAACATTTTTTCAAAATGTTTAAAATTTTTTAAATTTTCCTACTAAGAAAAAATCGGATCAATTATTTCAATTCATTTAATTAATAATTAATTAAAGTAATTTTTATCTAAAAACTAATTTTAACTTTAAGTAAATTTTTTATGTTGAAGAAACTTTCAGAAATTTCCATCGAAAATTTCTGACATGACAAAAATTTTTTAATGATGAAAATTAAAATTCTTTTTTTTTTGGTAAAAAAAAGGGCAGAGAATTTAATTTCCAACAGCAAAAAATTATAAAAGTTTCACTTGAATGAAATTTGAGAATTGTAATTTTTATTTAAATAAGTTTTTTTAATATTAAAATTGTAATTTTTATATAAATAAGTATTTTTAATTTCAAAATTGTAATTTTTATTTAAAGAAATTTCTTTTATATTAAAGTTGTAATTGTTATTTAAATTTTTCAACTTTCTTACTTAAAATATTGAAAATTAAATTCTTTACCCTTCCAATAAATATTTAAAATTTAATTCGTTCTTTTCTTTTAAAATACGAAATTAAAAAAAAAAAAATTGTTTTGATCGTTCTTTAATTTTTCCTTAAAATTCTTCCTTGAAAGTAGAAAGTTAATCAAATAAAAATTCTATTAAATAAACATTTTTTTAAATCAAAATTCGTTTATCCAAAAATTTGATTCCATAAAAAATTCGTTTATCCAAAAATTCATTTACATAAAAATTCGATTTTATAAAATTTTGTTTACATAACAATTCGATTTCATAAAATTTCGTTTACATAAAAATTCGATTTCTTAAAATTTCGTTTACACAAAAATTCGATTTCATAAAATTTCGTTCACATAAAAATTCAATTTCAAAAAAAATTCGTTTGAATAAAAATTCATAAAACTATGTAAATCGACTACAAAATAATGTCAACGAAACAAAAATTTTATCAAATAAATATTTTCTCTCCTTTCCATAAAAGGGTAAAAACGTAAAAAGTATTTAAAATTATCGGTTTCGAATTTCGACTATGAATGGAAATTGGGAACAAAACATTTTTTTGTCGAATCACATCTTTCGAAATCTTTTGTCAATTCTCAATTGTAAACCATTCTTTTTGTCAAAGAAAACATTTCGATTATCATTTATTTTTGTCGAACATAAATTAATATATTGCGGAAAAAAATAAAAACACATCTGGTGCTCTACATTTCTATCGGAATCTCTCCTCCTGACAAGTACAATAATAATACCATCAATATAATTTATATACTGAAAAAAAATAAATAATTGACCATTATTTTCCCGATAGAATTGGAAGAGAACGAGATTATTTGTTGCGTGTGAGTGTTTGTAACGTGAAATTATTTCGCAAGCGATTCTTTATTGGTTCCTTTAATACCAGATGTACATCAAATATCTGTACATATAACATATGGAATCTTTATCGTCCACCTGTTTTTTTCCCTCAATTATATAGTTACACACAGAGATTTTTTTTTATTTATCGATCACTAAAATTGACCTTATTTTCTCTTCCCACAAGTCGAGGTCATTTCCTTTTGACTGTCAAATTTTTTCTCTTTTTTTCTTTTTTCTCTTTTTTCTTTCTTTCCTTTTTTCTCCATCTTCTCTCTTTTCTCTCTTTTAAAAAACGAAATTTTCGTTTCAAAAATCGTCATATTATTCGTATGGAACATTTTAAAGGATTGTATAATAATATTTATTGTTACAACATTATTATATGGAGTGTATTGAAATCTGGAGGAATACACGAATCATGTTAAGGGGGGCAGGGGGGTAATAATCAAAAAAAGGGTGATTCCACAACAGGAAATTCTTATTTCGTATAAATGTGCCATTATGTCTTGTTAGCGGATCAATTTTTTTGCGGCTTATTGACGGATGTGGGTTGCACCTCTTAATGAGGTAGGAAAGGCACTTGAGACCAATAATTTTTGAGGGGCCGATTTTTTACAATTATATTGGCGAACAAAAATTTCTTTATTATCCCAATAAAAATTTCTCTATTATCCCAATATTATAATAATTGCAATTTGATTTCATTTCCGGAGGGTCGTAATACTTTTCTTCTTTAGGAAATTCTGGTAAAATCAATTACACGTTTCTTTAGGGAAACATGGACGAGAATTAATTAAATTTTTTAAAAATAATTTAATAAACCCAAAAATTTTCGAGTATTTGTATAATCAATGTTGATTCACTAAAAATGCTTCGCAACACTTCTCTGTTTTCCTAAAAGTATCGAATTGACACCAATTAGATCAAATTGATACCCAATTAGATCAAATTGATGCCAAAAAATTGGATCATTTTTTTTTTGGTATCAATTCGTTGCAGTTTGATACTTTTAAGTTAACAGTGTTTTGATACGTTTTTTTTTGTCTCAATTTTGATATTCTTAGAAAGATTCACGACTTGTGAAGAAACAACTCGAAAGCACTTCCTCCTCAAAGACTAATCCCTTTTTTTCTTCTTCCGCAAACATTCGAAATAACTATAATGAATTAGAATAATCAAAAACCGGAAGTCTGTTTTTTTCTTAATGAACTTAAAGCCTAAAGGACAAATATCTAACGGTTGTTAGTTGGGGTAATAACAGCTTATAGAAAACACGAAAGATATTTACATTCCAACGTTAAGTGTTGGGATGTCCTAGACAATTCTTTGGGACCATTGTTTTCATGCATTTTTTTGTCTAGCCGCGCGACGATGCGAATTCACCCTTTTTGGAACGAGAGAAGGGTGATGTGGGCTTTTTGGTTCAACAAAAAGAGGGACCCGAAGTGAGAGAGCGAGAGAGAGAGAGAGGATCGACAGTTAGTGGACTGGTTGATGGTGGTTCGTTCCTCGTAATTGTATCGATTGTCTTAGGGCGTCACTGCCCCGCCACCAGTCGACCGTTACTCTTTTTTAGTCCATGAATGGCAATATGTGTGTGAGCCTGCCCCCTTCTCAGGATGGACCCTTTGTTGTTATTTCGTTGATCAAAAAATAAAAATTCTTCTTTCCTAACCAGATGAAAGTTTGACCTGAATTTTTTCCTCTTTTTTTTACGGCCCAAAAAGGGGACAGACAATGGAGATTTGCATGCGGACCATCATCTCTTTTCTGTGAGGAGCATCATCACTTCTCATTCGATATGATATAGCAAGAGTGAAGAATGAACAAAAATTGGATTTCAAATTCTTTTTAAAGACTTCCCCTTTCTGTGCGTAAGCGAAAAAATTCATGGACCATCATATTGAAGACCCTTGACCATTTGGGGTTAAAAACAATTTGGATTTTTTGCTCCGACAGCTGCAGAGTCTGTTTTCTAACAATAGATTTAGATTCTTTTGCAGGTATTCTTTTTTTTCTGGGTCAACTATATAGTTATTTTCTTTTTGGCAAAGTGCAGTTGAGAATCGGTAATCCTTTTATTAGAGGGACATTGGGTGAAGGACACCCTCTTGGCTAGTCGCCTAATGATCAACTGGGGAAGAGGCTTTGGTGGGTAATTAGTAAAAACAAAGGACTGTCAAATGGATTCAAAAGGTGCGGAGGGAAGAGGGGGACACACCGGAGAAGATTCACGGAATCGTAAAATGATCGCTGAGATAGAAAGACGCGAATTGAAGTGAAGAACGATAAAATCTAAATGGAAAAGTAATCCCTCGCTTTCCCAAAGGCATTTTAGGGGAAATGCCTTTTTTTACTTTAACGACTTTTGTTTTTCATTCACTAGGTCGCGCCTATTACTATATTATTTCAGACTTAATTTTGGAGCAAATTAGGTTTGACTAATCAATTGTTTACTTAGAATGATTAAACAACTTTGTATCAGTCAACAACCATTATTAGGGTTAACATGAGCAAAATTGCCTAGAACCAAACGCGATATTGTTTATGCTGGCACTAAATCTTTTTTTTTTCTATATAGTGTATATGTACCATGTCTGTTTGTGTCATTTCTACTCCAAAAAGAGAAATACTAGCGCAAGGTCAACTGTGATAAATTTTGTAAACTAGACGAACATGTCAGTGTAGAAGGCAAGTGTGTTGTTCAGCCATCACCTGCAGGAAAAGCTATTTCGTCGCTTTCGCCTGGCAAGGACTACCCTCTGTACATTCTGCTTGTTGGAGGGCGAGGGGGGACTCTCTCTCTCTCTCTCTCTCACTCTTGTCCACCCTAAGTAGAGCAAGAGAGAGAAGGGTAAAGAGAGAATAGGGAGAGAGAGTGAGAGAGGAAACGATATCTTGATAGAGTGCGAGAGTGAGAATGTGGACAGAGAGAGAGAGAGAGAGAGGCAGAGTGGTTGCGTACCTCGCACAACCACCATCGTATTTCGAATCCCGCCGCTGACCACAGCCCGCTACATCGCGCTTCGGGGCTCGAAACCACCCTCATCAACACACAAGCATTCGCATGGCACACACTTACGCAAGCATAACGCGTGCTTCGCCTGCAGAAATTCTCCAGCGGCATTCCTTGGCGCGAGCCTTTCACCGGGATGCTCTCTGCCAGTATCTTATTAGGATGGTGCAGATCACATGCTATATATGTGCGGGGAAACAACACACAGGTGGCACGAAAAAGGGATCACGATTTCTCCACCTATGCATTTCGTTTGCCCCGTCACTTGGCAATCGATCGTTACTACTACTACTTCTTCTTCTTCTTCTTTAAATTGGCCTTTGCTTCTTTTCTTTCTTCACAACTAACGAACGTTTTTCCCTTTTGCTCGTTGACCGCATGCAAAACGATGCATCTTGCTATGTGCTCTTTTTAACCTTACTTATTTGTACTTTGCTTTTTTGTACAAGATCTATTTTTGTGTACACTTTACTCTTTTGTACACTTTTTACCCTTTGGTACATATACTCTAGTCTTCTGTATTCTTTATTTTTCTGTATATTTTACCTTTTTGTACATACTTTTAACCTTTCTGTACATTTTTAACCCTTCTGTACACTTTTTACCCCTCTGTACATTGTAATCTTCTTTATTCTTTATACTTTTCTGTATATTGTACCTTTTTGCAAATTTTTTAATTTTTACCCCTCTGTACACTCTGGCCTTCAGTATTCTTTACTTTTCTGTATATTTTACCCTTTTGTACACTTTTTACCGTACTCATCGCAGGATTTCAATTATTTTTAATACGAATTTTAAATGAATTCCTCTAAAAACGCAATTATTCTTAAAAGTTTGAATGAAATTCTTCGAAAAATTCAATAATAATTAATAATACAAGTAGCACTTGCACTTATATGCAACTGTATTAATTATAGTAAATGTATTTATGTATATATAGAATGACATTAGTCTTCGTTATCGGATTCATTTTCGAATTCAAAATTACATCTTCATTATCAAATCATGTATAATTATTAATTGTTGTCACTATATAGGTTCCTTAATTAACCAATCGTCAATTGTCCAGTCTTCATTAGGTCCCACGTATATATATACATTCAACTTTTGATGACAATTATTATCGTTCCCTTTTTTTCCGCACTCGATATTCTGTCGTGTGACTCTTTGATTTTATAATTTAAAATGCTTCTCAAATAAGTTTTGTGTTAAACTATATAAATTTTTAATTTTACAAATTTTTACTATTTTTTTTTTTATTTTACTAATTTATTATTTTTATTATTATTATTAATTTTACTAATTGCGAGATAAATAAAAAGAGAACAAAGTTAAACCTATATTTCGTCAATTTTATGTAATTTTACCAAATTTTTACTACTTTTTGAGTAAATTTTTACTGATTTTGATGTAAAACAAACTTTTTTTTCTGACCACTTTTTTTACTATTTTCGGATGAGTAAATTTTACTGTTTTCTATTTTAAAATAAGAATAGAGTAATTTATACTATACTTTAATAGTAAAACTTGAATATAAATTTATTTTTGACAAAACAATCGTCTCATTTTCTCAAATTTTGACTATGCTGCCGGAATAAATTTTACTATTTTTAATACAAAAAAGAATAAAAATAAATAAAATAATTTTAACTATACTTACAAAGTATATACATTTTGTCAATTTTTAGAACTTTTTGAGTCAATTTAACTGATTTTGATTTAAAAAAAAGCAATATTTTCTGACTATTTTTGGATGAGAAAATTTTAATGTTTTCTACTATAGTAAATAAGAATAAAATAACTTTTACTATACTTTAATAATAAATTTATTTTTGACAAGAATTTCGTCTAATTTTCTCAATTTTGACTATTGTCGAAAATAAATTTGATATTTCCATTTATAAAAATATAGTAATTTTTATTATACTTAGAAAGTATAAATTTTGTCAATTATTTTTACTGCTTTTTGAGTAAATTTTACTGATTTTGATACGAAAAAGCAATATTTTAGTATATTAAACTTTTACTATATTTGTACTGCAAAACATACAATTTTTAATATATTTTTACTAAAAATACAAAAATTTATTCTGTATTTGTATAAATAATATTATAAATTTTGTGCTATATTTTTATTACAAATATTAAATTTTTACTATTTTTGTAGTACAAATGTAAATTTTTTATTCTACTTTTACTACAAATATTAAGATTTATTCTATACTTGTACTAAAATTTGAAATTTTATAATATAAAATTTTTACTATATTTGTAGTACAAATGTAAAATTTTTATATTATTTGTATTATAAACATAACATTTTTACTATATTTGTAGTACAGAAGTAAAATTTTTACTTTATTTATACTATATAGATATATAAAATTTAACCTATATTTGTACTATAAATGTAAATTTTACACTATATTTGTACTATAAATATAAAATTTACACTAATTTTGTAGTATAGATATAAAATTTACACTGTATTTGTACTATAAATACTTAGTTTTTCTAAGGAAATTAAATTGAGACAAAAAACGAATCAAAATGTTGCTTCGCAACACTTTTAATTCGTCTCAATTTAATATCCTTAGAAAAACTGTGTTTTGTCACAAAGCAAATACAGCAATTTTTACTATACTTACAATGTGAAACGTACATTGTGTCAAATTCATGTAATTTTACCAATTTTTACTACTTTTTGAGTAAATTTTACTGATTTTGATTTAAAACAAACTTTATTTTCTGACCACTTTTTATTACTATTTTCGGATGAGTAAATTTTAGTGTTTTAAAAACTAAGAATAAAGTAATTTTGACTATACTTTCGTATAGTAAAACTTAAATATAAATTTTTGTTCACAAGACAATCGTCTCATTTTTCTCAATTTTGACTATTGTCGGAATAAATTTTACTATTTTCAATACAAAGAAGAATATAGTAATTTTTACTATACTTCCTTAGTTCAAATTTAGCTAATTTTTACTGATTTTGATTTTAGAAAAACCAATATTTTCTAACCATACTTTTTTTTAATATTTCTGATAAGTAAATTTTTTTCTTCTCTACTAGAAATGAGATTAAAGTAATTTTTACTATACTGTAATGTAGTAAAACTTTTAAATATAAATTTATGTTTGTCAAGAATTTTGATCCAAAAATAAGTAAGAGGTGGGGACTTTTGACTATTTTTGGCTGAGTAAATTTTACTGTTCTAGAGAAAATAAGAATAAAGTAATTTTTACTATACTTTTATAGTAAAATCTATTTAAAACATATATTTACTGATTATTTTCCGTTAAATTCAAAATATAAAAAGAATTCCTTTGTAAAAATAGACCTTCGATATTAAAAATTCAAAATGGAGGATGGAACATGGCGTACGTTGCCCCTAAGTAATTTTTGTCAGTTCTAAAAATCTTTACGTCCACCCAAAGAGGAAAATTAAATTTTAAACCAAATTTACATATAATTTTCCAATTTCATTAAAATATGTATATTGCACTAAAAGAAAAAAAATATCTTTAGATAATTAATAATTATTTTATCAAAAAGTTCAAAGGGAATATTTTCAACATAATTCAGATCTTTATCGATAATACAACTATATATGCAACACTGTTTCAGTTTAGTGCTGAAAATTATGTCAGGGTAATATATTTTACAACATTATTGTATACAATAAATTCCTTGATGTAAAAATATTGCTTTGCCAAAGAGGAGGACGAGGAGGAGTAGAGTGTGAGAGAGAGAGAGGGCGAGAATCAAAGTGAGAATATAGACAGAGAGAGGAATGTATTTTATATATTGGAAAATATATATCGAGTCCAGTGAAACATGCGAATGAAATTGGAGAGCAGGACCGGTGCAATAGTGCGCAACGCGGTAGCCCCGCGCTGGGGCGGACAGCCCAACGCGTCCAAGAGAGGGTTGATATGGTGGTTTGGTTTGGTTTAGGTGAGGCAAGAGGCGGTGGAGAGGTGAGGTGGGGGTGCTCGACACAGGGCAACGGCGCAGTTGCTACTCAGACACGGGGATGCTCGCAATGCCTCTATCAAAGGTTATTTAAAAAAAAAAAGAAAATCCCCCTAAAAAAAAAATTGTGTACTCGATTTAGAAAAAAAAAAATTCGGAATTTTAGAAAAAAAAAACTACCTTAAATCTTTTATCGTGAATAGTTTTTTTTTGTGAAAAATTTTCCTAGTGAAAATTTGAGAGAGAGAGGTGTGCCCGTGACGACGGAGGGTACGATTTTGGTCTTTGCCGGACGGGTTTTCCCGCCGGATGCGGAAAGAGAACCTTCTTCGCGGATCTCAAGAGAGGGAAAGAAGAGCAAGTCGCGAATAACCGACGTTTGAGAAAGCAGTGTGGCGGGAAACACGTGGAGATAGAGAGAGAGAGAGAGAGAGAAAAGTCGGGAAAGGTTCGACTAGGAGGGAAGGACCAACCCGGCGCGTCTTACCACGACGCGCAAGGAGCGAAACGCAGGGCTCTAGAAGGGGAAGGAGAGGAGAATGCTGAAGGAGGGGGTGGAAAGGGGGCAGGAGGAGAAGAGTTCGAGACCCGGCAAAGACGCTTATTCGTTCCTCATGTCACGTGGCCCCCTTCTTACTTCGGTTTTTCCATTTTCAATCGCGGGAATTTCGAATCTTATCCCCCCTTTTACTTCCAACTACCCTCGGAAAGTGTCCCGCGCCCCTTTTTGCAGTGAATTCTCAAATTTCCAAATTTGCCTTTTCCGATTTAATCAAAATTACTTGAAAATTTAAAAATTCACTAATTTATTCAAAAATCCGGAAATTTAAGAATTCACTACATTAAATCTACTTTTCAGACGCGTCGCACTGTGTTGTTATGTGTTGTAATAGTTATTTCATTGAAAAATTAATTTTACCGTTTTTGCAAAACACAAACTGGTTATTATTTTCGAATCTGTGAAAAAAGTCTTTAATAAACCGCAACTATTTCATTTCCGATACACAAAAAAACCGGTGACTTTTTATTATTCTCAATTAACAAACAAAATTTTTGGATACCATAATAATTTCGAAATTTTAACCAATATAAATACCATCATCATCGACGAGCAAGAATTTTAAATTAAACCAAAGAAAAAAACAAAAAAAAAAAAAACTAAAAAAAAAAGAAGAAGAAAAGTAACAAAATTTTAAAGAAGCATTGCCTTAGATATTACCTAAAATCGTCACAAGAAACAAAGAAGAAGAAAAAAGGAAACTAATAGTAAAAAAAAAGAGGAAACATTTTAGACGATTACGAAATAAATTGTAAAGATATGACAAAAGTATATTTTTAACAAGTTTTGAAAACTTTAGATTTTAAAAGAAAAAGAAGCTAAACTTTAACAAAAAAAAAAACGAGAGAAGAGGGAGAAAAAAAGAGGAAAAATGATAAAAAATTGATAAATAACTAAAATGTGATCTAAAAAAAAGTCGTTGCTACCAAGAAAGCCTTATGTCCTTGTTTCAATTAATTCGGTTCCAAACGTAAGTAAAGAAAAATTTTTCAACTTAATAGCATGATTCTTTCCTTATTTAAACAATTTTATAACAAATTAATTATTCTTATAACTTTTGTTTATCAGTTTGGTCCATTTTTGGTCCAATTAGATATCTTTTCGTTTTGTATTTCTTCGCTTCATTTTTTAATTCTGAAATCTTGCAAACTAGATTTAAAAAAAATTTAATTTTCCCCAACCAATTTTTATAAAATATTTTCACAAATAAATTAGGGAAAATTAATTTCGACGTAATAATTCGAAAAGCTTCGAATTAGAACAATAAATTGAAATTCGAATTTTGAAACCGCAATTTTGCCGAATTTTAGTCAATTTTATCAAAGTTCGGTATATACATTCGAAGAGTTGGTCCATTTTGATGACGCTAGAATATACTCGCGCGAGAGCTGCGTCTCAAACCGACGCCTTTGAGTTTTAACCATATCAGGACAAATTTTTAATATAAAAATCAGGGTAAATTCTTATCGCAAAGAATATTTATAATTTAGAGAGAGAAAAAATACTTTTTTCGAGCAAAAAAATAATTTTTTTCCTCTGAAGGGTGGCGGTGGGGGGAGGGGAAATTTTCCATCAACATGACCCCGCCCAATGGAAAGTTCACTCCTTTCGTTCTTCGCCGAAACATGAGCATCAGTTTTCTGAACTTTTCCTCATAAATAAACTGAAAATAGTACAATTTTTTTTTAAGTTTTATGTTTTTAAATAAATATAAATTTATTTAAATATAAATTTTATATACTTTATAGTAACAAAATATGGTATTTCCGATTTTTGGTATACAAATGTAGAAAATAATTTTTAATTTTAGTACAAATATAGTAAACGTGGTCTATTTATAGTACAAATATAGGAAAATTTTTACGCATTTATAGTACAAATTTAGTAAAAATTTTACAATTTTTCAGTGTAAAAGAAAAGTTGCAAAATAGAGCTAATTTCAGTACTAAAATAGAACTAAAATACGATTTAGTATAAATTGGTAGTAAAATATACTATTTTTACTATTCAATTAGATTTTATATCTATAGTATAAATAAAGTAAAAATTTTACTTCTGTACTACAAATATAGTAAAAATTTTATGTTTATAATACAAATAATGTACAAATTTTACATTTGTACTACAAATATAGTAAAAATTTTATGTTAATATTACAATTATAGTGTAAAACTTATATTTATAGTACAAGTACTGAATATTCATTTGCACTTACTACTAATAAAGTAAAAATTTTATATTTATAATACAAATATAGTATAAAATTTCAATTTTTAGTACAAGTATAGAATAAATATAATATATATAGTAAAAATAGAATAAAAATTTTACATTTATACTACAAATATATTAAAAATTTTATATTTGTAGTAAAAATATAGCACAAAATTTATAATTATAATACAAATAAAGAATAAATTTTTGTATTTTTAGTAAAAATATATTAAAAATTGTATGTTTGCAGTACAAATATAGTAAAAGTTTAATATACTAAAATATTGCTTTTTCGCATCAAATTCGGTAAAATATACTCAAAAAGTATAGTAAAAATTACTCTATTTTTTTTAAGAAATATATAAAATTTTTTCCAACAATAGTCAAAATTGAGAAAATTAGACGATATTTTTGTCAAAAATAAATTTTTATTTTAAGTTTTACTACGAGAGTATAGTAAACATTACTTTATTCTTATTTTCTAATAGAAAACACTAAAATTTACTTATCCAAAAAAACGTAAAAAAAATTGTCAGAAAATTTTGTTTTTTTTTTAAATCAAAATCAGTAAAAGTTACTGAAAAAGTAGTAAAAATTTTCAAAATTTATACTTTTTAATTATAGTAAAAATTACTGTATTCTTTTTTGTATCAAAAATAGTAGAATTTATTCCGGCAATAGTAAAAATTACTCTATTCTTATTTTCAAGTAGAAAACAGTAAAATTTATTCATCCGAAAGTAGTAAAAAAAAGTGGTCAGAAAATAAAGTTTGTTTTAAATCAAAATCAGTAAAATTTACTCAAAAAGTAGTAAAAATTGGTAAAATTACATGAAATTGACACAATGTACGTTTCACTTTGTAAGTATTGTAAAAATTACTGTATTTCCTTTGTGACAAAACACAGTTTTTCTAAGGATTTTAAATTGAGACAAAAAACGAATTAAAAGTGTTGCGAAGCAACATTTTGATTCGTTTTTTGTCTCAATTTAATATTCTTAGAAAAACTAAGTATTTATAGTACAAATACAGGGTAATTTTTATACTTATACTACAAATTTAGTGCAAATTTTATATTTATAGTACAAAAGTAAATTTTTTATTTATAGTACAAATTTAGTGTAAATTTTTAGACTATGTAAAATTAAATCGTAATATTTTTTTATATTAATATTCATTTATATATTTTGTTTATTTATATTTTATTTATATTTATATTATTTATTTTTAGCTAGAATAAAAAATTTCGATTTTTTCGTTCAAAGGAAAATAATCCTTTTTTGTTCGAAGTTAAAAAACTTTGAACAAAAAAATTATTTTCCATTTGAAAATTTTACATTTGAAAAATTATTGGCAGAGGTAGAATTTTTTTTTTGAAAGACAATTTTTCCTTCGAGCGGAATGTAATAAATTAATAAAAGTGTATATGAAACTTGTGAATTGCGACACACACACAGACACATTCAGAGACACAGTTTCACACACTTTTTTACGAACTTGAGTTTTATCAAGGCGAATTAAATAAAATTAAGTCTCGTCGCGCTAAATACAGTTTCGTTTTGCGCGACTACGAAGAGTCTCTCTTTCTTGTAAATTAAACGCATTGCGGACAGTAGTGTGGCCGGAATAGTCTTTCAGAGAATTGTGAAAATAGAAAATTATCTTCGCCACACCGGTATTAGAGTTTAAGAAACAAAATCGTGGAACACCGGTATATAAATATAAATGAATACTATACCTGGATATGTGAAAGTTCGTATAAATAATAGAGTAGCATTCTTTATAGTAGATGACTCACTCAACTATAAATTACCGTCAAAGAAGTCGTTGGTCACTATTAATGAGCCAGAGGAAAATCGTGTCAATCATTTCCATCTTAAAAAAAAAAAAAAAAAAAAAATTCATTTTGTAATTCTTTGGAGAAAAAAAAATATCTCTCGAGATTACTTTGCGAAAATTTAAAAAATATTCCCCTAATTTTTAGTACACATTTTTAATTTTTCCGATATTTTCAAATTTTTTCTTCCGGGAAAATTAACTTTGAAAGAAAATTTAAATTGAAGAATATTATGAAATTACCACAAAAAATAATTTGAGGAAAAATTCTACTAATTTCAGGGGATATTTCACTTTTTTTCCGGAAAAACTTTTTGGTGAAAAATCTTGGGGAATATTTCGAATTTTCTTGGGGGAAAATTCACAAATTTTTCCACGAACTTTTAAAGAATTATTCTCGATTTAAGAATCGAATTTTTTCACGAAACTTTTCAAAAAACTACTAATGAATTTTTGGGAAATTTTCAAAAACAGAATTAATGAAAAATTGACAAATTTTACTAAAATTTTCCTCTAAAAAAATATTACAAAAATAGTTTAGTAATTTTTGGTAAAAATTTCCACCAGAAAATTTTTTGAATAATATTTACAAAAAAAAAATCGTGTTTTTTGTTATTAATACTTTTTAGGGAATATTCGGTAAATTATTATTAATCCAAATTTGGATTTTCACCAAATTTTCACAAAAAAAAATTGTAATTCAACTTTTACTTTAGTAAAAATCTTCCCCAAAAAAATATTTTCAAAATCAAAATTTGAATAATCGACAGATAAATAGAATCTCATTGATTCAAAATTTGCACGTAATTTCATCAATTCAGTTATAAAAATTCGCACTTTTATTTTACACTGATTGACAGTCAAAATCAGTACATCAAATATTCACAGTTTCACTGAACTGGAATCAAGGGATTAGCTCCTGAATTCAAATCGTGACTGTATGCGATTGCAACTGAAGATCACTGATCAAAATTGTGACAATTTCATTTTGCAATAAAATATTCACTTGTCCCCTTCGCTTCGAATTAATTTCAAAAAATAAAACTTTATAGAATTTGAATACAATTTTTTTTTGAAATAATAAATTTTCCCTGAAAATCAGTTAATTCTTGTTGACTAAAAAATTAAAAAGTAACAGGAAAAATTCGGGGAAATGCCAAAAATAAAAATTTATTTGATTCAGTTGAACGACTACTTGTCTATTATCAAATAAAAATTTGATTTAAGTAAATACTTATTCGACTCAAGTAAATGTTTTTTTAATTCAAGTAAATATTTATATTCGACTCGAGTAAATATTTTTTTAATTCAAGTAAATATTTATTCGACTTAAGTAAATATTTTTGTATTTAAAGTAAATATTTTTTTAAAAATTGTCAGATTTTGAAATCCATGCGTAATTTTGTAAAAAATATGTTTTTGAATGCACAAAAAAATTGATAAATGAAAAAATTGATTTTTACAATTTTTAAAGCATTTTTTTTAAAAATAAATCTTTGTTTTTAGTTTGCAAAAAAATGGTTTTTTACAATTTTTGAAAATAAATCTTTGTTTTTTGGTTGCAAAAGAAAAAACGGATTTTTACAATTTTCCAAGCATTTTTTTTCAAAATAAAACTTTGTTTTTAGGCTGTAAATGAAAAAAATACTATTATTCAATTTTTTAATGTGAAAATTCATTTTTCTAACTAATTCATAATTTTTTATTTATTATATATAAAAATTATGATCTAAAATTAATTATAGAAAAATAAACAAATGAATTTTTTAAGTAAAAAATTGAATAATATTGTTATTTTCAATTTTCAAACTATTTTTTCGAAATTTTTCCCTATTTTTTCGGTTTTTCGACTTTTTTTTAAACATTTTTGAAGGAAATATCAGAAAGTAAAAAACGTCTAAATGCATTGTATGAAAGTTTATTTTTGAATAAATAGAAACGTTCCAGTAACGAAGGGGAATTTTGGGGTAAAATGTACTAAAGTACCACAAACCAAATATATTTTATATTTTGTTATAAAAAATATTAAATTTTAAAAAAACTTATGTGAAATTTCGTATAATTTTATCAAATATTCAGAATATTAATTAAATTCTAATATAACTTTACTACACGGAGAGAAAATATGTATATTAAATTTTGTAAAATGATTTTACAAACTATGGAAAAAGTGCGACAAAACGAAATTTTGATATTAAAAATACTAAACTTAAAAAAAATCTGATGTGAAATTTAGTAAAGTTATATTAGAATTTAATTAATATTATACGAAATTTATTCTAAATTTCACATAAGTTTTTTTAAAGTTTAGTATTTTTTATATCAAAATTTCCTTTTTTGCACTTTTTTCCCAAATTTATAAAATATCACCCGCAGAAAAAAATATTCTATTTAAACCAAATATATTTTTTTTTTGACTTAAATAAATGTACATTTGTCTTAGAATCAACTAGATTTTTTATTTGTTTTAAATAAAATTTTAATTCGACATAAATAAAACATATTTGAGCCAAATAAAATTTTATTTAAACCAAATAAAATTTATTTGAAACAATTAAAAAGTCTAGTTGGTTCTCAGACAAATATACCATTTCTCTGGGTGGCAGAACTTACTACTAAAAATTTTAATTGATTCCTATATAAAGAAAACCACATTTTTTATTTTGAACTAATTTAGTAGGTCGGTTATGTAATTCCATTTTTTTCTTTTACTTCTATATTCACTTCCACTTTATTATTTAAAGATTTACATTTTTTTATACACCGAAAAAAAATCTATTTATTTCAAACATTCATTTACTTTTCTATTTATCAAAATAAATATTGTAGATGAATCAAATATTTTTTAGTTATGCCAAATAAATATATTTGAGTCAAATAAAATTTTATTTAAACCAACACTGCTAACTTAAGAGTATCAAATTACAACGAATTGATACCAAAAATGTGGTACAAATCAGAAATTGGTCCAAATTTTTGGCATCAAAAGTGGATTAGTGGATCAATCCACTATTTCGATCCACTTTAGTGGATTAAATTTAGTATCAATATTACTTTAGTATCAATTTGATACTTTCAAGAAAACTGTGAAATAAAATTTATTTGAAACAAATAAAAAGTCTAGTTGGTTCTGAGCCGCAAATATACCATTTCTCTGGGTGTACTTTTACAAAATTTAATATATATTCTCTCTCCGTGCAGTAAAGTCAAAAAATATAAGTTCAAAGCTACTTTTTAATCATAAATCTACGATTTAGATGACAAAAGGGTAGTATTTCTCGCAAAGAGAGAACAGAATAGGGAGATAACAATTATTCTCCAGTGCATAAACTATCTTTCGTAATTGATTCCTTCCCCTTTGGATTGTACATACATACATACAGAACAGAAAATGAATGCGACTTCATCTCCGGAATATGATTGCATGCAAGACCCCCTCAGATCGGTAAAAGATATTTTTAAAAAACGTTAGTTGCAGGAGAGAGAGAGAGAGAGAGGTTGGTATGGTTAATTTTGAAATTCCTATTTCCCGGATCCCGGGTGGCTTGCAAACGAACTGGGAGTTCTTCAGCTAATGGTGCATGTGTGAATGCATATTAACAATGCACAAGTATGCAAGAAACGAAATGGTATTGGTGCATTGGAATATATATATTCAAGAGGGGGTGGGGGGTTTTGGTACTCGGAATTGGCAAGTGAGTGCAAGCGCGGCAACATCGCTATGGAGAAAATTTTTTCTCTCGATGACTTGAAGCACATACATGCATACATTGATGCTAACAACCCCCCCGGTTGGTCTCAACATTGGGAAAGGCTTTGCTGGGGCATTGAAAGCTGCGTGAAGGGTATAGATGCTGGCGGGAGAGCAAATATGTGTGTGTGTGTGTGTATGTGAGAGAGAGAGGGTGGGACAGGTATTTTTTTTCCGCACCCCGCGTATTGATCCCGGAGTCATTCAAAATGGCGGCCTGCCTGGAGTCAGCCAATGACTGCCTGAATCGATGACTGCAGCGAGCCATCCCCGGACCGACCAATGGGAAGCCTCCACCGACGCAGAAACTAACACAATTCAACATCATGTGAAACTTGAAGGGGGGTTTGTTGGATGCAGAATGTGCACTTCAACCCCTGGGTTTTGTTGGTATGTGTTGGAGTGAGTGTGTGTATGTTTGTGCCAGGCGTCGATGACCCGGGCGTCAATGATTTCCGTCGAAAATTTCCAGGGACAAGAAAAAATGGTAAAAAAAAAAGAAAAATTTTTTACCCCAACGATACTTCCGCCCCCAAAATTCTCTGCTGCTGTCCGGGGTTCAGCATCCAATTTATGTTCGTACACACACACACACAGAATGGGAGGATGAGGAATGCTTTTTGTCGATAAACCCCTCAATTTCTCGCTTCCTATATAGAGATGTATGTCGATGAGGAAAAATTATTATTTACTCTTGATTATTTAACACGGACTTTGAACCTGGTAAATTTATTCGGCAAACATGTCGCGTTGATTAATTATTACCATAGTGTTACTGCGCTGACGAATCAGAATTTGTTTGGTTGATAAATTTCTCATTTTTTTGGTTACTGAGGTGTGTCACCGGGTTTTGTCGAATATTTTTTGTAATATTTTTCGAATCTTTGTCTTGCTGATGATTTTTCGAATTGAACTATTCCAGTTGAACTATTTTTCTCCAGTTTACAAAAACTTTTTTCCAAAGTTTGACTCTTTTGCCTATAAGGACGAATAGTTAGACCCAAAGATAGACGTAAAGAACAACCATAAAGATACAATCAAACTTGTCAATATGCAACTCTATTTTAAAATTTTTTTTACAAACAAAAATGTCCAACAGAAATTATTTTCACTTAGTTCCACAGAATATTGTAAAAATATGTCAAAATTAAATTATAAACCAATTTAAGGATTTTTTACAGTAATAAAATTTAAAAAGTGGAGTTGCATTCCGACAGGTTCCACTGAATTTACAAATTTATAAAAACGGACAAAAAATAAAGTTTGAAAATAGACCTTAAAGTATAGAACAAAAGTACATAATAAATAAAGACAAAAATATCAACAAACTAAATTTTATAAAATGAGAAAAAAAGATCGAAGAAAAAGATAGACCTAAAGATAGTCAAACAAAGCTAAAATTAATCTTGAAAACGGACCTAAAAGTAGACCAAAATGTGGACCGAAAAATAAAGATATCGATGAATTAAGACGACAAGCAAAATTATTTACCTCAACAAAGTTATACAAAATAATAAGAAAGACTAAAAGAAAAAGTAGACCTAAAGATGGCTAAACAAACCCAAAGTCATTCTTGAAAACAGACCTTAAAGTAGACCAAACGGTGGACCTAAAAAATATCTAAATAGCATTAAAAAAAGAAACAGAAAATAATAACAACAACAAAAAAAGCCATGGAAAATAATAGAGAGGTCCAAAGACTTAAAAAGAAAAATAAACCTAAAAGTAAACGAACATACTGAAAGTCAGTCAGCAGACCTAAAGGTAGACCAAAAAGACCTAAAAGTAGCTAAAAAACGAAAAACAACAAACGGAATTATTCAAAATAGTAAAAAAGGCTTAAAAATTCAAAGAAAAGTTAGACCTACGATAGACGAAAAAATAGTTGAGTTTGAAAATAGACCTAAAAGTAGACCTAAAAGTAAACCAAAAGATGGGCCTAAAAGTACCTAAAAAAATACCTAATTGTACAAAAACATAAATATAAACAACAAACAAAGTCTTGGAAAGTAATAAAAACGAATCTAAAAATTAAGAGAGAAAGATAGACCTAAAAGTAGATAAACAGACAAAAATTAAAATAGTCTTGAAAATGGACCAAAAGGTGGACCTAAAAGTACCTAAAAATAGACCTAATTGCAGAAAAACATAAATAAAGACGAATAAAAATAACAATCACAGTCTTGGAAAATAAAAACTGATCTAAAGATTTAAAAAATAGACCTAAAGTAGAAGAACAGACATAAGTTGAAAGAGTCTTGAAATTAGACCTAATAGTAGACCTAAAAGTAGCTAAAAAGTAAAAAATAAACCTAAAGTCAACAAAATTTGAGAACATACCGAAAGTAGCATTATTTGCGAATAAAGTATAAGCAAGAAACGGACCTAATAGAAAAATGGACCTAAAAACTTAAAATAGGCTTAAATGGACAAAACACTTAAAATTTGACCTGAAAATAGACCAAAAGGCAGAAAGAAGCACATCTAAAGAAAAAAAGCAAATTTCAAAGTACAGGGCTAAAGTTTCTTTTAAAAGCTTAAAATTTAAGATTCTTTTGAATTGACCTAAAAACAAGTTTTTTCAAATTGACCTAAAAATAAGTTTTACAAAAAACCAGACTTGAAGTAGCTAAAAATTAAATATAGACCTAAAGACATAACTAAAGTGTCCAAATATAAAAATTTAAAAGCAACAAGATTGGAATAAACGTTCGTAATGTTTGACCGAATATAAAATTGACCTAAAGACCCTAAAGTTTAAAAATTAACCTAAAGATAGCCAAGACTAACCAAAAAGTCTAATTAAACCTTAAAAACAGAAAAAATAAGACAGAAAAGTGGAGAAACATAAAATAGACCTAAATATAAGGGATAACGGATAAGGGGATAAGGGATAAGGGATAACGGAACATTGACCTACAAGTATAGCCAAACGTGAAGAAGACACCGCAGTCATCCAAAATATACCTGAAATCATAAAAATGGACCTAAATATGAAAATAGGATTTAAAAACTAAAAAAAAATATATAAAAAAATCCGAAATATCCAAAATGTGTCTACATTTTGGATATTTTTATATTTTTTTGTTATGAGCCCAAAAATAAAAATAAGACCTAAAAGAGCAAAAAGAAAACAAAGTTTATAAATAGAATTTTAGTCACAAAGACCGCATACAGAATTTTTATATCAAAAAATAAAAAAGCAAAGTATTTTTTTTCAAACAGTTTTTGTGAGAAAAATTTTTTCTTGCACACAAAAAAACAGATAATTTTTATATAGTGGAACTATTTTTTTTGTCTCTATAATAAAATTCTTTTTTTCAAGAGAATTTATAAAATATATTCCCGACACACCGAATTTTCCGTATGGTGTGTGTATATATAAATATTCTTCTTTGGGTATGTGCACTGAGTGCATTTCGTTTTGTACAAGAGTGAGGAAGGTCGTTGACCGAAGTACAGGGGGAGCAGAAACGAACCACCAAACTGCCGAGATCGAAGCTATCCTGTATGTGGTTGAATCTACCCCATATGCATTCCCATGATTTACGAAACAAGAGTTGTGCTGGTATCTCGAAGGCCATTAGATAAAATCTATTGCCCAAGGAATATTGCATCGGACACACACACACACACACACCAATACAAATACTTGCGTATACGCTCTTTGGAATTAACTCACGTGTGTGTGTGTAATACTAAGAGAAAAAATTTTTTTATTCAAAATTTTCTTTTTTTTTATTCATTTTTGTTTTTTGGGTGATTCATTAAAAATTTTGTTTATTGTTTATATTTATTTATTTGAGAATTTCGACATTAAATTTATTTCACAGTAAAATATACTTACTATTAATATAATTAATATAATATTATTATACTTATTAGTTATTACTTTGTATTAAACATTATGAATATTAAACAATAAATATGTTAAGTAGTATATTTATTTTTATTTCTACTTTCTTTTTTTAGATTTTATAAAAATAATATAATTTTCCATATATTTGTTGTTAAATATATTTACAGATAAATATTCTTATTGTTAAATATTATATTTTTCGTTAAATATATTTATCACTAAATATACTTATTCTAAAATATTATATTTATCGTCAAATATATTTATTGTCCGATATATTTAACGTTAAATATATTTCTTTTCCAGTATATTTATCGTTAAATATACTTATTGTTAAATATATTTATTGTTAAATATTCTTATTGTTAAATATTATATTTATCGTCAAATATATTTATCATTAAATATACTTGTTTAGTATTATATTTATCGTCAAATATATTTATTGTCCAATATATTTAACGTTAAATATATTTATTTTCGAGTATATTTATTGTTAAATATACTTATTGTTAAATATATTTATTGTCCAGTATATTTATTGTTAAATATGCTTATTGTTAAATATATTTATCGTTAAATATACTTATTCTTAAATATATTTGTCGTTAAATGTACTTATCCTTAAATATAATAATCGTTAAATATATTTATTGTTAAATATTATATTTTTTGTTAAATATTATATTTATCATTAAATATACTTATTGTCCAATACTTTTATTGTTTAACATATTTATCGTTCAATAAATTCCTTGTTAAATACGCTTATTGTTAAATATATTTATTTTTCAAATTTTTATCGTTTAATTGACTCATTGTCAAATATCCCAATTGTTAAATATATTTATTGTTTTTTACTACGTTAATTAAATATAATAAGTACCTATTATATTACGGAGAAACATTATTTTTATTATTAAAAACACACGAAACGAGAAAGAGAGTGACAGAAAAAAAATTTTATTTGAACAGCTTCAAGTTGGCACACGTACATATATATACGTATATATATAAATATTATATAAAACTCGTTCTATTTTCTGCTGGTAGAAAAACATCATTCATAAATTATATTGGAATAAAGAACTTATCAAACTAGGCGCGTCATATATTTTTCTCTAGAACACACCTATTTCAAAGAAAAGTCAAGACAAATCGAATTTTTTTTTCTCATTTTTTATTTACTTTTTTTTTAATCAAGAAAACTTGTCGCGAATCCTGAATGGCTGACACAGAACGCTATCTCAATTACCTTGATCCTGGATACGTCGAAACTTTTCTTATCTTATCATATTTATTGTGACAATGTGTGTCAAAGAAAAATGACGCTCTATTTTTCGAATCTCCCACCGCACTCTAAATGTACAAGTCAATTGGTAAATTTATCTTTTATATCTGAATTTTCAATCGTGGAAAATTTATTCTCTTGTATATAGCGCAAAAGAAAATCTCTCTCTCTTTCTCTCGCTCTCTAAATTGGAATTCGTAAAAATGTTTAGTAATTTGACTTAGTGACTGATTTTTTGCTTATGAATTAGTAACTTTTACTAATAAATAGAAATTTCTATTAATAATTTAGTAAATTTTACTAATTTAAAGGCAAAAAGTCAGTCAGTACACTCTAAATTTGAATTAGTAAAAATGTTTACTAATTAGCATTCGTGAGTGACTTTTTGCTTTTGAATTAGCAAATTTTACTAATAAATAAGAATTTCTACTAATAAATAGTAATTTCTACTGATAAATAGTAATTTCTTCCAAAAATAGTAAATTTCACTAATAAATAGTAATTTCTACTAATAAGTGGTAATTTCTTCTAATAAATAGTAATTTTTACTTATAAATAGTCATTTCTACTAATAAATAGTAATTTCTTCTAAAAATAGTAATGTTTACTAATAAATACTAATTTCTACTAATAAATAGGAATTTCTTCTAGTAAATAGTAATTTTTATTAATAAATAGTCATTTCTACTAGTAAATAGTAATTTCTTCTAAAAATAGTATTTTTTACTAATAAACAGTAATTTCTACTAATAAATAGTAATTTCTTCCAATAAATAGTAATTTTTATCAATAAATAGTCATTTCTACTAATAAAAAGTAATTTCTAATAATAAATAGTAATTTCTACTAATTTTTTAGTAAATTTTACTAATTTAAAAGCAAAAAGACAGCCACTAATTCAAATTAGTAAAAAAAATTTCTAATATAAATATAGAGAGCAGGGGGTAGGGAAGGTAAATTTTTCCTTCGACTATTAATAAATAGGAGAGGGGGGAATGTAAATTAATTCTCTCCCTATTAATATATAGAAGGGGTAATGTAAATTCCTCTCTCCCTATTAATAAATAAGAGAGGGGAGTTAAATTTTCCTCCCATTATTAATAAAGATGGGAGGGGGGATGCAAATTTTTCTCTCCCTATTAATGTATATGAGGGGAAATGTAAATTTTTCCCCTTCCTATTAATACCTAGGAGGGAGAGTGTAAATTTTCTTACTATTTAACGGGGAAATGTAAATTTCTCCCCCTACTTATAGGGGGGGATGTAAATTTTTCCGCCCCCTATTAACATTTATAGGAAAAAAATGTAAATTCCTGTTGATTTTAATTTTTTTTCTCTTCTTTCACTCTTTATTTTCTTTTATTCGATTTTAATAAGTAGGAAATAATTTTTTTCTTCGAACGGATAATTTTTTTTTCTAATCTATATAATTATTCGCGATCATTGCGGGAGGGGGGTCAGATGGAACTTTGAAGTTGTCAGCACGCGGCACGATTGCATCACGCCAATAATGTCTGTAGTGCATTTGCGGTGCGTATGTATACATATATATATGTATATACTTAGATTGTCTTCTATTGTCACAACTAATACATTCACTTGGCGTATTATGCTGTCGGGAAAAATGCGAACGACGTGCTCAGGGTCAAAACTTTGGTCCATTGGGACTTTGATTTATTTCTCACTCGTTTTTTGTCTTTTTAATGTTAAATTTGAAAAAAAATGTATTTTTCAGTTTGTCTTCTTTATAAATCTATAGAAATTTTTTTTTATTTAATTTCTTCAAAATGTGTATTTTTTTTTTTTTATTAATGTTACATGGAAAAAAAATCTTTAGTTGATAAAAAACTGTTAAACTGTCACCAACTCCAATTGGAGTTGGCAACAGTTTTTTTTATACTTTTTAATATTATTTTCTTATTATTATATTATTTTAAGTTTTAATTCTTTTTTTATTAATTTTACACGGCAAAAAACTTCAGTTGATAAAAAAACTGTTAAACTGTTACAAACTCCAATTGGAGTTGGTAATAATTATTTATACTTTTTAATATTTCCTTATTATATTTTAAAAATTTTTTTTTGTTAATTTGACACGAAAAAAAATTCTTAGCTGATAAAAAATTTTTAAACTGTTACCAAATCCAATTGGAGTTGGTGACAGTTTAAAATATTATTTGTATTAATAATAATTTATAATTAATAATATAATTAATATTTAATTTATAATTAATAATTAATAATTTATATTAAATATTAATTATTTTTTTAAAGTTATCGAAAAATTTATAAAACTATACAACGTGGAATATTTGCAAGAATTCCGTACGGAATTCTTTGGGGAATTCTTTACGGAATTCCATGCGGAATTCCATACGGAATTTCCGTAGAGCTTAACGTTACAAAATGAGAGAAACAATGCAAAAAGATATAAAATTTCATTTTTTTCCCATTTTTTTTGTTTTGTTTTTGTTTTTGTTTTGATTTTTTTTATTCAAAATTCACCGTCTGGTGTCTGCGTGTATAATTGGAGAAAACGACATGCACACGTTGACAGGTGGAAATCAGTATAAAATATGCAATTAGAGAGGATATTGATGTAAATTAGCGTCGCGCGCGTGCTACAGAGAAATTATTCCGTGAGAGGCGCATTACAGAGCGTCAAGAGAGGAAGAGAAAAACAGAGAGGAGTAAGGGGTAGGGGGAGGGGGTAATTTTTTATTTACATCACAACACCAACGAGAATTGTATCTATATATATATATTCTGTATATGTCAGGTTTTCTGTTTGGTTTTCCACGTGACAATTAGTCACGTCGGTCGACGACATTGGAGAGTTTGCTGTCAAGACAGACTTAATGATTGAAGGTCGTGTTATAGTGCGCGATCAGTGACTGGTTTTCATTGATAGGAAGTGGCAGTAAAACCAAATTGACATGTTAAAGTGACGAACGAGTCGACGTTCGTTGCATTTGTAGCCTTCACATTTAAACTTGCATTTATATATATATATATATATACACGGGGAGGGAAGAACAACTTTCTGTCGCAGAGAGAGAGAGAGAGAGAGAGAGAGAGAGATAAGTGCACGATGGTCGGTTTTTCTAGCGCGGGCAGTTTTTCTATTAAGCTTCATTTGTTTCTTTCATTGCGTAATGCACCGGACGTGCCGCTCATTTCATCCTACTATAAACTCCACCTCCCGTTAGGAATTCTTAATCCGGACGCTACGATTCAATGCGAGGTCTTTTTTTTCTTTCAAGACCAGTTAGTGCGTGTATTATTGATTTCCCCCTTGATTATTTTTTTTTTACTTAATTTTTCAGCACGAGGGAAATTTTTTTGGAAAAAAATTTCCCTCGTGCTGAAAAATTGAGTAAAAAAAAATAATCAAGGGGAAAATTTCTCCTATTCAAATAATTTTGAATACAAATTGTCCTGTCTGACGAATTTCGCACTTTTACCACTTTTTTTTAAAACTAAGAAAAATTTCAATATTCACGACCGACTATTTACTACTTAGAACAAAGTCAACTTATTTTTTTTTGTTTTTTTATTTTTAAGTTTTCATTTTTTTTTTTTATTAAAAACTAACAAAATTTTCTATTTTAAATTGAAATTGAAATTTAAAAACTATTTTTCTTTACGAATAGTACAATTGATTGCAAATTTAATAGTTTCGTCTGACTAAAACTTATTTTTACTACTTAGGACAAACTACTAAACATTTAATTATTTACGTCTGACTATACCTGAGTTATACTACTTCATATTATTATTTATTATCTTTTTGCCTAATTAATACAAAATATATCAACAATATTGATTCAATTATGCTAATATTCCGATTATTGCAAATTTGCAATGCAACGTTGCTAATTTTGCAAATAAATTACTTTGTAATAAAATAAGGCAAATAAAACGAAAACATTCGAATTTCGTACAATGAATATAAATATTTACTTACACCAAAGTTTCGAAATCTAAATGATTTTCTTTTGAGGAAGTCTATCCAAATAATATACAAAATTAAAAAAAATATAAATAAATAAAAAAAAGAAATAAAAAGAAATAAATAAAATAAATAAATAAAATAAATAAATAAATAAATAAATAAATAAAATAAATAAATAAATAAATAAAATAAATAAATAAAAAAATAGTAATAATAATAATTTTAATAATAAATAAAAGTTTTCTTACGAAAAAATTAATAATTAAAATGAACGAAAACTTACATGATATCCCCTGACGATGGAGTATAGAACCTGGAATCAGAAAATTATAATGGAACTTAATATTGATAAAAATAAAATAAAAATTAAATCAGTTGAAAAATAAAAATAAGTAAATAAAAAAAAATTATTAATTTTGCAAATTTTACTACTTATTTTACTGTAATATTGATTATTTTCGCGTTGAACCAAAATTACTTGTCAATATTGCTGCAAAATTGCGTAGAAATATTGTGATAATATTTCCAAGCAATATTCCGGTAGATTTCATCGCGTCTGACTAAAATTTATTTGTACTACTTAGGACTATAGTAAACTTCGAAAAAAATTTTATATTTCTGTCTGACTAAACCCGACTTTCACTACTTAGTTTTACCTATTAACCTAAATAGCCAAAATTTTTGAAAATTTTTGGATTTAAATTTACAGAAAGTAAAGATAAATTTAAATTTAATTTACAGAAAGTAAATTTAAATTTAAATTTAATTTACAGAAAGTAAATTTAAATTTAAATTTAATTTACAGAAAGTAAATTTACATAATTAAAGTAAAAAAAAATTAAACGAAATTAGAAGGAAAAAGAAAAAATTATGTTTGTCTCAAAAGACAAAAAAATTAAAAAAAAAAAATTGTGTTTGTTTCAAAAGGAAAATAATCAAAAGAAAAAAATTAAAAATAAATATTCAGAAAATTTTCTAAATTGGCGCAATTATCTAAAATTTAAAATTCATAATCCACAATTTATTCAATATTTTAAGAACATTAATATTAATAAATATTAATTTAAATTTTAACTTGAGAGTTTATATGCAAATTTTTTTGGGGGAAAAATGAAATTTTAATATACAGAAAAAGATATGAAATTTTAATAATGAACAATTTTAAAGTGTCTTTTCTTTATTATCGACATATTAATTATTCTTTGATTTTATTAAAACATTAAAAATGTTCTCTCTAGTTTATGTTTTGCAATTCAAATTTTCAATTTCTGTAAGAATTTATTATTTTCGTTTTATTATTTTAATTGAAAATCGAGAAAATGTCATATTTCATTTCTGAAGAATATTAATTTTTAAAAATAAAATCTCACTGCGAATTTTAAAGGAGATTTATTGAATAACGATATGTTGAAGAATATAATTTTTTTACTTTTGTTTTTACAAGGAACAGAATTTTTTCTTTACTTTTTTTTTAAAGCGAAAAGAATTTTTTTCTTTTCCTTTTTTTGAAACCAACAGAATTTTTTTCTTCTTGCTTTTCTTTTTTTTGAAACAAACAGAATTTTTTTCTCTTTTTTAGTTAAACATAATTTTTTCTTTTTTTTTGAAACAAACAAAATTTTTTTATCTTTTTTAATCGAAGAAAATTTTTTTCTTCCTGCTCTTCCGTTTTTTTTTTTTAAAGAAACAGAATTTTTTTCGTTCTTTCGAAGCAATTTTTTTTTTCATTTCAATTTCCGTTTTTTTTTTTTATCTCGGAACGATAAAATTAATTTTCGAAAATTATAATAAACTTTCTTTTTTTTCGAAATGAACAAAAATCTTCTTTCCAAAATTTACAGTAAAAAACTTACCATTCAAGTGAATAGCGAAGTGAATAAAAGTTTTTTCCAAAAAATTTGGTGAAATAAATGATGAAAATTTGTAACATTTTTGAAAATGAAATTCGTTATGATTTTAGCACGGACAAAAACCAAGTTTCCCTTGAAATAAAACTCGAATGGTTCTCGATTCCTCCACTAGACGTCACCTCACCCCGGGGGTAGATCTCAGGAAAGGGTTGAAAGCTTAGAATTCAGAGGCGACTTCACAAGTACGAACCCAACTGCTTCGTGTCTTTAATATTCCTCTATTCGAATTTTTACAGATACTAAAATAATTATTATTAATAGTATTTATTTATTAACATTTTTTTTGTTCATAAATATTTCTTGGGTATTTACCCAAGAAATATTTATGAACAAAAAAAATGTTTTTTAACCAAATAATATTTATTCGCCAAAAAAAAATGTTTATTTATTTATAAATTTATTTAATTAAATATTAAATAATATTTAATAAATAAATATTATTTATTAACCAAATAATATTTATTAACCAAAAAAAATGTTTATTACTCAAATAATATTTTTGAGCAAAAAAGTATTTTTGTAACAATAAATATTTTTATTAACCATAAAATTTAATCTTTTTTGCCAAGAAAAAAATAGTAACTAATATATTTCTTTTTTTGAGAAAAGAATTCTTCTTTTAAAAATGTTAATAAATAAATTATTTGGTTAATAACCATTTTTTTGTTCATAAATATTTTCTGGGTATTTACCCAGAAAATATTTATAAACAAAAAAAAATATTTATTAACAAAATAATTTATTTATTTACCAAAAAAAATGTTTATTAACCAAATAATATTTATTAAACGCAAAAAATTCTTATTAACCAAATAATATTTACTAACCGCAAAAAAATATTTTGTAACGATAAATATTTCTATTAACAATAAAATTTAATATTTTTTGCAAAAAAAAAAATAGTATCTAATATTTTTCGTTTCTTGAGAAAATTCTCTTTGAACTGGAAAAAATAGAAAAAAGAATTAAAAGAAAACCGATTAAAAAAAAATCCGTATCGATTTTCTCCTATTCCGGAACTGACCCCTTCGGCTCGTTTCTCGAATATTCTTTTTCTCCCTATTTATTTTTGCGAACAAGGAAGAAGAAGTTCCACCCGCGATCACCCTCAAGACAAATGTCTTCCTACGCAAAAGTAACTCTTATCTGCAAGCAAATCTGCCGGTCGTCGGTTCGATTCAACCGAACCTGTGACTCTGCAACTGGTATACAAGTGGGTACCTGTTTCGAGTGCGGGTGCACATATGTATATATATTTTATAAATATATTTTTTTTTTCCTCCACACATATACAAACACTATGTATATATATATTTAAAAATATATCCGTATGCAGGTTGCACGAAACGTAAAGAATATACGCGCAAGTAGTATGTACATCCTGCAAAGGGAATCGGTTGGGTATTGCAGTCCAGCTGCCGATCGGCATCAAGGGGAAATCGAGATCGGGATTGGGATCTCTCCTTTGAGTCAAAAGCCACCCACCTCTCTCTCCCTCTCTCTCTCTACTTTCTGCTCTCTTATATGTACATATATGTACGCCTGTATATATACTTTGTTTCACTTGAAACCCTCTTCTCGATTCTCACCTGTTTTTTTAACCCATCCGGACGCATCATGTCTGTAAATATATATCTATATATATACACTTGGATAATACTCGTTCATTTGTAATTTAAAGTGGCCTATACTCGATTATCCAATACACTTCCTACATACTTATTTAATCCTCCCCCCAATCCCCCCTTCCCTCTCCTCGGGACAATTGCCTTCGCGAATTTCTTCGGTTCAAAGCAGACTGCTTGCGTGGACCGGAAGTTTCTTTTATAAAAAAGGGATTTTTTTCCCCTCCCCTCCCCTCACCTTTTTTTTCTCAACGATATTACAAAGTGTGTATAAAAGCCTCCTTAATAATTTTCGTGTGATGATCGATTTTTAATTGATCGTGATTTTGAATGGTTTTTTTCTTTCTAGCAAAATTCTTTGATTTAATTGCACTAATAATAATAATGATTCTATCACTTGGTTTTTAAATTAATTAAGTGTTGAAGTTAAAGATCACTCCGAGTCAAGCGCATGACTCGGAGTGATCGTTAACTTCAACACTTAATTAATTGCAAGTAAATTTGATTTGGCGAATTATGATTGCGGTCTTGAGTTTAAATTTGACTTTGAACTTGAAAACTTACTTTTTGACTCAAATTATTTTTATACTTAATTTTTTAATTTTTTACTTAATTAATTAAAAATTTTTTACTTCACTTTTGACGTTGACTTTTATATTTTCACTCTGATTTTGATTTTTCATTTTTTACTTAATTATACTTTTGATGACATTGACTTTTATTTTCACATTGATTTTGATATTTACATTGACTTTCATTTTTGGACTTTTACTAAGAGTTTTAAAGTCAAAATCATAGTCGAAATTATTTCAAAATTGAAAATGAAAGTCAATGGCAAAATCGAATTGAAAATCAATGTTAAATTATTAAATCGTGACAGCGAGAACTGTTTTTCCTATATTTCTGAGAATTTTTGGCAAATTTTACTAAATAGAGAGTAAATCTTGCAAAACGTTTGAATTAAATTTTGCTTATATAAAGTAAAATTTACTAGGTTTTACTAAAATTTACCTACTTTTGCCAACACTTTACAAAATATTTATACAAGTTACGAAATTTTTAATAAAAACAATTAATTTTGGTCAAATTTACTAAAAGTAAAATAATTTACTAAATTTTTACTAAAATTTACTAATTTTTACTGGAATTTACTAATTTTTACTGAAATTTACTAATTTTTACTATAAATTACTTTGGAACAAAATAATAAAATACAGAAACTGAGATTTAGTAAAATTCACTACAAGCAAAATAATTTACTATATTTTTACTAAAATTTACTAATTTTTACTGAAATTTATTAATTTTTACTATAAAATACTTTGCAACATAATTTATTAGCACTTAATTATTTTAAAACATAATATCATAGTAAAGTGAAAATAAATGAAAAAAATGTAATACGGAAACTGGGATTTAGTAAAATTCACTACAAAAATAGTAAAATTTCACTGATTTTGATTGGATTTTTCAATTTACTGTAAATTTACTATACTTCGAAAATGGTAAAATTTAGGCCATGCGGAAAATGTATAGAAATTTACAACTCTAAATTTGAATTAGTAAAAATTTTTAATAATTTAAACTAGTGACGAATTCGCACTGTTTCATTATAGTAGAAAACTACTAATTCGCAGATTTAAGTAGTACAGAGAAAATCATTATATAGTAGAAAACTACTAATTGAGATTTAAAAAGTACAGAGAAAATCCCAAAACAAAAATTCGTTATCAATGTTCAGAAAAAAAAACTTTTTTTTTTCAAATCCGCGTAAATAATTTGAAAAGAAGAAATAAGAAATTTGAATAGAAGAAACAAGAAATTTGAAAAGAATAAAACAAGAATATCCGTCCAATTGCTCCTTACATTCATCGTCACCACACCTACAACAAAAGGGTCGCGCCGCTCACAATTTTTTCCACTATCTCATTGGTGAATTTTTTTTACGGCACGATCCACCCTCCGTGCGCATTGAACAATACTGGGTTGGGTCGAGTTTCATCTAACTTTTTTTTTCCTCCTTCTACACTTGGAAAAAGAATAGACCACACACTCTCACACGTTCTCTCTTTTGCTACGCGTATATTATACAGAAGAAGGGGTGTGTGCGACGCGACGCGCACGAGTATATTATAAGGACAAAAGAAGTATTAGTAGGGAGAGAAAAAAAAAGGGTCACCCCCACTCTGCCTTGGCGTACACACGTGGCGGACACGTGGAAAAAAGTAGCGAAGGGGGTGGAAAAAAAGGCGACGATAGGCGAGTGCGCGCGTTTGACTCTTATCCCCCCTCCCACTTTTGGCTACTCTTATTTGCCCCTTCTTCTTTTTTCCACCCTCTCTTATCCCCTCTTTTTCCGCCCTTTCTTTCTCTCTCCTTTTCTCTCTCTTTTTTTCTTTTTTTTCTCTCTCTTACTTTTTCACTTTTCGAGAATCTTTCTTTCTCTCTCTCTCACTTTTTTCCTACTCTTATTGTTAGTTCTCTTTATTTCTCTCTAACATTCTCGAGGGTGGTTTTTCCCTCTCTGTCCTTTTCACCTCCTTGGGGGTGGATTCCCCCCCCCCTCGCTCTCTCATCTTCTCGAAAGTGGTTTCCCCCTCTTTTTTTCTCTTTTACTTCCTCGAGGGTGGTTTCTCCCTCTTTTTTTTCGAGGGTAGTTCTCCCCCCCTTTTCTTTCTGTCTTTCACCTTCTCAAGGCTGGACTCCCCCCCCTCTCTCTTTTTGCAGGCCTTGGATATTATAAGTTTTTCGACTTTTTTCGACTATTTTCCAAAAATGCGATAAAAAAAGAATATATATATATATTATAAATAAATAAAATTATAAAAATTTGGTATTTTAATGCAATTTTTGAAAATATTCCAAAATTGCGACTTTTTTTTACTTTTCTTCCAAATATTGCATTAAAATACTAAATTTTTAGTATAATTTTGTAAAATATTTCGATTTTTCCAATGTGGAAAATATAACTATAGACAAATCATTCAAAAAATTATTTTTGAATAATTTTTATAATTAAATTTTCGAAATATACAATTTTAAAAATTAGAAATATAATTGAAATTTTGTAAAATTGAATTGAAAGTAATTGATTTTTTCCAAAGTATTATTATTACAATTTTTGAAAATCAACATTTCAAGAAATTTAATTGCTCGATTGAAAAAAATTTTGTGAAAATAAGTAAATTCTCAAAAAAAAATTTTATGAAAAATCTTCAAATGCGTAAACTTATAAAAATGAAAACTAATGAAAACTAGCTTTCTAAAAACTTGAATTAAAATTTTTTTAAAAAAAGTAATTCTTAGATTTTTTTAATTATAAAGTTTTAAAAATTTAATTATTTTCAATTCTTTTAAAGACATATTAATTCCAAAAATTCAAATACTAGGACAATAAATAATGCAAAAATTAAAATTTTTCAGAATTATTTTCAACATATTTTGGAGAAAACAGTAATTGTGAAAATTTTTTTAATTAAAATTCATTAAAAAATTACTTATCCTTTTTATTTAAATTAATTAAAAATTCTTTTAAGTAATTCAATTATTTTCAAAAAATGACATTAGAATATTTAAAAAGAAATGAATTCAATCTTACAATTGTTTTATCAAATATTTTGGTTATTTATTTTATATTTTTTTTAAATTTCAATTATTTTTAAAAGACTTTATTAAATTTCCATTATTTTTATAAATAGTAACCTTTTTTGCAATAATTCAATTATTTTCAAAAATTTTAATAATCTTTGGGGAAACAATTCAATTATTTTTACAAATAGTAACATTTTTTGCAATAATTCAATTATTTTCTAAAATTTTAATAATCTTTGGAAACAATTCCTTTGATCGTAGTAAAATTTACTTCGAACATAGAAAAATTTACTTCGAAATTATAATAAAAGTTACCAGAACTGTTTTACTATAAAAGTACAGTAAAAATTACCTTGTTTCTATTATCTTCCCCCCCCCCTCTCTCTTTCTCTTCTACCTTGTAGAAGACTTTTTCTATTTCTCTTTTTCACTTTTACAATTTTTTTCCTCTCTCTCTCTCTTTTTGTAAAATGTAAAAAAGTGAAGGAGAGGAAAAAAATTGTAAAAGTAAGAGGGAGGTGAAAGAGAGAGAAGGTGAATGAAGAGAAAAAAGGAGAGGGAAGTCCACCTTCTAAAAAGAGAGAAAAAGAGAGGAAGGTGTAAGAAAGAGAAGAAATCTACTCAGGAGAAGGTAAAAGAAAGAAAGAGAGAGGGAAATCCACCCTCGAGAAGGCGAAAGAGAGAGAGAGAGAAATCCACCCCCGAGGAGATGAAACAGAGAGAGAGAGGGAAATTTACCCTACTCGAGAAGGTGAAAGAGAGAGAGAGAGAGAAAGGGAAAATCACCCTCCAGAAGGCGAAAGAGAGAGAGAGGGTTGAAAGGAAGGGAGAGAAGTCGAGTGGTTTAGTCGAGTGGAGGGGAGAGACGTTGAGGGTGGAGGGAGCGATGGACGCGCCGGAGGGGTCATATCACATTAGATGAACGTCAGGGTTGACGCGAGGGGTAGGGGGTTGGTTGGAGCGAGTGAGGCGGAAGTTGGCGAGTCTCTCTCTTCCCCCGAACGAGGGCGAGAATGCGTAAGACGAGAAGATGACCAGTCGCACTCTCCTCGCTGTCCGCCACCCCTTCTCTCTCTCTCTCTCTTACTCTCTTTCGCCTTCCTCCCTTACTCTCTATCTTTCTCTCTCTCTTTTACTCTCTTTACCTTCTCTCTCACTCTCTCTCTTTCTCCCTTTTAGTGTCTTTATTTCTCTCTCTCTTTCTCTCTTTTACTCTCTTTCTTTACCCTCTCTCTCTCTCTCTCTCTTTCTCCCTTTTACTGTCTTTATTTCTCTCTCTCTCTCTCCCTCTCATTGTTTCGCTAAGGGAGAGTGAGAGAATATTCTCCAAAAGGAGAGAGAGAGAGAGAGAGAAATTGAGTAAATACTGTCCAAGAGAAGAGAGAGACTACTCTCCAAGGGTGAGAGAGAGAGAGAAACCACTCTCCGAACAGATATCTCTTCCCTCGAGCAGTAAAGTGACCATCGTGTGTCTCGGACGTGTTATACAAAGTCGATGTCCCCGTCGAGGTCGATGCTACGACCTTCTCGCCTTGTTAACATTGGTTCGGTCACTGCGAACCTAAGAGCATCTCATCTCTTTTGTCTTGATCGTGATATACTTGTACCGCGTTATTCCGCCTTACATATACAATAACAAGAAGATGGAATAATTCCCTTTAAAAAAAAAAAATTCACCCTGGGGGGAGGGGGCACTCTCCCTCCCTCACCCCGATATATGGTTAGTCACGCATGTGTTGCCACACGGGGTCCATTTTTAAATAGTCCCCACTTTTTTTTTTCTTTCCTTTTTATATTATATACAACAACACCCCCTTATATAACCGATGCCTAGTAACCCCCCTCTATATTTGGCGAATTTTTTCGACTAGTCGATCTTACCGATTCGTGACGAGCGCACGTCGATTGCCCTCGAAAATAAAACTTATACAAAAAGTTATAGTGTACTTTTCCATAATTTTTCCGTTTTTCTCGAAATAAGGGGGAAAGAAGGAGAAAAAGAAAAGAGTGAAGAAGGAGGAAAAGCGATAGGAAAGAAAAGAGGGAAGAAGGAGAAAAAGAAAGGAGGGAAAAAGAAGAAGTGGAGGGAATAGAAAAGGAAAAGGGGGGAAAACGGAGAAGTAGAAAAATAGGAGGAGGAAAGAAAAACGAAAGAAGAAGGAAAGAAAGAAGAAGGGAGGAAAAAAGTGACCAACGAGAAGGCAAGTGAGAGAAGAAGAAAAAAGCAGAATGTGTTATTAAGGGGAAAGAGAGTCCGGTTCTTACAAAAACCCTCCTTCGTTATATGGCTACACCCCACTCTTTCCGCAACCCCTTAGATGTTGCCCTGTTCTGGTAGGCAGTCAGCTTCCACCCACGCGCGAGGGGTGCGCGACGAAGGAATAATAGTGGGAGCAAAGGAAAAGAGGGGTTGACATGAAAACTCCTGTCCGCCCGGTTAGAATCAGTTTTTCATTCCTCGCGTGAATTTTCGTCTCGGTGAATCATATATCGCGTCTTCTTTTTTTCTCAAACCCCCCAAGAAGGTCAACTCTGTAAATAAAGGCCCCGGGCTCGGGCCCGGCAGGCCTAAAAAAAAAAAATTCACCACCCCCCATCAAGAAGGAACAAACAATCTTAAATAACAAAATTTTAGTGCGGCGCGGCTCTATACGGTGGAAATTCCTTCTGATGAACTCGGCAAGTTTGCTTGGGTCAGAATTTTCGCGACCGTGCGCACCACCTAAGACAACGCCCCTACCCGACGCGTTCTTTAAGGCACGGGGGGTGGCTTTTAGTCAGACGCACGCGGTCTGAGACGCGCGCCACCACCGGGCCACCACGGAGAAGGACTTAGCATTTCTCGCGAGTCGCGAAACCGAGTCAGTTCGGTTCCTTCTCCGTCAAGGACTCGAACGCGGAAGAGGAAAAGAAGCTTTTTCTCCTTTTCGAAAAATCGTCGTCGTCTTAAGTTCGCGCCGTCATTACTATAAGGGTTGTCTTGGAAGAAAAGTGATGCAAGACATAAAAACCCTTATTTATCGCGAGAGACAAGGATCGTAAATAATTCTAGTCAAAAGCCATTGGATTTTTTCCCCAATTTTTGGAATTAAAAAATTCTTTTTTTTTTAAACAAAGTTACCGCCAACTACCTTTTTTTGGTACCGTTGATGGGGTCTTCTGTTCTCGTTACCAAACAACAGGATATTGACAAGGTGGTCCTTCTGGAATTTACAAAAATAGTGTTTACCAAAAAAAAAAAAAAAAAATTATTTGGAAATTTTGCCAAAATTTGAACAAGTGGTTGTTGAAGAAATTGTATTTTTATTTTATTTGTTTAGACTTATGCTCTACCCCTTCTTTTGTCCAGTCACAACCCCCCTCCAACCCGCAGGACTGACATGCCCTGTACGTCATCCAGCTGGCCTTCTTCTCTCTCTCTCGCAGGATCAAGCCGGCACTGTTCATTCGATTCCTATCAAAGTCCGGATATCAAGTGCCTAAAATTCTCCCGCCCCCCTCCTGAAATTTCACAAACAAAAATTTTTCCCCCTTTTGTTAAAATGTTCTCCCCCTTTAAAATTGTTAAAAATATTTTACCTTGTATTTTACCTAAAAATCAAAAAGTGGAAAATACTTTTTCCCTTGGACTTTTTGGAGGAGAGAAATTAATTTTTAGTAAAAAAGGTACAAATCCCATACCTGTTAGTTTGAAACGAAAAATTAGACTTCTGTCAAAAAGACAAGTTTTAAAAAATACCCTGAGATTGAAAATTAAGCCAAAAAAAAAAAAATCATCAAAACCGCCTGTTGTCATTTTTGAATTTTCAATAATTGACAACAGGCGGTTTTTGGGAACAAGTTCTATTCAAGTTTATGTCTTCTATTAATAGTTCCAAGTTATACTTGGAAAGTGTACAACAGAACTGACCATCTGAAGGTCAAGTCTATAGCACCCCTAGACTTACTGGACTATTAAGCTCCGTTGACTCTTCACAAGAATTCACTCTTGAATGATCATTCTCGAATCTACAGAGGAAAATTTATTTTTTATTTCGTTCCATGGTTTTTCTATTTTGGTTCTTGAGAATTTTTCTTCAATACCTTTTTGGTTCCTTCACTTCTTAGTACTCTCATCTTCTTTAATTCTTATTCTTATTCCTATTCGTAATTTTTCGTTTGGTCCTAAGTTTTTTCTAGTTCTTACCACCTTTGCCCAATTTTTTTTCTACTAAGTTCTTCTTTATTTCTTATTTTCAATTTTGTTCTCTAATTTTTTATTTAGTTCCAAGTTTATATTTCTTCCAAGTTGTGATTTATTTCCAAGTTTCTATTTATTACAAGTTGTGATTTATTTCCAAGTTCATATTTTTTCCAAGTTGTGATTTATTTCCAAGTTCATATTTTTTTCAAGTTGTGATTTATTTCCAAGTTTATATTTTTAAAGTTGTGATTTACTTCAAAGTTTACATTTTTTTTCTAAGTTGGTATTTATTTACAAATATCTCTTCTTTTCCAAGTTGTCATTTCCAATTTTCTACTTTTCCCCAAGTTGTCATTTCCAAATTTCTACTTTTCTTCAAATTGTCATTTACAAATTTCTATTTTTCTCTAAGTTGTCATTTTCTTACAAGTTTTTTTTCAAAATTGAAATTTTTTTCCAAGTTCTACTTTTGAATTTTCTTATTTATTTTTGTGTTTCAATTTACTTCTGAGTTCTTATTTCTAAATTTTTATTTGTTTCTAAATTATTATTTATTTCTAAGTTCTTATTTACTTCCCAGTTATTTTTTTCTAAGTTCTTGTTTCTTTCTGACTTTATATCTTCCTCTGAGTTCTTATTTTTTTCAAAGTTCACTCTTATTTCTACGTTCTTATTTATTTCTAAGTGCATATTTACTTCCGAGTTCTTATTTTTTTCCAAGTTCGTGTTTCTTTCTGAGTTCATATCTAACTCTGAGTTCTTATTTTTTTTTAAAGTTCACTCTTATTTATGAGTTCTTATTTTTTTCCAAGTTCACTCTTATTTTCGAGTTCTTATTTTTTTCTAAGTTCACTCTTATTTCTGAGGTCTTATTTATTTCTAAGTTTTTATTTAATTCCGAGTTTTTATTTTTTTCCAAGTTCGTGTTTCTTTCTGAGTTCATGTCTAACTTTGAGTTCTTATTTTTTTCCAAAGTTCACTCATATTTCTCAGTTCTTATTTATTTCTAACTTCTAAGTTCAATCTTATTTCTAATTTTTTATTTATTTCCAAGTTTAGAATTACTTCTAAGTTCTCATTTATTTTTAATTTATTCTCGAGATCTTGTTTATTTCTGAGTTCTTATTTATTTTCTATTTCTTCTTCATCTCTGAGTTCCTACTTGTTTCAAAATTATTTTTTCTTTACTTCTTAATTTTCTAGCTTCTTTCCATTTTCCACTTCTTGGTTATTTTTTACTTCGTTTTATTTTTGAATTAGTTATTTCCTTGTTTTTATTTCAGAATTCGTAACTATTTTTCAGTTTTTTTTCAGTTCTGCTTTATTTCTCAGGTCCAATTTAATTCTGATTTCTTATTTACTTGTCAATGTTTATTGATAACTTGTTTCATACTTGGTTTCAAGTTCTTACTCTCTTAGTTCTTCTTTATTTCTTATTTATTTTTTCTTAATTTTTTTTATTTCTTCTTTACTTTTCCTTTTTTCCCTTTATTTCTCCTTTACTTCTATTTTATTTTCTCTTTATTTTTTCTTATTTCTTCACTTCTTCCCTAGTTCTCAGTCTTTAGTCCCTATTTTTTATTCGAAATACTTTGAAATTGAAATAAATTCTCGAAAAAAATTTGAAACTAAGAAAAAAAGTGTAGTAACTACAAAAGTGTCACCACTCACTCTACAACACTTGTCATATTCCAAAAAAAATCCCACTTCACCCTTTTTTTGACATAAGTCTAAAAAAATCTTTCCCTTTTTCTAATACTTCTACTCATTTTTTTCCAATACTCATACTATAATTTTTTTCATAACACAAATGAAAAATCTGATTCGTGATTAAAATTTAGTGAACATTGTGATTTTAAATTAACATCGAGAGAATTTTGTGTGACGTTTATAAAAAAAAAATGCCTCTCTTACATACGCGTAGTTGATTTCTGAATGTAATAATGACACCATAAGGGAGTTAAAGTATTACTTTAATTTTACAACGGAGTACACGATACTCGTGTGTTCCCTTTTGAATGCGTATTTTTCTCATTGTCTTTTTCCTATTTCCTCCCTCGTGACGTGCATCGAAAGCTCCCGGCGCGTTGCGACGGTACGAGACGTTTGTCGTTTAACCGGCTAAATTACCAAACATAAAAACAACATTGATGACGTGAACAAAAAAAAAGGAGAAGAAAAAAAAATGTGTGCAAATACAAAGAAAAGAATAATATAATACCCAAGTGAAGTGGAATTAATATTTAAAAATTGAAATATCGAGAAACTGGAAACTTTTTCTATAGAGTCAATTTTACCGCAGTGACAAGTGTTTTATAAAGTGAAAAAGATATTTTAATTGCATTCGCGTCAAACTAGAATTCAATTTGAGAAAAATTTTTTTCATTTAAGTTTTTGAATAAATGAAAATTAATTTAATTAATTTGAATTTTTTTTAAACTCGGAATATTAAATACTACTTTTATGTTTGTGACTTCATTTCGTTTTTGTGTTTAACTCTTGTTCAACTTTCGTAATTTTTAAGGATGTCAACTTGAGACAAAAGGCAATTGATTTTTTTTTTTTTTTTGAGACAAAAAACGTATCAATTGCCTTTAGTCTCAAAAGTTGATATCCTGAAAAACTACTTTTTTCGCTTCTATTTTTCATTTAGTTCCTTTTTTGTCTTTCATTTATTATTCACTTTCTTTTTTGACTTCTATTTATTATTTACTTTCTGCTTATTTTTTATTTAACTGAACGAACGGTTTTAATTATTAATTTTTCTTTCTCATAAACGAAGAATTATATTTTTTTATTATTCTTTCAATTTTTGTTATTTAATTGAAAATTTATCAAATGCCAATAAAATAAACGACATTTATGGTTTTAATCATTAATTCTATAAAGTCATTAAAAATCTAACACTTCTTAGCGGGATAATCGACATATTATACAGAAAAGTGAAAACGTCCTTGGCAGAAATTCAATTGAATTCGTAGTTTGAGAAAAGTTTCAGATAAAGAAAATGACGTGCTTGCGAGACAACTTTTTCGCGAGTTTAAATAATTTCTTTGTCGGAAATCGTGAATTTAAAAAAAACCATCACTATTCCGTTTTTCTAAGAATAAAATATTTTCCCCCTCACAAGAAAGAAGAGTGAAACTAGGCCGTACCAGTGAATTGGAATCCATTTGAGACCATTATTGTTTTATTAGTTGACCCTAGAAAATCTATATTTTTCCTCATTGTGAACTTTTGGAAAATTAATCTAAAAATTTTAAAACTTCTACCTGTACTTTTATACTAAAAGAGCAAAAAAATACTAAAATGCAAATTTATATGGAAATAAATAAAATGTGAAAAATTAAATAATCGAAAGTGCAAGATTTCAAAGTTAATAGAATTTTCAACTTTTTCGAAATATCTTCAAGTGGGAAAGTGTTTTTTATGAGAACAATTTTTGGTCCAGTGAAAAAGAGAAAGAAATGGTTTTGTGCAATAAGATGGAAAATGTGCACGTTTTGCAAAAGGAATATTTTGTATCTCAGTTTAGAGTGTCTCCTGCTTGAAGAGAATTCGAAAAGTGTTGACTATTAAATTTTGTTAACCAACATTTTTGATTCGTTTTTGAAAAATAAAAAAACAGATTGTTCGAAACGATTAGAAAATTAGATTAGAAAACAAAATGTGAATGAGGGAAAAAGAGATAATTTTGAACCGAGTTTATTTTGTGATTTCAGCTTGGAGCGGGAGACGCGTTGCAGCGAGAAATTCCCGCGCAGGAGAGGAAGACTGGACAAAGTGGAAGAAGCAGAATAAGACAAGAGAGGAAAAATAGGAGAGTAGGAAAGCGGAAGAAGATCGGTTAGAAGCGGGTTTAAAAGTGAAATGAAATCTGGATAATAATACTCATCAGAGGAGAAGGAGTAGAAGACGAAGAAGAAGAGATTGTGAAAGGAAAAGAAGAAAAGTAAGTGGATGAGCAAGAACACGAGAAGAAAGCGGAAGACCAAGAAGAAGAAGAAGGAAAACACCGAGGGAAAACGGTTGGAGAACCCGCGCCGCATACATTTATATTTCAGTGTGTTCAAAAAACGAGTGTACCTAAGTGCAATATTAATTAAACCTACTCTAAACGATAATAAGCAACTACTACTATTTACCATCGGCGATCAGTTACGACGCGGTAATCGATAAATCTTTTCAAGATTAATACTAGAGTCGCATTTTTTTTTTCGAGAACAAGTCATACGGACATAATAAGGACAAAGAAGGAAGATTCAGAAGAATTGAAGAAAATCTAAATAGGGAGTGCTCTCGTCCTGAATAAATATTACCAAGATCTTTACCAAAAGCGAAATCCGCTTTGAAATCACACTTACAATTCACACAGTTACACAAACTAACCAAACGGGGCAAAACTCAGGGCAAAACAGGACGAGCAGTATCATCCAGTGTGAGATTTTTTCCGAAGAGAATCCTCCAACCGAGTCGTGTCCGTGAACTTTCGTCTCGTTCACACCGTCCGGGCTGGGCAATCCTGAATTTTAACCTGAACTTAAGTGTACGATAGACTAAGTAGATAGAAGAAGAAATAGGATATTTCTCTCGACGAGAAAACAAATTTTCGATCGCGCGCATTTAAATTTGAAGAAGAAGAATTAAAAAAACACTAACAGACAATACATTACACTAAGAATTGTACATAAACAGACACAACAAGAAGACGGATTCAAAGGGGGATAGAAGAGAAGATTATTATTTGAAAGTTTGATGAACCAAAGAGTCACGGTTTGGTGCGGCAGACAGCACGTGGCGCGAAACTGACGTCTAACGTGTCGTCGTAGGTCGACGAGAAATCTGTGGCATCACCTCGAGGCAAGTGACGGCGGCAAGCGCGGAAGTGTGCCCGTCGTCGAGCTGCTTACCGAAAGGCGTGCGAAAAATCGGGCAAGCTGCGCCGGAAGGGGGTAGCCCGGGCTTCGCGCGAAGGCCTCAAGATTTCGGACGCGACGGCGGCCCTAGACCTGCGCGCCCAATCGCAAGCCCAACCGGACTTTGGCCTGGAGCAATCACACCACCACCACCATCAACAGCAACAACAAAATCAACAGACGCACCAACAAAACCAAAATCCAGAGGCGCGGCCTCTTCACCTTCATCATCAGCATCATCAACATCATCTCCAACATCACCCGGTCAATCATCATCACTCTGGCGATTCGGGGGGTGGGATAGGTGTTCCCGGAGGAGGAGGCGGCGGTGGTGCTGGTGGTGGCGGTGGCGGAGGAAATCACCGCCCAGGGCCCGACGCCGACCCAAGGCCCACGAGAATCGACGACGAGGAGGACATCACCGAGCGGGACGACGAGGACGAAGACGAGGACCCCTGCACGTCCCCCGAGCCCGACCTCGATCCCGTACCCGAACCAATGGAGGTCCAAGCCTCAGCCGTGTCCGCTGCTGCGGCCAACCTCCACGCCCTTAGGCAGCACGTCTTCAAAATGTCCGACTACTGGCAACAACCCCAAAGAGGACCCCCTCAACACTCACCCGGACTGCAGCACAGTCCCCTACAGAATTCAACCCCCCAAACAAACATGCACAGTCCTCTCGGGCAACAACAACAGCAGCAGCAGCAAACCCAACAACAACCATCCCAACAACAACCCACCCAACAGACCCCAACTGCCTCCCAAGCTCAACAAACCACCAACTCCCTAACTCAAAATTCCACCTCCATGCAACCCACCCTTATGATGAATCAATCAGCCCAACATCAGTCTTCCCCATCACCCACCTCACCATCACCCCAAGCCGATCATCAAAACTCCATCAACACATGCATGGTACAAAGTCTACATAGTTTCGCTCAGGCCCAAGTCCAAGCGAAAGCACAACAAACAATGTCGCAAGCCTCAAGTCCCACACTCACCGTCCAGGCTGTGCAGGCTGCTCAAGCGATAAATCAAAATTTAGGCCAAGCACTGACACAGGCCCTACAGCAAAATATGCAGCAGAGTCTCGGTCAAACGCTGCAGCACAATCTTGCTCAAAGTCTCACGCCAAGTTTATCGCCACAACAGCAACAGCAATTATTAAATCAGCCGCAAAATTTAAGTCAAAGTCAAAATCTCCAACAAAATATGCAGAGTCAAGTGCAAAATTTATCTCAACAGCAGCAGCAGCAGCAACAACAACAACAGCAGCAGCAACAAGCGCAAAATTTAACTCAAACATTAAATCATCAATCATTACAGCAGCAGGCGCAAAATTTGAGTCAAACAATGCCGCAAAATTTACAGCAGCAAGTGCAAAATTTAAGTCAAAATATGCAACAGCAAGCGCTCAATATGGCTAATTCAATTAGTCAAAATGGTGGACTGAGTGGAATGAGCTTAACGGGGAATCAACAGAGTTCGCAGAATTCAATGCTGAGTCCTGGTGCTGGCAGTCAGGATTCACACGATGTCACACTATCCGAGAAGCTGATGAATGAACTACAGGTGAGTAATTACTGTGCATTAATTGTTGGTGTAAATCGTTATTTTTTATTGTACTTGACCACCCTGAAGCGAATGTTTCATTTCGAATAACCAATCACTTGTCTATCAAATAAATATTTAATTTTGTCAAATAATTTTCAATTTATTTTTACACGGAGAAAAGTATAAAGGAACTTTTACTGCTTTTATAGTAAAACATTTCCGCTTAAGCATTTCTGGTAAATTTTATTACTACTTTCGGAGTAAATACTATGTTCGAAGTAAATTTTACTACGTTCAAAGAAAATATTTGTGAAAATGGGTAAAATTTGCTTCGAACGTAGCAAAATTGACTCCAAAGTGGTAAAAGTTACCAAAGTTACCAAAACTGCTTAACCGGAAATGTTTTACTATCAAAGTACTCTTTAAATTTGAATTAGTAGAAATGTTTACTAATTTGAATTAGTGACTGACTTTTTCCTTTTCAATTTGAATTAGTAAATTTTGCTAATAAATTAGTAGAAATTACTATTTATTAGTAAAACTATTTGCTATTTACTAATTGAAAAACAAAAAGTTAGTCACTAATTAAAATTAATAAACATTTTTACTAATTTAAATTTAGAGAACAGTAAAAGTTACTTTATAATAGCACAGTTTTTCACATGTGTCAAATAATTTTCCCCTGAATCAAATAATTTTCATTTTAATAAAATGAATTTTCTTTCAATACTAAATACTATAATCAATTTGAAGCAAATTGCCCTTTAGTCAATAATTTCAGTGTAGCAGAAAATTGGAAACTGAATCAGTAATTTTGGTACTTTGATTTCAAACACTGCAGTAGAAAATACAAAGAAATTAACTCGAATAAAAATTATTTGATAGAAGTAAATAATTATTTCATAATATACAAGCACTGTTAACTTAAGAGTATCAAATCGCAACGAATTGTTACCGAAAATGTGGTTCAAATAAAAAAAATGGTCCAAATTTTCAGCATCAATTTGATCCAGTTTAGTATCAATTTGATATTTTCAAGAAAACTGTGATTGATGGTTTAATTAAATTGAATAAAGTGCATTATACAATGAGAAAGGATTTTAAGATTGACAATTGAATTGTTAATATAAAACTAAGAAATATTTTGTTGTCCTAACAGTTCAGATCTTCAGATCGGTTCTAAATTTATAAACGACAAAAAATTTTGTGCAACAAAAAAGGGAAATATTAACAATTCTTGTTTCTCTATGTATATATAAATAGACCTTTATTGATGGAAAATTTATCCCCTTTCGATGAGAAAATTGATTTCATTCTGCATGTAAGTTAGGTGTTAATATTTCATAATCATCCAATACGTAGATTTTATCCATTCACAAGATTTGAATAATTTCCATTTACTAAATAACATCAGAGATCATTGTCTTTATAATAGACCATAATTAGAAGGGATTTCTTTTATCCCCTTAGTTGAAATATACAATAATTGCAAAATTCGAAGAGTATTTATTATTATTACTATATTGCTGTTGAATATTATTCGGAAAGGTTCTAAATTTTTAGACATAAATTGTACAGAAAAATTTGAAATTCGAAAATTCATACTAAGATTTCAAGAAATGTACTCAAAAATTGAAAAATGAATATTTAAAAGTTTTAATTGCAAAATTCAAAAGTAATATTGATGTTGTCGAAAAAAATACAAAATTTGTAAATGAAAACGAAAAATCGACAAAATTTCTTTTCCATAATGCAAAATTGATTAAAATTACACTGAAAAATCAAAAAAAAAAAATTGCGACTAAATATATGATAAAATGAGAAATTAAAATTGACAAATTTTTCTACTTTCAAAGTGCAAAATTAGTTAAAAATTGTTTAAAAAATCAAAAAATTTTATTCCTTTTAAAAAAATGGTATCAATTTTTCACCCATTTATCAAAATTTGGTCAAAAATTTTGACACAATTCACACGCTCGTTTGCAAAAATAAAAATCTAACTCAAAATCTCTCGGCAAAATTGCAGTAAAAATTATCTAAAACAAAAAAGTAAAAAATACGCACAAAGTACATGAAAGAATATTTAAATTTACAATCTCGTATGCAAAAGAAATCGAATTCAAAAATTCGAAAAAATTTTTACTCGAAAAAATTGCAGTAAAAATTATATTAAAAAGCAGTAAAAAATATATAAAGCTACACGAAAGAATAGAAATTTAAAGACTTGTATAAAAATAAAAATCGAACTAAAAAATCATCAGTAAAAATTACAGACAAAAAACAGTAAAAAAAATGCATAAAATACACGAAAGAGTAGTAGAAATTTACCCGCTGGTATAAAAATAAAAATCTAACTAAAAAAACCTCGAAAAAATTGCAGTAAAAATTATATAAAAATACAGTAGAAAAATAGATAAAGTTACACGAAAAAATAGAAATTTACACGCTTGCATAAAAATAAAAATCGAGCTCAAAATCTCCCTGAAAAAATTGCAGTAAAAATGTTATAAAAAAAAATAGTAAAAAATAAATAAAGTTATACAAACGAATAGAAATTTACAGACTTGTATAAAAATAATTATCGAACTAAAAAAACCCCGAAAAAATCAGAAGTAAAAATTACATCCAAAAACCAGAAAAAAATACAGAAACTAGAGAGAATACAAAATTTCGACTTAGAAATCGAAAAAAAAATAGAAAAAGAAAAGAAAAGAGGAGAAAAGAATTCGCAAAAAAATAGAGGAATGAAATTGGACGGAGGAGAATTTTGTCAATTGTTCCAAACCGCGACTGTACTGAGATACGCTGACCACGGTTCATGCACACTCCAGTACGTTGACTTACTGCATCGCACAGACACACATTCAGAAAATTCTCTCTACGTATGCGTGACACCAAATACGAATACTCGGCGCACGCACACATACCATTGGGGATGCAGATACTACGTCTCCCGGGGTTCTTGACCTGCACAACACAGATAATACCATACGCATACGTCATACTGCACAGAGCCGAGAAGATGTTACCGAGAAAATATTGAACCGACACCGTTTCTTTTTTACATTATATACAAGATGGTCACACGCATGTCCTATACATTTATATCCATCACCGGGACTTTATTTTCAATTACTTCTTTTTTTCTTCTTTTTTCTTCTTTTTTCTTCTTATTCTTATTTCCATCTATTCGAAAACCGCGAATAATTATCGGGGGCTCAATATTTTTCTTTTCATTCGCAGCATCCGCATTCGATTTTTCATTTTTTTCTCACAGAACCGATAACAAATAGAATCAGTATATAATTGTATTGTATAAACTTATAATAATAATACAGTAATAGTATAGTAGGAAAAAAATAATATAAAACAGTGTAGTAATCGTATAATAATAGTATAACAATAGTACAACAATAGTATAACAATAGTATAACAATAGCTCACCGATACTATAACAAATACCAATACTATAATAATACTATAAAAATAATACGATAATATTACGAAGAAGTAATTATTTTTAATTTCATCAAAAGTAAGAAGAAAAAAAATTGTTTTTGTAATTATAGGTTGTTTTCTTTGCGGTCTCTTTATTCTCCACTTAACAATTGGAATACTAAATTATTGATGTGTGAGCACGTTTTTAACGGTCATGGTCGGACATTGCAATATCTATTAATATTGTAATTTTAATTTATTTCCTCTAAATTTGAATTAGTCAAAAATAACTAATTTTATAGTAAAAAATCAGTCACTGATTCAAAAAGTCATTAATTACTAATGAAATAGTTAATATTAACTAATTATTAGTTAAATTTACTTTTACCTTAGGTCAAAATAACTGAAATTTTTGTTAACTAATTCAGTCAGTGAAATTTGACTATTTTTATAGTTATTTATGAACTAATAATTAGTAATTTCTAATTATTAGTATTAATTACTAATTAAATAATTAGAAATTGAATATTAGTATTAAATACTTATAATTAGTAATTAGAAATTAATTAACTAATTAAATATTAGTTTTAATTACTAATAATTAGTAATTAGTAATTATTAGTATTTATTACTTTGCTAATTATTAATTTGTTAGTTATTATTTATCAGTAGTTATTACTCTACTAGTTACTAATTTCTGTATCAAAAAATCAGCAACAAATTTACTACTAATAATTAGTTATTTTTATTTTAAATAATTCAGATTTAGAGAGAATAATTTTTTTTTCATAGGTTTTTGTTAATTGTTAGAGAAAAATAGATCAATTTTTTGCAATTAAATAATTAACTAATTAAATATTAGTATTAATTACTGATAATTAGTAATTACTAATTATTAGTATTTATTACTTTACTAATTATTAATTTATTAATTTATATTTATTAGTAGTTATTACTCTACTAGTTACTCGACTAGTTACTAATTTGTGTATCATAAAATCAGCAACGAAATTACTAATAATAATTATAGTTATTTTTAACTAATTTAGATTTAGAGAGAATAATTTTTTTCTATAAGTTCTTGGTAATTGTTAGAGAAAAGTAAATCAATTTTTTTCAATAAATGTTTAAATTGCGATAATATGAACAGCAATATAAATAATAATAATAATTTGTTAAATTCCGAATTTTCGAATCGAATTTATTGAGGTACTTTTTTTGTCAACTAGATAATTTTATAACGATTTTTGTTATTATTACTTTTATTATTTTCATAATTTCAGTTATTATTATTTTCATAACAATTTTTATTATTATTTTTATTTTTATAACTATTTTCGTTATTATTTTTATTATATTTATTATTTTTGTTCAATTTCGTTTGTTTGTTCGAAATTTCAAAATTCTTGAACCAAACTGCAAAAAGCAAAAATTTTCTTAATTTTGATTTTTTTGTGTGTTAATTTTCAAATTTTTGAATTAATTTGATACATTTTTGCTCTTAATTTCTGAATTTGTAAATCAATCTAATAATTTCGGTACTTTTTTGAATCAATTTGATATATGTACTTTTGAAATTAATTTTCAAATTTTCCTGTCAATTTTATTCATTTGGTATTTTTTTGATACTCTTTGATTTTAATTTTATATTTTTAATTCAATTTTGAATAAAAATAATATCAATAATAAATTAATAATACATGAAAAGAAAAAGAAATATTAAATTTTTTAAAAGTACTTTACAATTTAGAGAGAAATTGACTCAGAGCGAAATTTTTTTAATAAAAAAAAATACGAAACTTTAAAAGAAATTATATATGAAATTTAGTAAAATTATATTTAAATTAGATTTATTAATCTAATATTCTTGATATATTTTATAAAATTATATTAAATTTCACACAAGTTTCTTTATATAAAGTTTAATATTTTTTTATATAAAAAATTTTGCTGTATGATATTTTCTCCTCAAATTGTAAAATATTTTTATAAAATTTAATATTTATTTCCTTTCCCCGTGGTAATGTAATAATGATAATTTTAATTATACTGAACTATAAAATTTACAACGTTAAACTTGACAATTTTCAAAATCGTTACTTGGAAAATCGTCAGATTTAACGTTGTAAACTTTAGTTCAATTTAATTATACATTTTTAATATGTAATTTAATTATATAGTTATATCATATAATTATATATTTTAATAATATATAATTTAATTTTAATATATATTAATTGATAAAATAAATTATAATAATAAAATATAAAAATTTAATTTACTTTATATTTTTGAATTGACAATTGTTTCGTTGAAAAATTTTGAAAAAACTCAAAAATAATTTACTTTAATTTATTATTATAAACATTATACATAATTGAGGATAAATTTTGTAAAAAATATTGAACTGTAAATGAAAATAGGAATTTTTGATTGATTTTTTATTTTGTGGGGTCATTACAAAAATATGTAGAGCTTTCAGGGGGAAAGGGGGGTTAACTATCAGCAAAAAAACTGGCTGAGGGGTGTTAAAATTTCAAAAAAAGTTTAAAGTATTTTTTCAACGACCCCTGTACTCTTTTTGCAATTATTGTATAATAATGATTATAACCATTCTAATTAAACACTTTAAAGAGAATTTATTAACTAAATTCGCATTTTTCGGTTTAAAAGTCAATCTCTGACGGTTTTTTTTAATTTTTTTTTTTTTTTTTTTTTGAAATAGTAAAATGGAAATGTTTATATTGTTGAAATATTCGCGTGTTCGAATGGTTGAGTGAGCTTTTCGAACATGACCGATCGCTATATGTGTATGAGATCAAAGACAGAGATCCCGACTAATGCGAGTCTCCTGTCTTGCCCGATAGTCTCGAGCTGGGCTCATAGGTCCTGGTGGAGGTGGAGGAGAAATGAGCAACAACATCAGCGAGCGCGCCCTCCAGGAATGCTGGTCCACCCTGCAACGAGTGAGTTGAACACTCAGCCCGTTATTTAAAAAAAAAAATTACGAGAAAAATTATTTACATGTTCCCACCCTGACCTTATTTTTTTTTTTTTATTTTTTTTTTTTTTGTAACCATTCGCTTTTTTATAATTTTCTCGATTTGCATCCTTTTTTATTATTATCGTTGTTGCTCTTCTTTTTCCATTATGATAATTTTTCTCCTGCACGTCACCCAGTTCATCATTATTTAATTTTTAGATAAGGAAAAATCTTTATTATTGAGTTCTCGTCGAAATATTTTTTTTTTCTCAAAGATAATTTATTCACTGTTAACTCGAAATTAGCAAATTGTAACAAAACTACTTAAAATTTTTTAATTTGAAAATTAAATTTATTAATTTGCTAATTTAATTTATTAATTTGCTACTAAAAATGGGAATCAAGTAAAAACACTTGATTCCCATTTTTAGTGAAAATTAGAATTTTTGGTATCAATTTGATACTTTTGAGACAACTGTGATTTGGAAATTTATGAAATAGAAATTTAGAAACTGCTCTCTAAATTTTAATTGGTAAAAATTTTTACTAATTTGAATTAATCACTTTTTGCTTTATTTAAATTAGTAAATTTTGGTAAAAATTACTATATTTATTAGTAAAATTTACTCGCAGTTTTTTCTAAGGATATCAAATTGACACGAAAACTGAATCAAAAGTGTTTCGAAGAAACATTTTGATTCGTTTTTTGTTTCAATTTGATATCTTTAGAAAAACCTAATTCAAAAGAAAAAAGGTAATTACTAATTCAAATTAGTAAATATTTTTGTTAATTCAAATTTAGAAAGTGTAAATTAAAAATTATAATTATAAATTGTAAAATATAATTACAAATTAAAAATTATAATTACAAATTATAATCTAAATTCAAATTTAGAAAGTGTTAATTAAAAATTATAATTATTAATTGTAAAATATAATTATAAATTCAAAATAAAAATTATAATTATAAATTACAATTGCAAATTATAATTGCAAATTATGAATATAAATTAAAAATTATAAATTCTGAATGATAAATTATGATAGACGATTCATAAATTAAAAATTCTAAATTATAAGTCACAAATTTATAAAAAAAATTTGGAAAAATAATCTTTGAGGAATGTTGAATTAAAATTTATTTTTATAATGAACAAATTATTTTTTTTCCATTCGAGATAAAAATGTCGCACGTCAAATTTTATTTCTTTGATTTCATTTAGGTTTTATTATGATTGCAAATTCCAATTGCACAAATATATATTTTACATTTTCAATCCTTATATTTATGCATCCCGGCATGTGTATGCTTTATTCGTCGTGTTTCGTGTTGAATTTTTTTTCTTCATTTTTTTTTGTATAAATTACAAAATCAAAGAAAATGAGCAAACGTCTCAATTTTTCTTTGACATTTCAAATTCGATCGACTTGTATTTATAAAACATTCGCTAAAAGACAAGATCAAAGCGTACTATTGTATATATTTATAAATTTTGTAGAATAAGATGAAAATTTTTCAAATACAATATTATTTTGTTATAACTGAAAAATTGAAAAGGTATTTTTTTCAATTTCGTTATTTTTTTAAATTTTAGTTAGTGAAAAGTCGTCCATACTAATTTTAAGTTAGGAATAAATTCGTAATGATTTAATTAGGAAATTTAATTAGAATTAAAAAGTACTAAAAAAATAGTAAAATATTACTAAGAATGAGTAAAAATTGTCACTAAATTGAATTAATTAAAATTTCTACTTATTTTTATTTGTTTTCCCCTAAAATTTGATTTAAATTTATAAACTATTAAAAAAAATAGTAAAATTTATTGGAAATTAGTAGCAACTTTTACTGATTCTAAGTAGCTAAAATTTCTACTAATTTTTACAAATTCTCCCCTAAGATATACTGAAAAAAAGAAAAGTACTAGACAAAATAGCAGAATTTAGTAATTTTTACTAATTTCTTAACTGATAGTTAAAAGAAAATTTTTACTCATTTTAATAAATTAAAATTTCAACTTATTTTTAGAAATTTTTATTAATTTAAATTAATTCAATAATTATTTAATTTCTGCTATTGTTTAGCAATTTTTCCCTAAAATTTGAGTAAAAATTAAAAACTAGGGTAACTGCACCAATTGCCGAGGGTGCTCCAATTGTCGAGGATAATAATTTTCTTTTTTAGATAAATAGTATAATATATAATATTTAAGAACAAAAAAAATTTCTAAATAATCTTTGTATTTTCAACTGTATATTTATATATACAAATTTCGTAGCAATTCTACTGAAATAATTATTTAATTAATATTATAATTCACTGCTGTGAAATTTACACGAATCTCCATTTTCTTAATACTTCAGGTTGATTAAAACAGATTTTTAGAAATGTAAATTAAACGTATTTATAATGACTTTTTGTGTACAAAATTATTATTATAATTTTGTACACGAACTAAATTAATTTTGTATGCATGTTTTTTTGTTAAAAAAAAATATTTAATATTTTTTAAAAGCAAATCATCGGTATTTGGTTCCTTTTTTTTGACAGTTCCATTTTTCGAGGTAATGACTCGAAAATTGGTGTAGTCACTTTTTTCGCTGATGCACCATTTATCGATGGTTAAGTGTTTATTTACTAAACGTCAAACATAAATGCCAAACATTTATAGGTACAGAGAAAAAGATAAAAAATGCTCCAAAAATTTACAACCAACAGAAAATAATCAACCAAAAAAACGAGGAAGACCGAAAAAAAATTAATAAAAAAATGCATTATTTAAAACTAAAAAATTTTGTACTATAGTTTAATTATAATTAACCATTATATTTACAGTTCGTAATAAAAGTTTATTTTATTCGTTTACAAATTTAATGTGACTTAAATTAATTTATTTTTTTAATTAATGTCTGATTAACAAAATTGATTAAATTTAATTAACTTATATTTATAAAAGTTTAAAAAACAGTTAAATAATTTTCTGTCCTGTATCATCTACTATAAAAATGTTTTATATCGATATTATAAATTATTCAATTATAGTTAAATAAATATATTTGTCTTCTGGTAATGTTCTATAATATTTTTATCGAAAAAATAAATATCTACTCGATTTTCTAATATCTGTACAGGTTAATTGTTAGGTTATATTGGGTTATATGTTTAAAAATGTCATACCCTCGACAATTGGAACAGACCCTCGAGAAATTAGCACAAGACCATCGACAAATGGTGCTTTTGCTCGATTGACTTTTAAATATATTTTTTGCTTAACAATTTAGTTTATATTAAAAAAATAAATATGAATATTAAACATTATTAGATCCTTCGTCCAAATATACAAAAATCAAATTTTTAAGTGCATTTACTTCCGAGAAAAAAAATGTCAAAGTCACATGTTGCCTAAAACCCTCGACAATTGGTACAGTTACCCTATGAAACGAAACAAGTAAAATTCTGTTAAGAACTAATAGAAATTTTTAAAATAATGATAATAGTGGAAGTTGTGGTGATAGTCGACTTTTCACTAATTTAAAATTTAGAGAATTAACTGCAAAAGTTAGTTAACAATTGAATTATTTAATTATCTTAATATTTAATATTAATACAAAATTATTATTATTATTATTCGTAAAAAAAAAAAAAATTTTTCTTATTTATTCCCCAAAAAAACTAAAATAAATCAGCCAATTGAGAACGATCCTCGATAACTTTAGCGGAATTAAAATATGTATAAAAATCAGATTTTACAAAAATCTGGAAATTTTTAATTTAGAGAATTAACTGCAAAAGTTAATTAACAATTGAATTATTTAATTATCTTAATATTTAATATTAATTTTTCAAATTTTTTTTTGATTTTTGGAAAATGATGGAAAAAGTTAAAAAAGAAAAAAGATTATCTTTTTTAATAAAATAATCGTTTTTCTTTTTTAACTTTTTACATCATTTTCCAAAAATCGAAAAAAAATTTCTTTATAAATATTATAATGGAAGGAAAAACTTTTAAATTTAATATTAATATTTAATATTAATACCAAATTATTATTATTATTATTATTCGTTAAAATAGAAAAATTTTTCCTATATTTATTCCCCAAAAAACTAAATTAAATCAGCCAATTAAGAACGATCCTCGATAAATTTAGCGGAATTAAAATATGAAAATCAGATTTTACAAAAATCTGAAAAGAGAAAATAAAACGAAAAAAAAAATTCTTTAATTTACAAAAGCCCAGAAGAAGAGTTTTCGAAAAGAAAGTGTCGCTAACGAGCGCTCAATTGTGTTATATTGCGGTTGAAGTGATGAGGACCTATAAAAAGGTATGGGGCAAAGTAAGGGGGAAAAAGGGGGACAGGGGGTGGGTGAAGCAAAAAGAAACCTTTATAAAAGAGAAGATGTAGAAGAAGGCAAAGTAGAAAACTTTTAAATTCTCTCAGCAACGAAGAAACAATTTGTTTCGTTAAGTAGCCACATTCCTTCTTTTCTTTCTTCTTTTTTTTTGTGTGGTATTTTTTTTTTTTTTTTGCTTGTCCCGTTGAAAGAGAAAAGTAGTGTAGGGAATGGGCGAATAGGGAGTTTGGGGGGCACGACACGGGGACGTAAAGTTAAGTCCGATTTTCTTTCTTGCGCGCACTTGTGTTCTTTCTCTTCTTTCAAAAGTGCACGCTTCATTCTTAAAAGCCACAAGAGCACAGAGAGGGAGGGAGAGAGGGAGAGGAAAGAGGCAAAACTTTTCGGAAAATCGCAAAAACCCAAGGCGCAACGGTGATGGCAAAGTTTTCACGTTTCCTCGAGATTTAATTAAAACATTCGCTTCCATTCTTTCTGTCAGGGAATTTTTTTGTCTCCGTTGTTTTTTTTCTCTCTTTTTGTCTTTAATTTCTACAATACGATACAAGGTAAAATGTTTTCTTTTTTTCGAAACCAATTCTTTAATTTTTACTTTGCGGGAATATTTTTCTAAGGATATCAAATTGAAACAAAAAAAAAAAAGATTCAAAATGTTGCTTCGTAACAATTTTTCAAATTGAGACAAAAAATTGCTTCGCAACACTTTTGATTCGTTTTTTGGCTCAATTTGATATCTGCAGAAAAACTGTGATTTATCATTTTAGTTATTTTTGGTATTTTATTAAAGTTAGTCGAAAATTTTAAATAAAAAAATTCATAAAAGATTTTTTTTTTAATGTGAGAGAAATTTTGAAAGTTCGAGTGAATGAAATGTTATTGTTTAGTGTAAATATTTTTAAAAACTGTAAAAACTTTGAATTTTTAAACAGAAATAAATTTTCGGTCATTTGAACACAGAAGTTTTTAAATAATTTTTCTTTTCAAATATTTTAAATTTAAAAATTAATGTAATGAAAATCATTGAATTCCTGCAAAGAATTTAATCAAAAAATTTGAGAATAATTGAATTCCTTCAAAGAATTTTGATTAAAATTTTTGTAAACTATACAATTAAAGTCTTTTGAATAATTTTTTTCATTTTTTTTTTAAATACACTTTCTTTGATTATTGAAAATTTCTGTTTAATTGGAAATTTTAAAAGTAATTGCACGTTATGAAGAATTTTATTCAAGTTTTTAAAGTAATTGTTTTTCATAAATAATTGGAATTAAACATTTCAGTTATTGAACTTTATTAAAATTTTTAAAAAATTATTAAATTCTTCTCAGAATTTTATTAGAATTTTCTGAAATAATTAAATTCATTCGAGAAAATTTATTAAAATTTAGAAAATAATTGAATTCTTTCGACAAATTTTATTCTAAATTGAATTGTTTTAAAGGATTTATTGAAATTTTAGAAAATAATTGAATTTTTTCGTAAGATTTATTAAAATTTTATTTTAAAAAATTGAATTTTGGCAAAAAATTTTACTATTTTACAAAAATAATAATTGAATTCTTTCGAAAAATGTTACTTTATTGGAATTCTTTTGTGAAATTTTATTAAAATTTTTTTACTATTTTTTAAAAATAATTGATTTTTTGCAATGAATTTTACTATTTTAAAAAAAAATTGATTTGTTTTGAAGGATTTATTTTTATTAAAATTTTAGAAAATAATTAAATCTTTCGTGAAATTTTGTTAACATTTTTTTGAAAATAATTGAATTTTGGCAAAAAATTTTACTATTTAAAAACATAATTGAATTTTTTCAGGGACTTTTATTATTTATAAAAATAATTGATTTTGTAACGAATGAAGAAAAAAATTGAATTCTTTTGTAAAATTTTATTGAAAATAATTGAATCTTGGAAAAAAAATTTTACTATTTTAAACAAATTGAATTTTTTCGAAGGATTTATTAAAATTTTTTTAAATAACTGAATTCTTTCGTTACATTTTATTAAAATTTTATTGAAAATAATTGAATTTTTTCAGAGAATTTCATTATTTACAAAAATAATTGATTTTGTAACGAATTAATAAAAAAAATTCAATTCAATTTCAATTCGTGAAATTTTATTGAAAATAATTGAATTTTTGCTAAGATTTTGCTATTTAAAAAAAATAAAAAATTGAATTTTTTCGAAGGATTTATTAAAATTTTTTTAAATAATTGAATTCTTTCGTGAAAAGTTAATAAAATTTTGTTCAAAATAATTGAATTTTTGCAGAGAATTTCACTATTTATAAAAATAATTGATTTTGTAACGAATTAGGAAAAAAATTGAATTATTTTATGAAATTTTATTGAAAATAATTTAATTTTTGCAAAAAATTCTACTATTTATATAAATAGTTGAATTTTCCGAAGAATTTTATTTTTTATATAAAAAGAATTGAATTCTTCCAATTTTTTTTCTGCAAAAACAATTTAATTATTTAAATTTTTTAAAAATATAAACAATAATAGTTAATTATGTAGTTAATAAATGAATTTTTTTTGTAAAAATATTATTTATTCTTTGAATTATAAAAAACAAAATAGAATTCTACAAAATGAAAAAAATTGTCGATTTTATTACTTAAAGAGGGGATTTGAAAAAAATCTACATACATAGAATACGAAATGACAATTTTCGCGCACCCTCTTTTTAAACGAGTGAGCAATTTTTTTTTGTGTCTAAGAAAGAAGAACCGCCCTTCGAAAGCGTACCAATCAAAATTTGTTTCAAAATCAATAATAAATTGGTTGACACCCCCTTTGCACTGCCGTAGCAGTTCATCAAACAAATGAATACCAATCTCAATATAATCTCTAAAAGAACGAGAAAGTAATTTTAAATATACATATGCGATAGAAAAAACAAAGATAAATACTTGAAAACTCCTGCTCAGATATTCAAAAGCTCATCATCTCTCACTCTGATCGTGAAGGGACGTGGGAAACGTTGAAAAAAAAGGAAAAAAAACTTGTGTTATCCAAATACTTTCTCTCTCGTCACCCCAATATTTCGCGAGACCAGTTCTCATGCCTAATTCCAAAACCAACTTGCCCGAAAGGGATGTGTTTTTTTCCTGAGAGCGTAAATTAAAATCCAATTATTTCGGCGCCTCTCCGGAACCCTTTTCGATGCTAGGATTCAAATGAATTTTTTTTTCCCTTTTTTTGTAAATGAAACGATCTCCCTCGCTCTTTCTCGTCTATTATATATATCTATATACATGTTGAAAGTGTTTAAAAACTTCATGTTAGCATTTTATGAGTCGAGAGTTTATTCTATGAATGCAATGGCATTTTTAGTCGGAGATTAAAAAGTTGCAGCCAAACTTTCTGATAATGAAAACAGTTTGTTGAAAAATTTTCCGAATTTCATTTTAATCATTTTATTTATAATACCGAAGCAGACTAAATAAATTAACGTGGGGGAAAATATTTCGAAGCTGTTTTTTAAAGACTCTGGTTAATTTTTCTAAATCAGAATTAAGAATTAAGTAATTAATTATTAATTATTAATTATTAATTACTAGAACATGGAAATTACTTTAAGAAAAATAATTTTTGTTTAATTTTACGTCCGTTTTTTTTACAAAAGTAAAAATATATTTTGTTAGAGAAAGATATTTTTAAGATAAAAAGAAAATTTTAAGGTAAGGAGAATTTAAGTTTTTTAAACTATTAATTATTATTATGTTTTGTATAAAATATATTATTTTTGTAATATACAAAATTTTGTATATACAATAAACCAGAAAATACGGTTGATACAACAAAATAGAGTACAGATTCAAAAATTTTTTTTTCTAACTGAATAATTGAAAACAGTGTTAATTAATTAAATTTCTATCACAGTATAGAACTTATAACTGACAGCTGCTTGTAAAATCAGAACCAGTTTTCGTGTCACTAGTCGAGCAGGAAATGAGGAAAAAAAAACAACTCACATATATATATATAGCGAGACCTTTAGGCAAAAGTTTCTTTTGTTTCAAAAACCTTTTTCCCGAGGGATGCAAATCGGTAGGCGTTGCTATTGTCTCAACACCCCGTTCAAAGTAAATTCAAGACCACACTCCTTTTTCTCACGTTGCATCTCTTCTGTGTAATACTTTTTTTTTCTCTTCTCTCTTGCTACTAGAAATTGTTAAGATAATCTCTTTTTTGTTTCTAGTGCAAAAAAAACCTAATTCTTTTCATGTTTAATTAATTAAATTCATGCAGTTGTTGCGGAGATTGTATTTTTTTTTTTTTTTTTGAAAACTATATTAAAAAAAGAAGAGAGGAAATTAGTCATTTGTTTTTTTCGTTTTTGGTAATTATAAATTAAAAGATTGCCATAAATCTCAAAGTCCTTTAATCCTGTTTCAATATTCGCGGTCATGACCCCTTTTAATACTGGTTGGGTAACTGTAATTACAGGATACTAGTCTAGAATTAAAGTTGAGTTTAGAAGCATGTTCGAGGACAAGAGATCTTCTTTCAGATTAGAACTATTTTAACATTTTAACAATCCACCGTCATCGTCAATTTTTAGTCGGGAGCAAAAAATTATTTTTACGGGTATAAAATTTGAATATTCAAAAAAGGAAAATTTAAAGACCAAATTGAAGATCATTTGGTAAATTGTTCCTCTAATGGTATTCAAAATTTAGAAAAAAAAATTATTCATGAAGAAGATAGAGTCATTAAAAAACTATTTTCACTGTTTTTTTATTTCAATTATTTCTTTCAATTATTTTGTTGAGTTATTTCTTTTAATTATTTACAATTTGTTTTTATAATTTATTTTAATTAGAATTTTAATTATTGTAAAATAAGGAATTTTTAACTTATTCTAATGATAACAAATTGAGACAAAAAAAAAAGAATAAAAAATAAAACCAATTTTTTAATCTTTACTTGTGGGAATTTTTAAGTTTTTCTGCAGATATCAAATTGAGACAAAAACACGAATCAAACATGTTGCTTCGCAAACGCACTTTTGATTCGTTTTTTGTCTCAATTCGTTCTGCAGAAAAAGTGTGATTTATTATTTTTGGTTTTTTTATTAAAATTAGTCGAAAATTTTAAATAAAAAAAATTGATCCAATACGCTGCTAAATACAATTGTAAAAAATTTGAATTTTTAAAAAGAAATAAATTTTCAGTCGTAAATTTATTTCAAAAAAATAAATTTTTTTGAACTCGGAAAAAATTTGAGTAATTGAATAAATTCGAAGAATTTTATTATTTATAAAAATAATTGAATTCTTGCAAAGAATTTTGATTAAAATTTTCGAAAATCTTAATTAATTTTAATTAATTAGGAAATTTCCTAATTATTTTAAAGAATTTTTTCAATTTGTTTTAAATAATAGATTTTCTTTTAATAATTGAAAATTTTCAAAGTAATTGAATATTATGAAGCTCAATTTTTTAAAATAATTTGAATTAAACATTTTAATTATTAAATTTTATTAAACTTTTTGTAAAAAATATATAAATTATCCTCAAAATTTTTTTTACAATTTTATTTTAATATATATTTAAAAAATGGAATTGTTTCGAAGGATTATTAAAAATTTTAGAAAATAATTGAATTTTGTCAAAAAAATTGTACTATTTAACAAAAATAATTGAATTCTTTCGAAGAATGTTATTATTTATGAAAATATTTATTAAAATTTTTGAAAATAATTGAATTCTTTGGAAATAATTTGTTTGACGAATTAAGAAAAAAAATTTAATTCTTTCGTATAAAATTTTATTGAATATAATTGAATTTATGAAAAATTTTACTGTTTAAAAAAATAATTGAATTGTTTTAAAGGATTTTAAAAAATTTTATTGAAAATAATTGAATTCTTTCGTGAAATTTTATTAAAATTTTTGTTAAAAATAATAGAATTTGAACAAAAAAATTTACTATTTTATAAAAATATTTTAATTTTTCCGGAGAATGTTATTATTTATGAAAATATTTATTAAAATTGTATTGAAACAATTGAATATTGTTTCGAACGATTTATTTAAATTTTTAAAAATAATTAAATTCTTTCGTGAAATTTTATTAAAATTTTATTGAAAATATTTGAATTTTTGCAAAGAATTTTACTTTTTTTAAAAAAATAATTGAATTGTTTTGAAGGATTTTTTAAAATAATAGAAAATAATTAAATTCTTTCGTAAAATTTTATTAAAATTTTAGAAAATAATTGAATTTATGAACAAATTTTACAGTTCACAGAAATAATTGCATTCTTTGAAAGGATTTATCAAAAATTTTAAAAAATAATTGAATTTTTTCGTAAAATTTTTGTAAAATTTTATTTGAAAATAATTGAATTCCTGCAGAAAATTTTATTATTTCTGCAAATAATTGAATTCTTGCGAACGATTTTATTAGAATTTTTATAGTTGAATGTCCAAGAAGAAATTTATTACTTTTTTTAAAAATAATTGAATTTAATTCTGAGATGAATATTGTTATTTATTAAAATAATCGAATTTTTTTGAAAGCTTTATTTTTATTAAAATTTTAGAAAATAATTAAATTGCTTGGAAAAATTTTGTAACTAATTAAGAAAAAAATTTGAATCTTTTCATGAAATTTTATTGGCGCAAATAATTGAATTTTTACAAAGATTTTATTGTTTAAAAAAATAATTGAATTGTTTTATAGGTTATTTAAAAATTTTATTAAAAATAATAGAATTTTAACAAAAAAATTTACTATTTTATTAATAATATATGAATTCTTCCGAAGAATGTTATTATTTATGAAAAATATTTATTAAAAATTGTATTTAAAAATAACTGAATTTTTGCCAAGAATTTTACACCCGAAAAAATTAAAGTAGCAGAAAATAAAACACTGAATTTGGGGGGGGGGGGGGGTAGGGGATTGGATTAAATAAAACAATACAGTTTGTAATGTATATTTATAAAAAAGAGATAATTGTCGTCAAAAGAGATTTTCTCGTTATGTTTCTTTTATTACTCTCATACATGTCGCTTTTATAACCCCTTTGGGCACTTTTTTTCCTTCATTTTTTTTTTTATATATTCTGGAGCTGGAAGGATCAACAATTCAAATAACGGTCTTGGCGCGTCGTGCTTTTGTTTCATGAAAACTTAACCCCCTCCCTGTAACTCTTATTTCTCCCTATGACCCGAGTCCTAAAAGGGTTTCTGTTTCGAGTCCAAGAAACGGTTTCGTGTCTCGTGGCCGTTACGATGCAAACAAAATTATAACGTCTTAAGCCCCAATATACCCATTCCATAAAACCTCTTGAAACACTTACTCAACCACCCTGCCCTCCCCCCTCTCATTCTCCTTCCTAACGTCACCAACCAACCCCCTTTGTCTTTCCAGGTTTTCAGTAATTTTGTATGATTTTCGGATTGCATGATTCGGCATAATAACACTTTGGCAATTTCTGTCTTTTTCTCTCCGTCTCTCTCTCTCTCTCTCTCTCTCTTGCTTCTCTTTTAGGATTAAAAGATATAATATTTCGTTTCGAACTTTGAAATTGAATTAATCGAACTTGGAAATTTCAATTTTGTATTTTTGACTTTTTTTTCGCCTTCGATGAAATTGATTTAGAATTTAGATTCAATGAAGTGCGATAATATTGAAATAAACGGAACAATTTGGGATTTAATTTCCTTCGCTTAAAGGTTTCGATTCTCTTTATTTGTATATTTGAATGTCTCGTGTTACAAACTAAAAGATTAATTTTACAGACTGAAAATTTATATATTGTTTGGTAAAATTAGAAAATATAAAAATTTAATTATTTCAGGGAAAAAAATATTTTAAATAAACGATTAGTTGTCTATTAAAATTAACTATAATAATTTGAATGTTTTTTTTTTTGAAAATAATAATTGAATTACTTAAAAAAAATTTTATTATTTATGAAAATAATTAAATGTTTGGATACAATTTTATTAACAATTTTTTTTTTTAAATAATTGAATTCTTTTTGGGAAATTTTATATTAAAATAGTTAAAATATATACCGTATACAAATATAAAAAAAAACATATTATTAAGTCAATGTGATTTCGTCATGGGAACGAAACGGTTCCGGTTCCGAAGTGACAGCTAAAAAAAGTGTTTATAATGGATGGGAAAAGAGCTGGAGGAATCGCGCAAATCGCGCCTACGCGAAAGATAGAGGGACAGATAAAAAGATATATATGACCAGTCAGAGGGAATGCAGACAGGGCAAGAGGGAAGGAAAGAATGAAAGAAAGAAAGAAAGAGAAAGAAGAAACGCGTTACGAAGTAATCGTCATGCCGCCATACGTATATATATATAAACGGGGATATCGTCCCCCCCCTCTCTCTCTCTGGTTTCTTCTATTTTCTCTCATTTCTTTCTCTTTTTTTTCTCCCGAGTTCTTCACTCTTTCTCTCCAGTTCCTCCTCCCCCCCCCCGACCCCTGCTGCTTGCCCCTCTCTTCAACTATACTCTCTTCTTTCTCACTAACACGCGGTTTTGCCGTGACCTACCCCAGGAAGAACTGAGCGAGCATGCACACGCGCCCACACATTCTGCAACGCTCCGCATAACGCACGCTGCGTCAACAATTATTTCTTTTCTTTCCTTTTTTTTCCCAAAGATAAGCAATTAAATTTATTTTTTCATTGTTTTCAAGCGCATTTTTATTTGTTTTTTTTTCTTTTCTGTTATTGAAAGTGTATTTTTTTTTGACTTTTTGAAGGGGGGCGGGGGGGGGGGTTATTTATTCGATAGCCATTTTATTCCATCCTATGAAATTTTTTTCTCGTGAAATCGAAAATAAAAATTGTTTTCTATTCTGGAAAAGTAATTTCAAATTCGTTGTCTAGGAAACCGAAAAAAACTCGAAGTGCGCGGTTTCATTTACTTTTCGTAAAGTCGCCGCCATATTGACTCGGCCATTTTTAGATTTTGAATTTCCCATCAACAACTCAACAAAAAATTTCTATTATCAGTTTTTTTTAACACTTTGCAATATTTATTCGACAATTTTGAATTTTAGGAATTTCAATTTTATTATCAACCCTCGCGTTTAACAAAATTTTAAAGTCAATATTTCATACGAAACCTCAGTCACCAACATAAATATATCATTTTTATTCTTTCTTCTCTCGTCAAAAACTAAAAGAAAAAAAAAACATCGCAAAGTCTATAAATTACAAGAGTTCACATTACAACTATTTTAAATTTTGGATGTTTCCCAATTGGAGTGCCTTCAAAATTTTTCCAACCGTCGAACCTAGAGCATATACTTATAGTTAAAAATATTTCTTATTTTTTCTATTTCTCCTTATTTTATTTTAAACTTTTCGCATAACTGTCATACTAGAAAAGCGTCAAATTCAATTTTTTCTAGACAGTTAATTTTTTATAGTAACTAATCAATATTGCGAATTGTATCAAATTGCTATCAAAATTGGTACAATTGGTACAATTAGTATAAATAACAACTAATTTGTATTGTTTTTTGTACTATTATTGTACTAATTATTAATGTAACATTAATTTTTACTAATTACGGAATTACTTATAGTATTAGTCAAGGAATTAACTAATTAGTAAAAAATTAATTTCAATCAAGGTTAATCACTTTTCGTTTTTTAATTTGCCAAACAGTTTTTCTAAGCATAATATCAAATTGAGACCAAAAAAAAGGATCAAAATTGTTGCAAACGCACCAATTTTGATCCGTTTTTTTTTGCCTCAATTTGATATCTTTAGAAAAACTGAATAAATTTTTAAATTTTTTATAAAAATAAAAATTGATCTAACGCAACAATTTTGATCCGTTTCTTTTGTCTTAATTTTATATCCTAAAAAGAGAATTAAAAAAGCTTATAAAGAAGGAAAAAACTGATTTTTCAATATTGAGTTCGCGTACATACTTTTTTTCCCGCGCAACATCTTGACCAAGGAGAAAAAAAATTATATTGCGCGTATACATTGACTGTTTTTTCTTATCGTTCATTGACTCTCATATACACACTATATAGCGCAGTGTTACTGAGATCGTCGTCCCAGAGAGCGTCCATATACTAAATTCCCCGCGCTTCCCTCTCACATATACAATATAGTCTGTGATAAGAAATTGCATTTTACCATAACGTTATATATATACAACGCATTCTTAACCCTCGAAATAAAGCGCAACTTCTTCGGTGGCTAACGATTCTAAATATTGACATAGAGTGCGAAATAAATTTATCGTAATGCCGAATGACGAAACGCAATACTATAACGTATATAAAGAGTTCGACGACCCTGTTTTTTTTAAATTTTTCTTTCGTGTAAACACATATTGACGAAAAAGGGGGATGTTGCTATTCTCGAATTTCCAAACTTGCAATTTACCCACATACATCGGAGTGCATAAATATTTTATTACTCGTCACGATTAAAAATATCCTTTTCTTATGAAATCGATTATTCGGGTGGGAAATTATTTTTCTTGTTTTTAATTTGGAATTTTTATTTTTTTGACTTTTTTATTATTATGCTAAATAATTTTTTTTTTATCTATTTTATTGTATTTTTTTTATTGTATTTTTTTATTAATTGCCAAAGCAAAAAGTCAGCCACGACTTTAATAATATTTCGATATTAATTTTTGAAATTAAAATTACAATTTTCTCTTTTTCGAAACTTTTCCTGAATTCTACACGAATTCCCTCAAAAATGCTAGACGGAAATTTATACAATTATTTTTCTACAAATTATAGAATATTATAATGTATTAAATTTTTCTGTTTTTGAATTTCGCGCCAATATAGTTCATTAAACTGCCGCCTAGGGGGCATGGAAGTTCTCTCGCAAGCGCAATTCGTTTCTCGTCTCCTTAGTTTGAATTCTCCTCTATAAAAACTCTTTTCCAAAAAAGAATACAAAAAAGTGCAAAAAAGAAAAATAAAAACAAGAAAAATAGAAAATAGAAACAAAAAATAGAAAGAAAAATAGAAAAGAAAAAAGAAAAAAAGAAACCGAAAGTAAGAAACAATTCACCAGTTTGAATTTCAAAGACTGGCGTTTGAATAAAGAAAACGAAGAAGTGCAGCTTTTAGAGACTCTTATATTATATATATGTACAAAAAAAAAAGAATATCGTCTCAGAAGAAAATTCATAGTCTCAAAAGACTTGGGGCAGCATCAACGAAGAAGATAAAAGAGAGGGGAGAACCGGCAAAAGATCGTTGCCCTTCTAAATATAAGTTTGCAAAATCGAATAGCAAAAGTATACGAGGAGTTTTGCCGCGTTTCTTGAGAGCTGTGTGTATATTGCCGCGGTTTCCCCTTTTTTCCTCATTCTCCCCCCCCCCCCCAGGCCCCCTCCCTCTACCTTTTATCGTTGAGCCTCCTCCTTCTTCCTGTTACCTATCTCCCTTCCATTCGTAATAAGAGAAAGAGAGTGAAAGACGTGAAATAAAGTGGTGGGGAGGGAGAAGTGCACAAGTCGCGAAAAAATATATGAGTATGGTGAATCCCCACTTTTTCAAACATGTGTACATACTTTTATTTATATATTTCTTTTTTTTGCACTTTTTTGTACCCTTTCTTCTATATTTACAATATAGAATATATATATATATATATAGAAAATTTATTTATAAATATATAATTATATTAAATATAATTTAAAATAATAATATAATAGGTCCAAGGTGGCCAGGGCACTAAGGTGGGCACTATAGGAAAATTCTTCTGCATTATTATATTTATGTTGAATAATAAAATAATTTAGTTCTTCACTGAAAAAAAAGTATTCTTAATTTAAGAATATATATACTAAAAAAAGGTGCCCAGGATATTCTCAACTTAAATTAAGTGAGAAATATTCTTACTATAAGAATATATTCTCATTGTAAGAATATTTCCACTTAATTTAAGTGGAGAATATCCTGGGCACCTTTTTTATAGTATATTCTTAAATTAAGAATATTTTTTTTTCAGTGTTGTATATGAAATAAGATAAATAATTAACATAATATTTAAGAGTGGCTTCTTATAAGCAGAAAAACACAGAGTTTGCAACTATTGATTCTGTGATTATAGGCCAAAAACAATATATTTAAATAAAATTACCTTAAATTGATTTTTGCAACTATTTTCTTAATTTTTCAGTGGCCGCCTTGGGGACACTTTTTTTTAAACCAAAGTTTCAGCTCTTTTTCCAAAGTCGTCTAAGTTTTATTTTCCTTAGTAAATTAAAAAATTTTTGTTTGCTAAAATGTTAGCTAAGGAGATAAAGTTTCAGGGCATGTATTATTAATTATGTTATATAATAACGTTTAGGAATTACATTCGTTCAAAAGATGGCTGGCCACCTTGGTGCCCCTTACCCTGCAAATAAAAATAATTTATTAAATAAAATTATATTAATATATAGTTTATGTTGAATATAAATATAAAATATTGCATAATACATAATATTGTATATTATACAATATAAAATATATAACATTGTATAATATTATATACAATATATAATATATAACATATTATGAGAACGTATTTTCCCAGCGCGAACCGCGCATCTCGTTGCGTGGAGTTCTTAGGGTCGAATTTCGCGAGACGGGACCCCACAAAACGTAGTCGTAGGTCAGGAACACGGCGTGTTTGTCGGAGGAGTGAGAGAGCTTCTGCTCAAGTATAAGAAGAGGTGGGAGAAAAAGAGAGCACAGGGAGGAGAGTAAAAGTAGGTGCCGACTTTGTTGGAGGGGGAGAGCGAGAAAAAGAGGAAGGCAGGAGAGGGGAGAGAGAATCAAGAGGGCCAAAACGTTGTAAATTTGTGCGTGATATGTGCGCGATGATCGAGGATTCGTAATTTATGTCTAGAGAGGGGGGAGAAGGTGCCTCTTTTATGACAAGGATAAAAGAGAACAGAGATAAAAAAAAGAGGAAAAAAATTATCGAGTGGGAGAAAAAAATACCAACACTTTTTCTCTCTCTCTCTCCCTGAATCTAGGTCACGAGATTTGCGACTTCAGTTCGTTGTTGATATTGAAAAAAAAGTTTTTATAATAAATCCAGTCACTTATTTACTTTTTTACCCTTTTTATATATTATGTCAAAAATGTCGAATTTAATTTTTTTCGTAATAAAGAAATTAATTTATTTAATTGTAATTAAATAAAACTTTGAGGTTAACCATCAATACGAGTAAAAAAGATTCAGACACAGAAAAAACGATAATCTAATTTTAAGAAGAACCTATACTTAAATTAATAGTGTCCCCATGGGGGCACTTATTTTAAGAATAGGGAATATTCTTGGCTCCTATTTAAATATTAGGTTCTTCTTAAAATAAGATTATCGTTTAAAGAGAAAAGAAAATCTCTTTTTTCCAAAGTTAAATTGTTGAATTCATTAAAATAATTTATTATTAACTGAAAAAAAACAAAGGAGGAAATAAATTGGAATTGTAAAAAGCGAGTGTTGTGTGTGGCATTACGCTCGCCGTCTAGAGATCTCTGCACACGCGTGGGTGAATATCCTGGCTGGTTTTGCGCCGATAAGTGAAGGGGGGGGGGGGCCACCAGGAGAGAGAGAAGAGTCTTGATTCTTAAGGACGAGGAAAAGGGAGAAAAGAAGAAAAAGAGAGGGAGGGAGGGGAGGGCAAAAAGCTCTCGCATCCCCACTCTTCCCAACTTGTGTCTTCTCCCCCCACCACGCTGCTTTTAGAGTCCGGCCCCTTCTCCTCTCACTCTCACGGTCATTCCCCCCACCACTCTCGAACCTGGACCTATCCCAAAATTTAGAGGTCGGCCAACGGCCCACAATTTCTCGGTGGGCCCCATTCGCATCTGGGACTCGCGCCATGAGTATTATTCTTGGGAGAAAGGTCTTCATTGCGACCCCTCTTTTTCTCTCTCTCTCTCTCTTTCTCTCACTATTTTTTCCTCTCTTTTTCCTTCTTTTTTTCTCTCTCTGTTTCTTTCTTTTACTATTTTTTCTCTCTCTTTCTCTAACTCTTTTTTTTTCTCTGTCTCTTTCTTTCTCATTTGGGTTACCACCCAAAAGAGAAAGAAAGAGAGAGAGGAGGAGAAAAAAAATAGAGAGAGAAGGAGAAAGAAAAAAGAGAGAGAGGAGAAAAAAGAGAGAGAGGGGAAAAAAGAGAAAGAGAGGGAAAAATGGAGAGAGAGAGAGAGGTCGCAATGAAGACCATAACTATGTGGGTGTCACAGCCTCGACCTTCTCTCTCGTCCCGGGTCCATAATACCAAAGTGTCTCGTGGTGGGGATTTTTCAGCCCAGATCCACTCTTCTGGAACGGGGACCCCTCTACGAGAGCACAAGACCAATCCCCGTCGAGGACGCGGTTAACTAGCCTACTGGGGCCAATTCACTCGGGGCTTCGGCTGCTCCAGCGGCGCCCCAGCATTTTATACTCCAAAGATTCTTTAAGCAAGTAAGGTGCGCACGCGGGGCAAATTTCTTTTTTCCCTGCTTCCACTATATCAGCAGAGAGAGAGGGGGGGGCTTTTTCTTCGCTTCAAAGAGAGAATGGAACAGAAGAGAGAGAAACTTATGGAAAAAAAACAGGAGAAAAAGAAAACAAGAATATAAAAAGTCAAAAGAAGAAGAAGAAGGAGATGGAAAAACGAGTTGAATGTTTATTGGAATAGAAAACGGAGCGTGCGCGAACGCTGCGTTTGAATGCACGCGATCGCTCTTGGCGGCCAATCGACGACGATCACTCTCGCATCATCTCAAACCGTTTTTACAGTCTCTCCCACCTTTCAACCCCCACTTCCCCCCCTCCTCCTGCGTGTCTGTGTGTGAGTGCGATATTCGGAAAGGAAAGGAAGGAGAGGACAACACCAAGAATCACGGGACGTCTGCCGTTCAGGAAAAATCGGTCCTCCTGGAGTTCCCACCGCCGTCTCGAGTTACGCGTGTCGCGTGCGACGATTCCGCGTGTCGCGAAGAGAACGTGAACCTCTTCCGGTGGGAAGAGGTCCCCCGATGAGCGGCACCTGGTTCCCGCGCCGTTCAAATTGTCTAGTTCCGGTTAAGCTCACCGTAAGCCACGGTGCCGCTCTTCACACGCAGTGCAAATCGAGAGTTGTCTCATCGGTGGTTGTTTCTTTTTTTTTGACTTCTTCTTCTTCTTCTTCTTCTATTCTTTCGCACTGAGAGAGAGAGAGAGAAAGAAAATCTTCTTTTTGGTGTTTTCATCACTTGCTGTGACTGCGGTACCACGAAGTCTCGTTTTTACTCCCCCAACTTCCCCTTCCCTTCTGTTGGACTAAATGGAAAAAAAGGAATCCCACCACTGAGAGAGAGAGAGAGAATGAAGAACGATGAACTCGAGGAACAGTGTGCCATATTTTGTGATTTTTTTAACTAACTCCTACCACCGCAAGACTGTGATCCACTAGAACCACGAACTACCTAAATATTGCCGAGGTAAGAATTTCTTTTTACAATGCGATTTGGCAAGTTGACAGTAATCTCCCTTATTGGGAATATTATATATACCACGTGTGTGTAGTTTCTGGCGCGCTTTTCTCAGTCCTACTATTCATACTTTGATCTAAACATTTACAATGACTTTTTTTTTTAATATTTATTACAATAATCTATTACCATTTTGAAAAATGTATTTCCAAACTGCTAATAATTTTTGACACTATTATTAATTTATTTCCAAAATGGAAATATTTTTTGCACTAAAATTATTTACAACAATCGATTACTATTTTGAAAAAAAAGTAACCGAAAATAGAAATAATTTTACTGTAATAATTAATTTTCATATATATTAGAGCCAACAAAAATTCATTGCCTGAATTTATTAACTTTTCGAAAATTAAAGTAACTTCCCAAATGGAAATATCTAATAGAATTAATTTCCGTTTTAAAAATAACTGAAAATATTTCCAAAAATATTTATTGCAATAATTAATTTCCAATTTAAAAAAAAATATTCAATGCAAGAATAATTCATTAACATTTCGGGATTTAAAGTATTTCCGAAATGAAATTATCTAGAATTCATTTTCATTTTTCAAAATAATAATTCCAAGATCAATATTTACTGCATTCATTTATTTCCATTTTAAAAATAATAAAAATATTCATCTCAAGAATTTAATTACTTCTTCGTATTTTTGATAATAAAATATAAGTATATTTCTCAAATGGGAATATCTGCACTAGAATTTATTTCCTTTTCTGAAAATAATATTTATTATAATAAATTTCCATTTTAAGAAAAAAAAGTATTCAGTGCAAGAATTTATTAACATTTTGGAAATTGAAGAATTTCCTAAACGAAAATATTTAATAAGATTCATTTTAGTAATATTTCTAAAATCTAAATATTTATTACAAGCATTAATTTTCAGTTTAAAAATAAAAAAAAAAATTTCATTGCAAGAATTTAAGAAGATTTCGGAAATTAAAGTATTTCCCAAAATGGAAATATCTAAAATTCATTTCCTTTTTTCAAAATAATATTTCCGAGATCTAAATATTTACTGCTATAATTATTTAATTCCATTTTAAAAATAAAACCCAAACGAATAGATATTTCACTTAAGACATAAAAATACACCTTTAAAAAATTTGTATAATTTAATTATAAACCCTTTTAACCTTTTTCTTCTTAAAATCAAAATTCAAGAATAGATTTTCAAAAGATCTTGGAAGTATTCTTTAATTTTTAAAATATCATCTATAATTGATGAATACCATTTCTTTATGTAAGAAAAGAAATTTATAGAGGAAAATAAAGAACCTCGAAAAAATTATAAATTAATGAACTACAAACTTTATTTTTCTTCATTTTCTATATATTCTTTTTTAATTATAAAAAGAAAAACTTGTCTCATTTCATAAATTTTAATCTCCTTCTGTCGAGTACATAATATAAAAGTTATTGACTCGGATTTAGGTTATTCCAATAGAAAAACAAGCGATAAGATGTCTCTAAAGTTAAAGATTGATCCGTAATTTTTCTTGTTTATAAAAAAAAGAATAAGTTTCTTTTTAGCAAATTTTTCTTTCTTAAATTTAAGAAAAAAAACTAAAAACAAAAAAAAAATAGTGAATTGATTTTTCAAAAATAAGGGAGAATTTTGATTATACATTTGGTATTTTATGTATATGAATGAGCGAATGTCATGTACCACGAGGTTTCGGTTAATTTTAGCCTAGATACTATTCTTGCACTCTCTGTGTATATATTGAAACCATAAACGGAAGCAATTGCATCTTATTCAAAATCTAAAAGTAATTTTCACTCTTCTATTATTATCATCATTCATTATTATTATTACTATTATTCTCATCTTCTATTATTTACCAATATTATAATTTTTCTATGTTTCGGTTTATTTTTAACCGAAATGTGTATATATACTTGAATGTCGTCGCTAAGTGTCGGACAAAGTTTTACTTTTCGTCGAATTAAAAATTAGTTTTCTTAAATTTAGATCTAAACTTTTCTGTTCGGGAAATAAATAAAGAAACAGTGGGATAAAAATTTAATTTCGATAAAAATTTAATTTCTTTTCACTGTAAAAATTTTGATCCAACTCCTTTTCGACAGGAAACAACTTTATTGAAATATTGTCTTTATTTCAGAATAAGAAATCGATTTTAAGTTCTAAAAATGGATTTTAAATCCAAAAAAGAGAAAAAAAAGTTTCTTTTGTTTCTAGTAGTGTAAGTAAATAGAACAAGTGATATTGTCATCAGTAAAAATAACTCGACGCTAAGCGACGATGCCAAAAGAGGCTCAAAATTTGTAATATTTTTTATCTATTCTCGATTTTTTCTTTCTCAACTTCTTAATTTTCTTTTCCTATTTTTAAAAATTTTTTTTCGATACTTTTTAAAATTTTCTTTTGTTATTTATTTTTTAATTTTCTTTTTAATAATTTTTTTCATTTATAAATTTATTTTCAATTAATTAAACTACTTTAATACACAAGTAACTAATTTAAAATAATTTCACGTTTAAATTTGCCATGAAAACAATTCACAATTGGAATAATGACCCAACGTTAATAAAAAAGACGTTTGTTGTTATTTTTTTCTCTTCTTTTTTTTAAAAATAAATTGAAAAGGCAACAAATTATATATTGATGACTAACGCAAAATGATAATGTGCGGAGATTAAAAAATACTCGCTCGATTGGAATACAATTAAATGCTTAACAGTGTTTGAGTAAAGAAAACTTTGTCACTTGAAGATAAACCTCAGAGTACCACGACCTACTCTAACCTACTGGAGATTCACTCCGACGAGTATCTCCTCGTTCTCACGTCCGCCAGCGGAATGCGAAAATAAAAAAAAAAACTCGTTTCATTCAATTAAAGCAAATAAATTAAGTTCGAATCATGCAATTCGATTTTTTGATCTCAATTATTTTCAAAAATTATTTTCATTTCAATAATAAATCCTACTAGAGTGGATTATTTTTTTATTTCATTTATTGTAAATAGCCCTTTTGGATTTTTATAAATAGAAATTAATTAATAAATAATAATAATTTATTTTTTTTAAAGTATTATTATATATAAGCCTTTCTTGCAAAAAATTATTTAAATAATTAAATTATTTAAATACGAGACAATAAATTATTAAAAACTAAAATTACTTAAATAAATTATTTAAGTAGTTCAGTATTTAAAGTTATTTAAAATTATTCAGTATTTTAAATTCTTAATTAATAAATAACTTGAATAAATTGTTCAAAAAAAAATAAGAAAAACATTTTTTTAGAAACTAAAATCTCATTTTTTCTTTTTTTGGTTAAAAAAAATAGAGCTGATAAAATACTTTCACGCCTTCAAGTTACTTTTTTTCCAAGGACTTTCTTTTTAATTTAAAGCAAAAAAAAGAAACAAAAAAAAATTGTAATTTTTAATCCGTGACTGTAAAGCGATCAACATTCGGAAAAAAAATACATTCTGCATATCACCTTCACTAGTATAAAGTTGGTTACTTTTTTTTCTATCTGTTTTCGATTCGCTCCACTTATCGAATGACTAAAGTGCATTGCGCGGGATACTGAATATGCGACAACGAGCGCATTTGTTTTTTTCTCTCCTCTTTTTTTTTATTATTATTTCATGTTTCTTTATTCTTGCACTCGCGCCTCTTTTTTTTCGAGTTCAATGACTCTTTTCCGAGAGATGTGTGGTGTAGGTTTGAGAAATGTCAAGAGTGTAGGTAGGTTCGCGGAGATGTGGGGTGAGAGGGATGAATGCAAAGAGTGAGAGAGAAAAAAAAAGATGTTGTGTGTATATCAAAGTGAGAGAGAGAAAAATGGAGAGAGAAAGAGAGAGAAAGAAGAAAAAAAGGGAGAAAGAGAGAGAGAGAAGGAGAAAAAGGGAGAGAGAGAGAGAGGAGAAAAAAGAGAGAGAAGGAGAAAAAAAGAGAGAGGAGCACAGATGGATGCTGAGAGAAAAAGAGTGAGAGAGAAGAGAAGAAAAAAGGGAGATAAAAAAAAATTGAGAAAGAAAAGAGATTGAGAGAGTGGAGGAGAGCGAGAGAAGATGTGGCAACGGTGCAAATGCAGAATGTACGCTGACATAAAACATACGTATATGCAAGATGCAGCAGGCAGCATCCAGCGCGTTTTCTTGGCGAGTGTGTGCAACCGCGACCGTGAAGCTCCAACATCGAAAGGGCCCGCAGAGTTCTTGAAAAGAGAGACTCGACTAATCGAGAATCGCGATCTTTTTTTTTTTTTCTTTTTCTTTGCTCGTCTTCCTCTTCTTTTTTTTTCTCTTTTTTTCTTCATTCTCCTCTCCCCAACTCGCACATAGATAAAGAATCCACTCCTTTTCGTTGTTTCATTGCCCCCGAAACACTCTCTTTCAATGCACCAATCGTCCGAGAGAGTTATTTTTAACGTATAAACACATTTTATCATCACGGGGAAACATTTTTTTATTATGTAAAAAAGATTTTTGTCGGCAATTTTTTACTTATTACTTTGTGAGTTCTTAAAAAATATTAGTTTAAACTTTTCGAAAAGTTATTTCCTAATTTCAAAAAGTTATTTCAAAAATATTACTTCATAATTTTTATAAAGTTATTTTTGAATTTCGAAAAGTTATTTCAAAAATATTACTTAAGAATTTACAAAAAGTTATTTCCAAAATATTACTTCAAAATTTTCTAAAAGTTATTTTCGAATTATAAAAAGTTATTAGGTACCGAATTTCAAAAATATTACTTCAGAATTTACGAAAAATTATTTTCGAATTTCAACAAGTTACTTAAAAAAATTTTATTTCAGAATTTGCGAAAAATTATTTCCAAATTGTAAAAAGTTATTTCCGAATTTCAAAAAGTTATACTTAACAAAATTTTACTTCAGAATTTGCGAAAAGTTATTTCCGAATTTCAAAAGTTGTTTCAAAAATATTACTTTATTATTTTCAAAAAGTTATTTCAAAAATATTACTTAGAAATTTACGAAAAGTTATTTTCAAATTTAAAAATGTTATTTTCAAATTTCAACCAGTTATTTCAAAATTTTTTGCTTTAAAATTTCTATATAACTATTTTAAAAAACTTATTTCCAAATTTCAATAAAGTTATCTCAAGAATATTAGTTCAAAACGTGTAAATATTTATTTCAAAAAAGTTATTTCGAAAAAAAGTTTTTCTAAGAACCGATATTTCTTGGAAGTTATTGCAAAAAATTATTTCAAAAAAGTGAAAAAAAGTCATTTGAAAAAAAATTGCCGAATAATTATTTCAAAAAAGTTATTTTCGAATTTCAAAAATTTTATTTAGAAAATACTTCAAAACTTACTAAATAAGGAATTACAGATTTTAGTTAAAAATTTCCAAAAAAACAAAAAAAAGGCTCTTTCAAAACTTTTATTTCAAACTTTCCAAGTAGTTCAAAAAAATATTTTCAAAAAATCATTTCAAAAAAAAAATGATTTCGAAATTAGTAACAAATTGTAAGTTTAAAAAAAGCAGTAAAATAATCACCTCTGTACATTAATTTAAAATTCATTCTTGATAAAAGTAATAATTTAAAATTCATCGTTAATTTTTTTTTTTCTCCAAAAAAAGAATAAAAACTGTGAGGAACATAAAAATTGCGATAAGAGAGCAGTTTGTGAAAGCTAAAGCGCTAGAATAGAGAATAAGTAACTTTCTATAATCCGATATTATCAAATTAGAAGTAATTGATATACTTCTTTCATCATTAGATTTCAGGTTGAATAAAATTTTTTCTTCTCTCAATACAAAAATTAATATACAGATGAAATTAATATTTCTCTCATTTATCGTTATAAATAAATTTTATTAACCATATTTCTTTATTATAATTTCTTTATCTTCGACGTGCGCAACACTTTTTCTCAAAATTAAATTTTCTTTCGAATTTAATATAAATTCCTTCATCACTGCGCAAATAAGGTTGATGCAAAAGTTTTTTCTCCCGAAAATTATCTTCTTTCATCAAGGATATAATTATTTTATAATTATCTTTTCTTTCTAATTATATTTTTTTACTGAAGTTCAAAAATATTTCCCCGAGCGTCGAAAGAAATTTTTTTGGTACAAAATCGAAACGAATAATTTATTTATTCAATGTTAATTTATTTTATTTATTTAAGTTAAATAATGCGATTAGTTTTTCTGCAGATATCTAATTGAGACAAAAAATGCAACTATTTTGATACATTTTTTGTCTCAATTTGATATTTGCAAAAAAACTGTGAATTTTAGTAATAATTTTTCAAATAATAATTTATTTTTATTTATTTAATAATTTCAGATTAATTTTAGAATTTAATTTATATGGCTTTATGAAAAAAGTGCTTTTTTGCCGATATTTCGAATTACCTCCCCCCTTTTTTCGCTCGCCGTCTCTCTCTCTCTCCCCCCCTCGCTTCTTTGCTTTTTCCTTGGGCATTCTCCTTCGCTCCCGCGCCAAGCGCATCGCGGCTGGTGAACCTGACCTCCGACAACGCAGCGGCATTCCCTCGATACTTGGTCGAGGCACGAGTCACGCTTCTACGTCATTAAAATAAATTAAAGATTATCAGGTCGGCCCGCGCCAGCCGGGCGGCCTTTCTTTTTTTACAATATAGATCGCTCTCCGCGAATCCATTTATATTTATTCCCAATATTGGAATTCACGAAAAATTACATGCAATCTCCCCCTTTTCTGCATTGCGAATTAATTTTTTCAGAAATCTTTTTCTCTCTCTCTTTCTCTCTCTTAATTTTTCTCTCTTTTATATTTTTCTCTCTCTTACTATTTTTCTCATTTATTTTTTCTCTCTCTCTCTCTCTCTTTCTCTTTTTCTTCGGAAGGGTTAAAAAAACCCTCTTTTACTGTTTCTCTCTCTTTTTTTCATCAGAAGAGTTAAAAAACCCTCTTTTTCTGTTTCTCTCTTTTTTTTCGTCGAAAGGGTTAAAACCCCTCTTTTATTTTTTTTCTCTATTTTTTTTCTTCGGAAGGGTTAAAAACCCTCTTTTATTTTTTTTTCTCTCTTTTTTTTTCTTCGGAAGGGTTAAAAAACCCTCTCTTACTGTTTTTCTCTTTTATTTTTTTCTCTCTCTATCTCTCTTTCTTCGGAAGGGTTAAAAAAAGCCCACCGATAAAAAAAGAGGATGAGATTTCAAAGTGGAAATTATGCGTGCAGATTAGATTGGGTCGTTTACTTACAAGTCTTGGATGTTGCTTTATTTTTTTTTTTCTCTCTCATTCTCTCTCTCTCTCACACTCTTCAAAAGGCCATTGAACGCTCCTTAAGAAACCTTGATGATAAAAATACTGTTGCTTGTTATATGCACTCTTTGTTTTTATTTTTAGTTAAATTCACTTTATTTGGAAGTATTGAATTTGCAGCTTCTTTAGAAATTCGAAATTAATTAACAAATGTCCCAGATTTTTTCTCGTGTATTTATTATATTTATTTATTTTCGATAAGAGATAAAATCTCATTTGAATTTATATTCTTCTGTATTATTCAATTTTATTGCGGCGTTATTTTTAATTATATAATTTATTAAATAAATTATTTATTACCGATGTTCAATTCAGGACAATTATTTATTGTTATAATAATAGCAAGAATAATAGTAATAATAATTAATATTAATAGTTAATAATAGTAATAATAATAATTAATATTTCTTTCTTTTTTAAAATTCAATTTTTGTTTTGTAACATTCTCCCACGTATTAAATAGTAATTAATAAATTTTCAAAATTTGTATTTTATTTAATTTTCGATTTTCATTTCCGTGAGTAATTTTTATGGTAAAGAATTACAAAATTTCTGTGAGTAATTTTTATGGTAAAGTGTTGAAAAACTAATTTTCGTTCTTTTGAAAACGTTCAGAATCTTTTAAACATATATTTTTTTTTTTTTTTTTTTTTTTTTGAAAAACTTTGAAAAAAGAAATAAAAAATAGTAAAAGATAGGAGAATAATAGGCCGTTTTCTTTCTTTTTTTTTACGAATAAATCGATTTACAATTTCCTTTCTTTTGAATATTTGTGACAGTCCAAGAGTGTAGGTCGAGGTTTCAAGCACTTGGTCAAGGACACATTGAAGAAATATTCAACTTCTTGAAAGGATGAGAATCACAAGAAATTGTATCTGCCTTCAATATATTATAAAGTCGAAAATTTACCACAAAAATTATTCTTTTGTTTCTCTATTTTCGATTGATGACAATGATGATGATAATAATAATAGGAACTTTTAAGAAGTCCATTGGAAATTTTTAATTCTACTTAGAATTAATTATTTAGTTATAATTCTTTATGTATTTAATATTTAATTATTATTATTTATTTATTTAGCACAATTATTAATATATAAAATAGAATTATTTAATTTTAATTTTACTCGAAAAGAAAAAAAGAATATTTTATGCGAAAATAGTCTGAATTGATTGTCAATTGATCCAAATTTCTTTCGAGTTAAATTTTATGACGGTTTATAAATTATAATAGTCCCTTAATTTAATTTTCGAGTCAACACTTTTTTTGTGTTTTTAATATTAATTTTATCACTTAATGTATAAACATTAATATCTCGATTTAATTACCCTCCTTCATTTTACGATGTACACTTAACTTTATTTTAATTACTAAAAATAGTTTATTTTAATCATCGAAAATACTCTTTTAATCGAAAATACTGTTTTAATAATCAAAAATATTTAGTTTGCACTAATTACTAAAAATATTTATTTTACGATTATTGCAAATATTTATTTCACGATTATTAAAAGTACTTTATAAAGATTGGATATACTAAAAAAATAATTCAATTATCAAGAATACTTACTCTAAGTTTTAAATTTGGCTGTTAGAACAAATAGGTATCTATTTTTATTACATTAAACAATTTTAATAAATAATTATTATTCAAGTTTCTGTTATTCAAATTTATTCATTAAAAATAATTTAATTACTAAATAGTTTTTTCATTGCATATCGTCATCTAAATTGAAGAGTGCAATTCTCGAAATAAAATTACAGATTGCAGACATACTTTTCGATTAAAATACCTATAAAATTGGTTTTTCTTTTTCCTTTTTTTTTTGCTTTTTACCTTTTTTTCCCTTTAAAGTACTCAAGAGTGTCTGCAATCGTCTTTTCACAGTACTTTAATCTTTTCACGGTGTAAAGTCAGTTTTAACGAGTCGACTACAAAATTGCATCTGCAATTCTCCACATTCCAAAGATCATTTCTGATGCACATGCAAAATGAATATACGATAGTGTCTGAAACTGAAATTAAACTGCATGAGATTCTCTGGTATACCCGCGTGCGTGTATATCTTTCGACCTCTGAATATTAATTTCATTTTTCTTTCTTCCTTTCTTACAAATTTTTTTTTATTTAAATATATTGGTAATTTCTTTCTCAATTCTTTATCGAGAGGAAAAATATTCAAAATTGAGGAAAAACTGTTCAAAATTGAGGAAAAATTTGCCAAAAGGAAAAAAAAGGGGAAAAGCTTCGATGGAAAGTAAAAGTAGAAGAGTAGAATGAAAAGGGAAAAGGAAAGAGTGGAAGTGTGCGGTTGTTTGAAATGTTTGTCTTGAAAGGTGTGAAAGGAGGTTGACGTCGCGTCAAGTGTGACTCGTCTCTGGCTCGTGTGTAATAATAATGGTATTGATAGTAAAGGAAGACGAAGGTAGAAGTGTAAAAGCGTGTTTGTGAGTTGTAATTTGTCGGGGGACTGTACAACTATATAGTGGGACTGTTGCAGTCCCACTAGTTGGACTTGACCATAGACAAACCAGTTCATATTGTCTTCTGCCTATGCGCATACGTATACTCTCTTTATTCATTACTTTACAGAAACAGAAGTTCCCGTATGGAACGTGAATCTCTGGATTTTGAGTTCACTTTTGCGATTACATGCATAAGTTGTTGTCTCGTTGCTGTTATTGTCGGCGCGAGAGAGTCGCTCTTACCATACGATTGATATGATAAAAAATGCCATGACGCGAGTGCAAGGTTACTGCCACAAGGCGGCCCTCTTATTATGCGTTACACGCGGCTATATACACAATTTTTTATTCCCGAACCACCAACGTTGTCTCGCATACGTTACATGAAAGATATTTCTTCTTTTCTTTAAATATACTGCGTTGGCAAATTAAATTACGTACGCGATTTTTAATTTGTACTTCGTTTTTGAAACGTTTCTTGAATGTTTATTTAAGAAACAAATTCAAACCTAAAGCCGAATTTCAAAGATTTATGTTGCTCTCTTTTGGCTCTTGATGCAGAAGCTGTAACCTAAAATCAAGAAGGTTCGAACCACTCTTTTAAAGATATGAAAGGTACAATCCAAATTACGGAAGATGCACTTAGATTTACAGAAGGTCTAACCCAAAGTAAAGAAGCTAAACTTCAAATTTCAGGAGAAACGAACCCAATTTTTGAAGAAGCATCATGACTAATAGATGGTACAATCCGAATTAAGGAAGATGCAATTAGATTTACAAAAGTTCTGACCCAAAATTAAGAAGCTAAACTCTAAATTTTGGGAGAAACAAACCCAATTTTTGAAGAAGCAGCACTAGTATTAGAAGATACAATTCGAATTACAGAAGATGCAATCATATTTACAGAAGGTACAACAAAATTGTGAAAGTTATGGTCCGAATTAAAGAAGATGCAACCAATTTTTTTGAAGCTGCAATCTGTACAACAAAAGAAAACCTAAATAACAGAACAAACCATCAAAAATACGGAAGATTCGATTAGAATTACAGAAGGTACAACTAAAAATTTGGAAGATACAGATGGTACAACTCAAATTTTGGAAGGTACAGATGGTACAACTCAAATTTTGAAAAGTACAGACGTTACAAAATCAACTGTTCAACAAAAGGTACAATCCGAATAACAAAAGATAATCTGTTTATCAACAAAAAACACTAAAAACCCACAACTAGAATTACAGAAGCACACAAGAAATGCATCATTCCAACTATAACAACTTCAAAAAGAGAACTTCATTAGTAACACGTTGTATAATAAAGAGTGTTGTAATTTTCCACTTCATAAGTGCATATTCTAAAGATGAGTGTTTAAGATATGTTTCTTTAAAACAGAGAGTTGAAGATATACATTACACTGGAGAAATTTAAATATAAGGGCGGTGGTAATCCTACGCAGATTATTGCTATTAGAAGTACATGTACACGCCAGTACATGTTGTATATACGCGTTGCTTTTCTCACGATGTAAATACAATAATTGCCACCCGTTTACTTTCATGAGGCAGACTATAAATTACTGCCCAGCACAAGGAACTTCCGTATCGATCATTAGCATCTCAACGCTATTGACCCTTAAGGACTGGACCTTTATGCCGAGAGGAAAGTAATTTTCACTACATTCTGCTTTATGTTCCTTTCGTGCAGTTCATTTCTTTGTATATTTTATAAACATTTTGATTTAATGACTTTAAAAGCGACTTGAAAGTTGAGAATTTTCAATTGCATGTTGTTAAATAAACATGTTGTTAAACCTCAAAACAACTTTCAACGATTTCTGATTTATTTTTCTATTTTTTTACCTTTTTGGTAATTTTTTTCTTTTCTAAATTTTTGCTTATTGCCTTTTTGGATTGACGAAAAAAAGAGGAGAAGAATACGATAAGGAAAAATCATTATATTTACTATTGCTTCTGGGAAGTTGCCGTTCCTGGGAATAATAGTAACCTACTGACGGTTGAGACACTTCCTGCCAACCCTTCTTTGACTCACTGCATCACCGCAATAAAGTATCATTAACTACATTTTTACATTTCATTCATTTATTTTTATTTGTATACGAAAGAGAATTTTTTTTATTCTTAGCATTCGAGTAATATTCATATTTTTCTAATTATTAACCACATGCAATAAGTCATTAATGAATAAAAAAAAAAGATATAAATTTCTATTCGAGTGCGGTAACTATTAAAAATTATCTTTTCAACCCCAAAAAGAAAAAAAGATTATACCATTCTTTAATCCTACAATTAAACGTTCAAAAGGATTCTACAAAACTAAAAAGAAAGTTTCCTTCGCAAAATTGATGTCCGTCTCCCCCTTGTCCAGACCGTTTCTTTTATTCAATGAAGAAAAAACTGAAGATAAATTACAGAGTTTAAAGGGACATACAAATAATTGTTGTCCATTGAAAACCAATGTTCAGCGGATGAATATAATTATTGGTTACAGATGGAGTACTATTTTGTAATTAAAAGAAAAAAAAACATTATATTGTAATAAAAAATTTTTTTAAGAGAAAATTCTTTTCCCATTTCTTATTCACAACATATGCAAACATTGACTCACATCTCGATGTCAATAATTAGAAAACAAATGAAATTTTCAATATGAATGATGAGAAAAAAAATGTTTTTTTTTCATTCGTACAAAAAAAAAGAAATATATACTGCCACTTGCGCATTTTTTTTTCACCTACTGTAAAAATATCTCACTGTAACCAACAAGCAGACAGAAATCTGAGACCGAGTTGAAATCAGAGGCTCTGCGAAAGGCTCTTTTTAATTCAGCATAAAAATAACGTTGCAATATTTCCTCGCATCTCGATTCAAAAATTTTTCATTACTTTTACGCATTTTTCGTATTTCTATTTTCTCTTGGAATTATGAACTACAAAACAAGCAATTATTTGACACTTTTTCTGTATTGTTAACACTTTTTTAGTTTTTTCCCCCTTTATTTGTATACTATTTTTTTCGCGTACTTTTTTCGGTTTTTTAATTGAATTTTTAAATTAATTTTTAATTCAATTTTCAATTTAATTTTTAAATTAATTTTTAAATTAATTTTTAAATTAATTTTTAAATTAATATTTATTTAATTTTTAATTTATTATTTATAATTTTTTTTTTAATTTTTTAATTTAAATTCAAATTACTTTTTCGATTTTGAAAAAAAAATACTAGAATAATTTTTTTTTATAAACGGACAGTAAGGAAAAGAAAAGAGAGAAAACTAGAGATAAAAAGAAAGAGGGTGGGAGAGAGGTGCATTCATACATTGAAACTTGTACTTGCATCGAGATTCATACACAATGTTAAGCAATGCGACGTGTGTGTATTTATATAAACACATGCATTGGACGATGAGAGTAAACGTTAACTCAAACGCACGTAAGATGACTCAGAAACGAGTCCGCGAGACGAAAGGCGAAACCTGACTAACACACACAAACACCAAGAAATAGTTAATGCAGAAAAGTATGTTTCTGAACGGAGGCGAAATCGAACTCGTTTTTCTTTTTTTTTTCGTTTAAACTCCCCTTCTCTTTTTTTCCCTTCATTAAAATTTTTCATTTTAAAAACGAGAGGAAAAAAAATTAAAAACTCCAAGAAAGCTTATTTTTTTTTTTTTTTTGGGTAATGAATATTAATTTCTTTTTTTGAATCGTTAAGAAGGGAAAAAAGTTTCGGATTCAGGTATTTGTTAATTAATTTTTAATAAGTCTAAAGGAAAAAATTTTTTGAGAATAATTTATTTAATGTTAATTTATTTTATTTTAGTAAATAAAAATTATAGTTTTTCTAAGGATATCAAATTGAGACAAAAAACGAATCAGAATGTTGCTTCGCAACACTTTTGATTCATTTTTTGCCTCAATTTCGTATCCTTGGAAAAACTGTGAAATTAATACTTTTTAAATAATAATTTATTATTGAATAAATAAAAATGTTTACTAATTTAAATTAGTGACTTTTCGCTTTTGAATTAGTGAATTTTGCCAATAAATCGTAATTTTTACTTTTTTTAAGTAAAATTTAGTAATAAATAGTAATTTTTACTAATTTTAAGTAAAATTTGAAAGAAATAGTAATTTTTACTAATTTAAAGTAAAATTTGAAAGAAATAGTAATTTTTACTAATTTATAAGTAAAATTTAGTAATAAATAGTAATTTTTACTAATTTTAAGTAAAATTTGAAAGAAATAGTAATTTTTACTAATTTATAAGTAAGTTTAGTAATAAATAATCATTTTTACTAATTTTAAGTAAAATTTGAAAGAAATAGTAATTTTTACCAATTTATAAGTAAAGATTAGGGTAAATAAAATAAAGAAAATTAATAAATAAAGTAGATAAGAAAATAAATAGATAAAGTAGATAAAAAATAAAAAAATAGAAATAAAAAAATAGAAAAATAAAAAAAAGGATGAGAAATAAAATAAAGAAAAAAAAATAAATAAAGTTCAGAATTTATTCGCAAAACTCGAAAACCAAGCGCCTTTTTTAACGAGAGTATAAATATCAATTCAAGTGAAATAATAACGGTCTGAGTCGAGTCTTGATTCAGTCTAGACCTAATCGCAAATTTCCCATTGGAGAGTGAAAAAAGAGAGAAGAAATGGAATGATGTAATGATTAGAATGAGTTGAATAACAGACGCGATTAGAGTCATCATTATATATATACATATATAAATGGAAAAGAGACAAAAAAAAAATCAAGAAAAAAAAAGAAAGAGGCAGGGAGAGACTTTATGCTCCTCACCGCGAAACATGATAAACAAATGAGACTTGGCAACGCGGCCGGGACAACTGCAGCAGCCAAGGCCTGTTGAACATTTTTTTTTTTTCTTCTTTTTTTTTTATTTTCTCTCCTCTTGCACACTAGCAAGCAAGGCCCTCAGTACTTGCTCATTGCCTTTACCAACTCTTTCCAGTGCCTTCCCTCCCCTCCTCCTCCCCCCCAAAAAAATCCCACATCTCTCAAGAAGGAGGCATACAACTCTTATTTGCTTCTTTCGTTATTCGCTTATTTTCTTCGACTGCCGCCTTCGCCTTCTTCTTTTCTCTTCTTCGTTAACTTTTTCCCACTTCTTCATTTTCTCTTCTTCTTATTCTTCTTTTTTTTCTAAATCGTGATTTTTATCTCTTTCCCTCTAGTTTCTTGGTTTATTTTTTATTACTTCTTATTACACACACACGAGGAAAAAAAAGAAAATAAATTTAAATAAGAAATAAATATTAATTATAAATCCAAATAAGAAATAAATATTAAAAATAAATCCAAATAAGAAATAAATATTAAAAATAAATCCAAATTGGAAATAAATTTTAATTATAAATCCAAGTTCCTTTCGGTAATGAATTAAATATTATTAATTAATAATTTATTAATTGCAAATGAAATAAGCTTAAACGTAAAAATAATATTTGCCATTCGTTAAAATGGAGTTTTTTTTGTTTCGTTTTCGATTTTTAATTATTTAGGCCTTTTTTTAGAAAATAAATAATTATACAGTCGACTCTCGATGAATTGAATCTAAAGGGACATAAAAGAAAATTAAAATTATCGAGAGTTTTACGTATTTTTCAAATTTACTCCTTAAATTTGAATCAGTGACTGACTTTTTGCTATTTAATTAGTAAGTTTTATAAATAAATAGTAATTTCCACTAATTTATTAATAGAAACTAAAATTAGATTTAGTAAAAAGGTTTAATAATTTAAATTTGTAACTCACTTTTTGCTTCTAAATTAGTAATTTTTAGTAATAAATTACTAGAAATTACTATTTATTAGTAAAATTTACTAATTCAAAAGCTAAAAGTCAGTCATTTTTGTAAAAAAATTTATTAATTTAAATTAGTAACTGACTTCTTGCTTTTGTATTAGTAAATTTTACTTATAAATTAGTAAAAATAATTTTTAGTAAAATTTACAAAATCAAAACTTGAGTCTGAAACTTTTCCTCCTCTTTAACGTTTCAAAAAATAAATTAAAATTCATTACAGTTCATGAAAGAAAAAATGAGATTTCTTAGTAAAAATGTTTTATTATTAATTTGATTTAGTGACAAATTTCTTGCTATTGAATTAGTAAACTTTATTGCTTATAAATGACTATTTTTAAATAAAATTGACTAATTCAAAAGCAAAAAGTCAGTAAATTTGTAAAAATTTTTACTAATTAGAATTTGTAACTGACGTCTTGTTTTTGTATTAGTAAAGTTTACTTATAAATTAGTAAAAATAACTTTTAGTAAAATTTACTAAATCAAAAGCAAAAAATCAGTCAATTAGTAAAAATGTTTACTAATTAGCAAAATTTACTACATTTCAATAGAAAAACGTCGGTCAATTTTGATTATTTTATTAATTTTAATTATTTTTTTTATTTTATTCATTTTTTTATTTACTTTTTTTTCTTCATTTTCATAATTTTTCTTTATTTACTAAATTTGTTTACCTTATTTGACTCCGGGCCAACTGAATATTTTTTTTTGTTTAAAATATTATTTATGTCGAATAAAATTGTTTATTTAAAACAAATAAATATTCTCTCAGTTTCTGAGAAAAATATACTTTTATTTAACTCAAAAAGAAATTATATTTGGTATAATTTACTTAAATAAATAAAATAAGTTAGCAGTGCATAAACAAATTATTCTCAAAAACTTTTTTTACAGGCTTATTAAATTAATTAAGAAACACTTGAGTCTGAAACTTTTTTTCCTTTTTAACGTTTCAAAAAAGAAATTAAAATTAATTACAGTTCATGAAAGAAAAAATGAGATTTCTTAGTAAAAATGTTTATTAACTTATTAGTAAAAAAATTACTATTTATTAGTAAAAATTTTTATTTATTATTCAAAATTACTATTTATTAACCAAAGTTACTATTTATTAGTAAAATTTACTAATTCAAAAGCAAAAAGTCAGTCAATTAGTAAAAATATTTACTAATTTGCGAATTAGTGACTAACTTCTTGCTTTTGAAATAGTAAATTTTGCTAAATAGTATAAAAATTACTATTTATTAGTGAATTTAATTAAAAATTAGTAAAAATAACAAAAAATGGATTATTTGAATGAAATAAATTTTTTCCAATGTAACAAAATAATAATAATAATAGTTATAAATCGAATGGAAATTCGCATTTTTTTCTTAACAGTTTCGGAAAAAAGAAATAAGGAAAAAATTGATCCTGTAGGAAAAAAAATTATTGCGAAGAAAAAAATGCAGATAAGAAGTGAAAGTATAAGATGACGAAAGAGCGAGCCAAAAGGTAAAAAAGTATTTAAAGCGAGAGAGAGATGAAAAGAAGAAACACTGTCGTAAAAAAATACATCGAGAAGGCAAAAAAAAAAGAGTGCACGCTTGCTTGTTGTCCGTGGTCAGTAATTTCGTGGAGGGGTGGCCGCGAGAATGCGCGTCTCGGCCTTCACTTGCAACTTCTTTTTACATCCTCTTATTTTTTTCTCCCTCATCTTCTTCTTTTTTTCTCCTTCTTTTTCTCCGCATCCTCGCCTTCTTCTTCTCAGTTTCTTTTTCTTGTTCATGTATATTTTTTCTCTCCTTCTTTTTTTACATCTTTCTCTCTCTTTTTTTCCTACATCTTTCTTTCTCTTTTTTTCCATCTTCTTTTTTCTTCTTATTTTTTTCTTCTTATTCTATCTCTCGCGCGCGCTCTTTTCCCTCTTTACCACCCCCTCATTCCCCCCTCGCGCTCTCAACGTCTCTCTCTCTCTCTTTCTCTTTCTCCCGCGCACGATGATTTCGTTTATTTGCAACTTTATTTATATCGGTTCTTGCCCCAACCCAAGGGCTCGACTTCTCAAGATCAACGCTTACTACTTTCGTACATAACCTGCACCAACCTTTATCCCAGTACTCCGCTCAGTTACCATGCACTCGTTTTACCGGACGCCGTTTTTTCTCCAATTTCCTTAAAAGTTTACTGAATTTTTTTCACGTTCAATCGCGTTCGGGAAAGGGAAGTCGAGGCTAATTGGGTCAGTTGGAAACTCACGAATCGGATACGTGTTTCCATTTCTTTATGGTATGTTGATTTAAATTTTTCCTTGCAATTTTTTTCGATTTGACAAATTAGCTGCGAGTTATTAACGAAATTTAATTATTAAAAAAAAATTTTTTTTAATTTTTTTTAAAATTCGGTTTTTAATTTTCCGCTTGTATTTAAAAAGTACTTGGATTTTTTTAACTATTCAATTTTACTAATTGTGTTTTCCATTTATGGTATTTTTACCAAAATATTATTATTATTGTATATTAATATAATAATTAATAACAACTATAATAACTATTTGTCCGAATGTTTTCGTTTCATTCTCCTTTACTATAATTATTAATACTTTTATTTATTTTATTTATTATTTATTTATTTTGTTTTACGAATATTATTAGTATAATATAAATTATCAGTGCAATATTTATTTTAACTTTTTTAAATGAGAAAAATACAAGTAATAAAATACGACAAATAATGTAAATTAATTAATTAATTAATTAACAAATAAATAATAAACAAATAACAGTAAAATAATAATAGCAATAATAAATTTAGTAGTAATTTAATAAATAATAATAAATAATAGAACTGCAATTAACAAATAACCACTAGTTATTATTGTTGCGAATTTTTACTCTACTCAGTATAATAACCACGTTCATTCACAACCACTTTTTAAAAATAAAAACCCAAACTGAAATTATAATCACTATTTTGTCATTTTTCCTCTTTTTTTTGAAAAAGTAATGAAAAAATAATAATTTTTTTAGGAAAGTGATGGGAAAATAATAATAAATTTTTTGGAAAAGTAATTAAAAAATAATAATAAATTTTTTTTTTGGAAAACAAATGAAAAAATAACAATTTTTTTTGAAAAGCAATAAAAAAAATAAAAAAAACAGTTTTCCTCCGACGAATAATCGGATTGAAAAGTTTTTCAACTCTAAAAATAGAGAAAAGATATTAGAGAAAAGTTGTGGATATTGTAAAACTTATAAAAGGAGTCATTGTGCCTTCTTAGATATATTAAAAAGCAAAAAAAAAAAAAAAATTGCGGAGAAAGAAAAGAGAAAATTTAAAGAAGTTGAGATAGAAAAAAGAAGAAGAAGAAGAAAAAAAAATGGCGAATTTCAAGAGAAATGAACTTCTAAAAGTCACTGAGGCGAATAACTCAACACGCACTGGAGTAGAGAGCGCACAAAATGCATGTGTAAGAATCTGTGTCTGCTTATCTTGACGTCAGTGATAAAGCGGCCATGGTGGATAGGAAACCGTCTTCACTAGAGACTCCGCCCCATTTTTCTTTTTTAGACCGTCCAACCCGCCATTTTTTCTCATTTGAACTCATTATTTTTTTTTAAGGTCGAGTTGCGCAATCTCAGCAACTCATGGATTCGTAAAATATTGTATATATAATATACAATATGGTTTCCTTTTCATTCAGAGATTTTATTATATATTCTTTCCGAAAAACAGAAAGCTATTTTTTTTTATTTGAAAAAAATTTTTTTTTATTCATTTACGAAAAAATTTTACTTTCAATCTTTTTCTAAAAAAACTTCTGAATTAATTCTAAAATTATTTTTTACTAAAAAAACGAAAAATCCTTTTTTTAAATATTTTATTAACAATATTTTACTAAAAAATCGTTTCTTAAAATATTTTAGTAATAATATTTGACTAAAAATCATTTCTTAAAATATTTTAGTAAGAATATTTTACTAAAAATCGTTGCTTAAAATATTTTAGTAACAATATTTGGTACCCAATATTTTACTAAAAATCGTTTCATAAAAATCTTTTTCAAAAAATATTTTACTAAAAATCGATTACTAAAAGTATTTTTCTAAAAATATTTTACTTAAAACATTTTACTAAAACTATTTTCCTAACAATTTTTTTTACTACATTTTTTTATTAAGAAAATATTTTTGCCTTTAATTTTGTTTCAAATCTAATTTTTGGTTTAAAAAAAATGTTTAGTAAACTTTATTAATAATTTTATTATTATTCATTAGTAAACTTTACTACCAAATAGTAATTTCTAGTAATTTATTAGTAAAATTTAGTAATTCAAAGGCAAAAAATTATTATTTTTATTACTAATTTTGTTGTTATTAATTAGTAAATTTTACTACCAAATAGAAATTTCTACTAATTCAAAAGCAAAAAATTATTATTATTATAATAATTATTATTATTACTAATTTTATTATTAATTAGTCAATTTTACTACCAAATAGTAATTTCTACTAATTTTTTAGTTAAATTTAGTAATTCAAAAGCAAAAATTATTACTAATTTTATTATTATTAATAATTAGTAAACTTTACTACCAAATAGTAATTTTAGTAAAATTAGTAAAATTTAGTAATTCAAAAGCAAAAAATTATTATTATTACTAATTTTATTATTAATTAGTAAATGTTACTACCAAATAGTAATTTCTACTATAAAAATAGTAAAATTAAAAAAAAAAATTAGTAAAATTTACTAATTCAAAAGCAAAAAGTCAGTCACTTATTAAAATTAGTAAACATTTTCACTAATTAACATTTAAAGAGTAAATTTATTTATTATTAGTAAATAATTATTAGTAATTATTTATTTCTATTGAATTTAGTATTAAAATGACACTTCCCGTTAAATAAATCACTCGTCTGCGGGAAGAAATAGAAAAAAGAGAAAAGTAGAAGGAAATAGAAGATCCAAGTTGAAAAAAAATGGCAAATGAAGAAATAGATTCACACATACAATAAATAATGAGCGTGTGTGTTATATATTGGGAGGGAAGAAAGTTTATTCAAAGAGTTTATTTCTAATTGGCAGTACCCGGTATTGAACATTATTCCGATTGGCTGGACCGTCTGAAACCGTGTTATTTCAATCGATATCTCGTTGCCCGATTTTTCCAAATGGCTTATCAGACGCTCGCGGCTTTTCGCCTTTTTTCCTTTTGCTCTTCGGCGGCCCCCTCTATTAGTTCGCGACGCCACTCGTTGGCGCACGGCGCTGCGACCGCGTTAAAAGTCGCGCGCGTCTTTCATCACAGTGCACGCAAAAAAAAAAAAAAAAAAAAAATACTTTTTTCTCAAAACTCCCGGATTTTTGAATTCCTCAATAAGATAAGCCAAATAAGGAAGAAGAAGTGTAGTGAGAAATTTTTACTCTCTGAGAGACGGAGCGAGAGGGAAGAAGAAGGAAAGAGAGAGAGAGGGAATTGAAGGAGAAGAAAAATATAACTTTTTAGAAAAGAAAATTCTAAAAAAAGAAAAAGGAAAGAATTAAAGAAAAAGAGAATAAAAATACAGAAAGGATAGAAAAGAAACTGATAAGTAAATAAAGAAGAAAAGCAAATAAAGAATAATTGCAAATAAAAAAGGCAAATGAAAAATAAGCAAATAAAGAATAAGCAAATAAAAATTAAGCAAATAAAAAATCAGCAAATAAAAAATAAGAAAATAAAAAATGAGCAAATAAAAATTAAGCATATAAAAAATAAGCAAATATAGAAAAAAGCAAATAAAGAAAAAAGCAAATAAATAAAATACGAAAAAAATAAAACGAGATAAAATTGATAATTTTTAAAAATTAAATTTTTCTGTTTCATTTTCGACATTTAGAATAGACATAGAAATTTTTATTTGCTTTAAATCGGAGAATGCTTAAATTTGATTTTCGGAAATTTCTGAAAAATTCCCAATGGAGAAAAAGAAAATCAATAAATTACGATATTGGTTGAAGAATTTTAAGAAAAGAATAATTTTCACGAATTGTTGAGAAATGCAGAGGAGATAAATCTTTGAAGAATATACAAAATATATATATTAAAACTGAACTTTATATTTAGGAAAAAAATCAATATAAGCACTTAATCATTCTTCCATTTATGTAATATTGATACAATGTGATTGTTAATTAAAAAGACAATATTTCCTCTCACAAAATTACACCTTTTTTTATCGAGAATATAATTTATAACAAAACTAATATTATGGTAAAAAATATTTTTCGAAATATAATAAAAAAGTAATTATAACAAAATAGACTATTAACTTTTCGAGTAAATAATTTGCAGACTTTATTGAAAAAGGAATAGAAAAAGAAATAGAATAAAAAAAGTGGAATGAAAAAATGGATTATAAAAAAGAACCGGTGAAGAACAGTGAAGACAGGAATAAATAAAAACAGAAATAAATAAAGACAGAAATAAATTAAAACAGAAATAAGTGAAAATAAATAAATGAATAAAGACAAAAATAAATAAAAACAGAAATAAGTAAAAATAAAAAAATTAATAAAACAGTGAAAATAGAATACAAAGAAGTAAGCAAGGAAAATTAGAAATAAATTTTTTTTTCTTCTTAAATTCTTGTGTAAATTGTTAAAAAGGTGAAACAAAGTGATTTTCGATTAGTGAAGAAATTAAAATTTTTTTTTTTTTCTGAAAAAAATACTTATATGATGTACAGCGCGATTGAAAGTCAGGTGACAAACCACTGGCCTTGGTCATCGTCGCCGCCTTCGTCCCAAGCCCCTGCGCAAGGCCAACATCAAAACCATCCCCGAACACACCCGCACGGCCATCCCGGTCACCCACCGTACGTACCACCATCGTATCAGCATCCTCATCACCACTTGCCACCCCAGGTAATTATTGTCGATGTCCAACGACCCACGGACCACCCCTTCGAGACCCGCCAATGACATCCTTTCCCTTCCGCTCGTATCGCTTCGCAATTTCATATTGCCGCCGGGATTTGCATTTAATTTTCAACTCACCGTACGGTCGTGTTGCGGTTTATTATTAGCCCTTTTTCACAATTGAAAATCCGTTTTTGTTTGGTAGTAAAAAAAATTAAAGAAAAAATGTTGTGTGTGTGTGTGGGGAAATTAAATGCGAATAAACGAAATTTGCTTCGAATAAACAAATTTTATCGAAGTAAACTATATTTGATGCAAATAAACTATACAATTGATCCAAAGAAACAATATTTGGTCCAAATTTGATTTAAATTTAAAACAAATAAACGAAACTTGGTCCAAATAAACATTTTTAATTCAAATAAACGGATTTGACCCAAATTAACGAAATTTGATCCAAATTAACGAAATATGATCCAAATAAACAAATTTAATCCACTTTTGATCCAAATTAACGAAATTTGATCCAAATAAAAAATATTTGTTGCAAATTTAATCCACATACACGAAATTTGAACCAAATTAACGAATTTTGATCCAAATAAACAAACTTGATCCAATTTTAATCCAAATTAAGGAAATTTGATTCAATTTTAATTAAAATTAACGAAATTTGATCTAAATAAACAAATTTTGATCCAAATAAAGGAAATTTGACCCAAATTAACAAAATTTGATCTAAATAATCAAATTTACCTAAATAAACGATATTTGGTCTAAATTTAAGACAAATTAACAAAATTCGGTTCAAATAAACATTCTCAATGGAAATAAATCATATTTGGTCCACATTTGATCCAAAGCATCGAAATTTAATCCTAATTTGATCCAAATTAACGAAATTTGATCAAAATAAACAAATTTCATACAATTTTGATTAAAATTAAGGAAATTTGATCTAAATAAACAAATTTGATTTAAATGAACATAATTTGGTCCAAATTTGATCCAAATAAAGGAAATAAAATTAAAATTAAAGAAATTTTTTTTCTAATTATTGTACTTGAAGGAGTATTTTTTTTAATTACATTTTAATTTTTGAAATTATTTCTTTAAATATTTTTTTTTCTACTTGACCTTCAAACGAATTTTCTTTTTGCTGAATTATCAATATTTTTATTAAGTCGAATTATGTAACTTTAATTTCAATTAGTAATTTCAATTTCAATTCATAAATTCAATTTCAAAATAAAAATTAAGTGTAATTTTAAGCAGGATTTTTATTCGATACTGAATTTTCCAGAAATAAATTTCTACTGTAAAATAATTTCTTTAAATTTTTTTTTCTACTTTTAAACACACGTAATCTTGAAAATAAATTTCCTCCAAATGGAAGATATTCTTAAAAAAAGTAGAAGAAAATATTTAGAGAAACAATTTCGAAAAAGAACTCCTTTCAAGTAAAAAATACTCCTGCAAATATGACAAGTAGAAAAAAGAAGTTGATTTACAAGTTATTATGATGTTTGTCGGTGTCATTTTTCTATATATTCTCGATTATGTAAAAACCGCGAGAGAAAAGTCGAAACTCGAAATGAGACTCGAGGTGGTCGTCCTTCGGGCATCGAGCCAAAAGACCCGTTGCGATATATATATATAAGTCTAAAGTAATAATTGAAGGGCTTCGACAGGGTTGAAGGGGAGGAGTTGGATAATGACCGCAAATTCGACGGTTTTCAATGTTCCTAAAGATTCCTATAATTATGTGGTTAAACAGTGTTTTTTTCCCTCGCTTCCGAATGTTTGGTTGCTTAATCATAGGTTTGCACGCACTTCTCTCATAATCGTGAAATCGAAAAGCTCATATTAAAACGCAAGAAAAAAAAAAGAGAGCGAACGCCAACAGACACCTTTCAACTTTGTCCATTTCCTTATTTTTATTGATTACCGCGTGTGTGGTAATGGATTATTTCATTAATGAACGAAACTATATAATTCTATACGAATAATTGGAGAAATAAAGGAAGAAATTTTTATTTTGCTATGTAATTTCTGGGTGGAAATATCCGGAGGTTGTTCTAATCTCAAAATTATACGTTTTTACTTTTATTCTTCGAATTTTCAAATATTTATTTTTATTCCATTTTTTTCTATTCTTTGTATTGCTCAAATGAGAACAAAATTCAAACATAAATAAAACAATCACGAATTATAATTATTATTTATATTTGAAACAAATAAACGAAATTTGACCCAAATAAAGAAATTTGATCAAAATAAACGATATTTGGTCCAAATTTGATCCAAATAAAAGAAATTTGCTCCAAATAAAGAAATTTGATCAAAATAATTAAATTTTTTTCAAAATAAACAAATTTGATCCAAATAAATGATATTTTAACCAAATAAACAAAATTTGATCCAAATAAAAGAAATTTGGTGCAAATAAAGAAATTTGATCAAAATAAACGATATTTCATCCTAATTTGATGAAAATAAGCGAAATGTGATCAAGATTTGATCCAAATGAACAAATTTAATGCAATTTTGATCCAAATTAATGAAATTTGATCTAAATAAACAAATTTAATTGAAATAAACGAAATTTGGTCCAAATTTGATCCAAAGAAAAGAAATTAAATCCAAATTAACGAAATTTGATCCAAATAAACAAATTTAATCTAAATTTGATCCAAATTAACGAAATTTGATCTAAATAAATAAATTTGATTTAAATAAACGAAATTTGGTCCAAATTTGATCCAAATAAATTTAATTAAGTCGAAATTTAATCTAAATAAACGATATTTGGCCCCAATTTGATCCAAATAATCGAAATTTGGTCCAAATAAACGATATTTGAACCAAATTATCGAAATTTGGACCAAATAGACAAAATTTGATCTAAATAATCTAAATTTGGTCCAAATATACAAATTTGTTCCAAATAAACGATATTTAGTCCAAATTTGATGCAAATAAACGAAATTTGATCTAAATTTACAAAGTTTTGTCTAAATTTGATTTAATATTCAAATGTAATAAAATTCGATTAGAATAAAATTCAAAATGGAATTAAATTTAAAAAGAATAAAATACGAGTAGAATAAAAGTCGAATAGAATAAAATTCAAATAAGAACAAAATTCAAACCCAAATAAAATAAACAATCACGAATGAAAAATTACACCTTACATCTCAGAACAGTTATATATTACCCACCTTTTTTCTTATGGAAAAAAGAAAAACATGGAAAAAAGAAAACAATTCGATTCACCTGCGATTGGCAATAAATGAGAGAAAATTACAGCGAATAAGTGTGATAACGATATAATCACAGAAGTATATCTAGTTAGAGATTTGAATATGATTATTGCCAGAGACATATAACTAAATTATATATGATAACTGTGTACAGAACGTGTTCGCTTTCCAGTCTCTAGTGCTCCGTCTTATATATATTACGACCTGTATTCGCACCTCGTGTTTACATATAGAGGCGCCTTTCGTATTTTAAGAGGTGAATGGTAATTTCAATACGTATATGAAGTCAATATGAATTTTGTATTAATAGTCTCTATAGTTAACAATATAGAGACTATACCCGCGAGTATAGTTTCTGAATTGCATGCCTCATAATATTGCATAGAGGTGATAAATATAACGTTTCACTTGCGGTTGTGTGTATTCCTGCGATGATCGCATAATCGTTTCTTATCGAAAATTAATCATTTTTTCTATAATTATTTATTTTTTACTTGCTGTATTCCTGCGTTGATCGTAAAACCGTTTCTTATAGAATTTGAACTCTTCTTATAGAATTCTTATTCAAGTAATTATTTATTTTTGAATGTGTATTCAATGAAGGTGTTTCAATTTAGGGTCAAATTTAAAGAATAATGTTTGCAAAGACTTTAGTATTTTTAGAAAAATAATTGAATTGTTTCAATTTATTCAATTCTTTCGTGAGCTAGTAGGCCAATAAACTCTTCAGTATATTTATAGTAAGTCTGAAACTGGAAATTGACCCGAAAAGAATCATCAAAATCTTGAACATAACCATTATACAGTGATGATAATGATCATCTAGTGGTACGTAGGTGATTTTAATCAACAGCAAGAGTCAAATAAACCCTTTTTCTCGGTGGATGGAGGACGTGTGAATTATTTTGCAAACCGGTGCGAAAAGCGGAAACGCAAAGATACTGATTAACAATGATAAAAGCAGGCTAAAAGCATAGGCCAAAAGTTAGGATATTCCAAGTTGGATTAAGATCGACAATTACAGGGTGGATCGTTTCCCTTTATTCTATATGGATGGATAGAGCTAAGTCCCGGGTTAGGTGTACGTATAGCTTTGCTGTACAGTAAATTCCAACACAGGCTATATAGGGTAGTTTAGGTTATTCCTCGGGTTAGGTCAGTTTAACTGAAGATTCTACTCAACCTTCGTACAGTCCATGTGTGTATATATGTACGTTCATGATTAGAGTGGCCTGCGATTTCAAGATCCATTCGTATGTGTATGTGAGTGTGTGTGTGTATATACCATACATACTCAAAATTCAACACTGAAAATCACTTCATACATAATTCCAATTTCAGACGTTGACGCACTGCAAATATTTATTTATTTCCTTTTGTACTTTATTGTTGTGCACATAAATCGAAATGTCGTGTATAAATGGGCAAATTTTACATTTATTTCTTATTTTTTATTTTCATTCTTCTTTTTACTCCAAAAAAAAAAGGATGATCCGAAGAAAAAAATCATTCTTTTTGCAACTACAACCAAATTGAGCTACATTTACTAATCTTTAGATTTTTGATTTCGTTTTCAACGAAATCAAAAATCTAAAGATTATAGTAAATCAGAAAAGTAAAATTAAGTAGAATAGAGAAAAATTTGTTAAATAGTAACTAAGAAATTAAAAATTTTGACAAAGAATAAAAAGGGTGTAGGAAAGAGGGAGAAGTACAGCAATTAGTAATTGTAGTTTGAATGGAAAATTCTTACACCATTATTCTTTGTGTTGAGGAAGTTCCCGAATGCGTGGGTGGATAATGTATATAATGTGTGTGCGTGCTCATGATGCGTGTAGGTACGGTTTGTACCATGGCCCCAAAGAGGGCATATGGTCAGCAGGTGAGACATTTGCTTTGTATTCCAAGTGCATAAAGTAGCCTACTTTGAGTGTACCACTCGACATTCGTAACTCACTAAACAAAACGAAAAAAAACAAAAAAAGAAAAAAAAACAAGAAAAGGGTTGCGTCTCCCAAAATATGCTAACGATCCCTCGCGCTCGCCTCTCGTATTATATATATATAGATGGCGCCGAAAGGGTATTATGCATTATCAAGTCACTGGGACAATAAGTCAAAGAAAGTAGAAAAACAAAAAAAAAGAAACAGAAAAGGGCGAAAATAATAAAGACAATTAAATGAGGAAGAAAAAATAAATAAAAGGAAACTAAATAGAAACAATTAAAAAGGAACGAAAAAGAAACAAAAAAACGAAGAAAGAAAGAAAAAGGAAGAAAAAATAAAGAAAATGAAGGAAAAAGAAAGAAAAAATAAAAGAAGAACCAAAAGGAAGGAAAGAAAAAAGAAAAATAAAGCAAAAAGAAAGAAAAAATAAAAGAAGAAGCAAAAGGAAGGAAAGAAGGAAAAAAATAAAAAAGGATGCAAAAAGAAACAATAAAAGAAGAAAAAATAAAGAAAATAAAGCAAAAAGGAAGGAAAAATATAAGAAGGTGCAAAAGGAATCAAAGAAGGAAAATAATGAAAGAAAGAAACAAAGAAGGAAAAAAAATAAAGAAAAGGAAGCAAAATGGAAGAAAATATAAACAATAAAAAGCAAAAAGAAAAAAAAATAGAAAAGAAGCAAAAAGAAACAAAAAAATAAAGAAAATGAAGCAAAAAGGAAGGAAAAATAAAAGAAGATGCAAAAGGAAACAAAGAAGGAAGAAAAATAAATGAAATAAACAAAGGAGAAAGAAAACAGAAAGAAAAGGAAGCAAAATGTAAGGAAAAATAAAAATAGGAAGCAAAAAGGATAAGATTAATAAAAAAGAAAGAAAAAGTAAAAGAAAACGCAAAAGGAAGGAAAGAAAGAAGAAAAATAAAAGAAAGAAACAAATAAGAATGAAAAAATAAGGAAAAGGAAGCAAAATGGAAGAAAATTTACAAATAGGAAGCAAAAAAGAGACAAAAAAGGAAGAAATATTTTAAAAAATAAAGCAGAAAGGAAAAAAAATAAAAATGAAAGCAAAAATATACAAAGAAAGAAGAAAAAATAAAGAAAATGATGCAAAAAGAAGAAAGAAAAATAAAAGAAACAAACAAAGAATGAAGAAGAAATAAAGAAAGCAAAATGGAAGAAGATATAGAAATAGGAAGCAAAAAGGAAGAAAAAATAGAAAAGAAGCAAAAAGAAACAAAAAAGGAAAAAAAGAAAACGAAGCAAAAAGGAAGAAAAAGTAAAAAGAAGCAACAAGAAAGAAATGGGAAGCAAAAAAAAAACAATGAAGGAAGAAAAATAAGAAAATTAAGAAAAAAAAGAAAACAAAGGAGGAAGAAAAAATGAAGGAAAGAAAGGAAAAAGGAACTACAAAATAAAAATGGAATCAAAAAGAATCAAAGAAAGAAGAAAAATAAAAAAAAGAAGCAAAAGGAAGCTAAAGAAGGAAGAAATATGAAAAAAGAAACTGAGAAGGAAGAAAAAATAAAGAAGTAGAAAAAAACTTCGGACCTAATAAAAATATTTCAAAAAATGCGAAAATTCATAACGAACAACGAATAATGTAATCACGCAGTTTGATATATTTTTTCCATTAAGAAAATTTTTCTCTCTTCTTTGCCATTTCCCCCTCCCCCTTCGCTTGCCACCCCCTCATTACAACTCGCGGTCAGGACGATAAATCAGCAAAAAAAAAAAAAATTCGTTGCAAAAAAAATTCCTCTCACGACGCAATTTTCCGCCTTCTCTCTCAAGATAAAGAATTTTGATTAATGAAATTGTTCCTCCTCTGCTTTAATATATATATAAACGCAGGCACGAAATCTAACTAATGTCCTTTGTCCTCCAATACTCATTTGGAAAAAAATATGAATTTTGCATTTCTTTTTTCTCTTATATAATGTCGCACAGAAAGTTTGACAATTCATCTCTTCAACTTTTGTTAATCATCGTAAAAGTCCTTGGTCCAACTTGAACCACTAGGGAGAGTGATAGGGTTAAAAGTATATAAATTTATGTATACGGGAATAAAATTGCGAAAAACAAATATTGACACTCGTTAAAGTGCCAAAGGCCGCAAATGAGAGTGAAATTTGTAAATGCGGAGATGAAAGACAAGCGGGCAAACTGTCCGCGCAAATTTTCAAGTTCCTCCTCTCTTGCATAACAGTTTTATCAACTTGCTCTCTAAATTTGAAATAGGGAAAATGTTTTGGTAATTTGAATCAGTAGCTGACTTTTTGCTTTTGAATCAGTAAATTTTAGTAATAAATTAGTAGAAATTCCTATTAATACTATTAGCAAATTTTACTAATAAATTAGGAGAAATTACCATTTATTAGCAAATTTTACTAAGAAATTAACAGAAATTACTATTTATTAGCAAATTTTACTAACTTAGTAGAAATTACTATTTATTAGCAAAATTTACTAACTTAGTAGAAATTACTATTTATTAGCAAAATTTACTAATTCAAAGGCAAAAGTAAACATTTTTACGAATTCAAATTCAGAGAGCAAAGTAATGTTAATAATAAAAATAATAATAATAATAAAATAATATTAATAATAATAGTAAAAAAATAAAAATTGCGATTCTTATCTTTATTAAAACCGTGAACAATTTTCATTAAATTCCAATTCCTTGGCAGAATGAATTGAAAGCTCGCGAGAGTGGAAAGAAAGAGTTAAAAAGAGCCAGGGAAGAAAATCGGAGAGCAGGTTTTCTCTCTCACGAGAATTAAGAATCAGAGATGCCCCGTGTCGATCATCTGACCCCTCTCCCATCTCTGGTGAAATAAGAAATCCTGAGAGTGAGAGAGAGAGAGAGAGTGAGAGAGACAATGATAAAAGGGATGGTATGGAGAAACTTGAGAACCCTCTGTGACAATTTCAATTCTTTCTCTTTCTCTCTTTAGCCAGTATCTTCATTCCATCATCTTCTCTCAACTTTGAGCTATATAAGATTCTTAAAACTTCTCACGAGATTTTTCGATTTTAATTACAGTTTTAACATATTTTAATAAAATCCTCATCCTAACCCTATATATATATACGAAATGTTCCCTTTTTTTCTTCGTCTTTAATTTCGGAGAGTTTCTTTGCTCGGGCGCATAGTTGTTTCATTTCCTGATGGCAGAAGTGAAAAGGAGAGAGAGAAAAGGAGGGAAAGAGACAAAAAGAGAGAAAATGGGACAAGAAAACGAAAAGAAGAGAGAAAAAGAGAAGAAAGAAAAAGAGAAAAAAAGGGGGAAGAAAATGAAAAGAAGAGAAAAAGAGAGAAAAAAGAAAAGAAGAGAGAAAGAAGGGACAAGAAAATGAGAAGGAAAGAAGAAAGGAAGAAGGAGAAAAAAGGAAGAAAGAAGGGAGAAGAAAATGAAAAGAAAAAAGGCGGAAGAAAATAAAAAGAAGAGAAAAAGGGAGAAGAAAACGAAAAGAAGAAAAAAGAGAGAAAGAAGGAAGAAGAAAATGAGAAGAAGAAAAAAGAAAGAAAGAAGGAAGAAGAAAAAAAGGGAGAAAGAAGGGAGAAGAAAATGAAAAGAAAAATAGAGAAGAAAAAGAAAAGAAGAGAAAAAGAAAGAAGAAAATGAAAAGAAGAGAGAAAGAAGGAGAAGAAAATGAAAAGAAGAAAAAAAAGGGGAAGAAAATGAAAAGAAGAGAGAAAGAAAAAGAATAAAGGAAAGAAAGAGGCAAAAATAAGAAAAAGAATGAAAAAGAAAAAGAGAGAAAGAGAGAGAGAGAGACTTTTATCGCAGTGACTGTAGCGTTTTAAACGTTAACCCTTTCGTTCGTTCACCCACACCTTTTGATAAAATACACACCCACATTAGAATACTTTTACAAAGTACAAACTCTAGAGGCAAGCGCATGCCACAAACACCTGTTCTTTTTAGAAGAAACAGAAAGCGAGCCCTTCTTTTCTTTCAAGATCCATCAACTAAGTCAGTCTCTCGTCCTCTGCCTCGGATTCGAGAGGGAACTTTTAGTTTAGAGATTAGAAACGCCGCAAAGAAAAAAGAAAATGACCAATTGTAGGTGTTTGCAAGTGTTATTCTTATTTTTTTCACTCGGAAAAACTTTAATTTGTGCGTGCCTAATTCCTGTGATTGTGTTTAACAGTGGAAAATATTTTTTAAAAAAATTGTGTTTCACTGAAAAAAAAATAATACGAATGAAATTTAATTTTTGAAAATTTTTATTCCAGTGAATTTTTATTTTCGAGAAGTTTTATTCAAGAAAATTTAAAAACAAAGGAATTTTCTTTCAAAAAAATTTTAAATCAAAGGAATTTTTATTTTCTTGAATTAAAATTTTGTTGAATGAAAATTCTATTGAAATAAAATTCTTTTGAATGAAAATTCTCTTGAATGAAAATTCTCTTGAATGAAAATTCTCTGGAATGCAAATTCTCTTAAATGGAAATTCTCTTGAATTAAAATTTTGTTGAATGAAAATTCTCTGAAATGAAAATTCTTTTGAATTAAAATTCTTCTAAATGAAAATGTTTTTAAATGAAAATTCTTTTGAATAAAAATTCTTTGAATTAAAATTCTTTTGAATGAAAATTCTCTTAAATAAAAATTGTCCTGAATTAAAAATTATCTTGAATGAAAATTCTCTGGAATAAAAATTCTCTGGAATAAAAATTCTTTTGAATTAAAATTCTTTGAATGAAAATTTTTTTGAATTAAAATTCTTTGAATGAAAATTTTTTCGAATTAAAATTCTTCTGAATTAAAATTCTCCAGAAAGAAAATTCCTTAAAATTAAAATTCTCCTGAATTAAAATACTCTTTTTCGAAAATTTCCCCCACAATAAACTCCAATTAAATAAAAATCCCGTTGAGTATAAAAAATCTTAAAAATCATCATCAATTATTCAAAAATTATCAATTTATAATAAATTTTACTGAACAAAAATTACTATCTGTATGAAAATTCATTACATAACATTGGCAATAATGCAATATTTCTATTACTACAAAAAAATGCAAGTGACACATACATGGAAACGAAGATGCGCTCATACGATTCTTAATCGAAAAAGTATTACTTGTCTTTTCTGTCGACTGATTCAGTTTCTAATTTTATCCAATAGGAGTGTGTTAATCAGCAAAACAACATTACAGTGTAAAGATTAAACCTCCACTGATAAGGTTATTTTGTTTCATTATCACACTGTCTCACTGGATCAGGACCTTTTAATAAAATTACATTTTTTCCAATAAAAACCAGGAGCAAAAAAAATTAACCCCAACAAATTTTTACTACAAACATTTAATTTTTCTTTTATCAGAAAACCACTCAAAAATGTTTACTACAAAAAATTTTTTTTTTATCAAAAAACCGGCAAAAACTGTTGGCTACGAATATTTTTTTTTCCTTTACCAAAAAACCACCCAAAAAATTTGTACTACAAACATTTAATTTTTCTTTTATCAGAAAACTACTCAAAAATGTTTACTACAAATTTTTTTTTCCTTTATCAAAAAACCACCAAAAACTGTTCGCTATGAATATTTTTTTTTCTTTACCAAAAAACCAGCCAAAAAATTTGTACTACAAACATTTAATTTTTCTTTTATCAGAAAACTACTCAAAAATGTTTACTACAAAATTTTTTTTTCCTTTATCAAAAAACCACCAAAAACTGTTGGCTACGAATATTTTTTTTTCCTTTACCAAAAAACCAGCCAAAAAATTTGTACTACAAACATTTAATTTTTCTTTTATCAGAAAACTACTCAAAAATGTTTACTACAAAATTTTTTTTTTCCTTTATCAAAAAACCACCAAAAACTGTTCGCTATGAATATTATTTTTTCCTTTACCAAAAAATTTGTACTACAAACATTTAATTTTTCTTTTATCAGAAAACTACTCAAAAATGTTTACTACAAAATTTTTTTTTCCTTTGCCAAAAAACCACCCAAAGAATTTTTACTACAAATATTTTTGTTTATTTACCAAAGAACCACCTTAGAAATTTGTACTACAAATATTTTTTTTCCTCTATCAAAAAACCACCCTAGAAATTTTTACTACAAACATTTTTTTTCCTTTATCAAAAAACCACCAAAAACTGTTTGCTACGAACATTTTTTTTTCCTTTACCAAAAAACTACCCAAAGAATTTTTACTACAAATATTTTTTTCCTTTACTAAAAAAACCACCTACAAAATTTTTACTACAAATATTTTTTTTTCTGTATTAAAAAAACAACCAAAAACTGTTTGCTATGAATATTTTTTTTCCTTTATCAAAAAACCATCTAAAAAATTTTTACTTCAAACATTTTTTTTCCTTTGTCAAAAAGCCACCAAAAAATGTTTAGTAGAAACATTTTTTTTTACTTTATCATTAACTCTTATTCCGCTAAACAAAAATTTACTATTCAAATTCAAAAAATAAAAATCGAGGATCGTTCAAATATTCATCAAAGTAGTTCATACTTCAATAAAAATCGCTACTTTATTTTTAGATCTTAAATTAATTTTTGTAATTAAAAATGCATTGTTTTGAAGAATTTTTTTTTTTGCTGGCAGTGTTTGGACCTTTGCCTCCCCTCTCAGAACAAAAGAGGGGGGAGGATGTTTTTTCTTTCTTTTTTCGATGCAAAATATTGCAATAATCTCAAAGGTCCGAAAATTGCCAGTGCCCCTGACTCGAAAAAAGTTCAGCATACCAACTAACCCCGGCAGTTCTTTACGCAGATCTTCATGAAACAGACCGCGACAATGATGCACCCGAGAGATCTTGGTGCGGGAGGATTAACGGGACGTCCCGGCGTCGGTATCCCAGGAGGATTGGCGGGCCTTGGCGTTGGCGTCGGACCCGGTGGCATGATCACCGGAAATGAAGTCAAACCCCATCAATGTCAACAATGCCTCAAGTCATTCTCGAGCAATCATCAGCTTGTTCAACACATCAGAGTTCATACTGGTGAGAAGCCTTACAAATGCAGTTACTGCGATCGGAGGTTTAAACAACTCAGTCATGTACAACAACACACCAGACTACATACAGGTGAGTCTATATCAGCCTTTTATATTTATCCAAATTCTTCTCGTTTTTATTTACTTTTTTCTCTTTGTTTCTCTTTGTTTCTCTTCGTTACTATTCATTACTCTTCGTTTCGTTTATTACAATAAAAAATACCAAATTTTTCTTTGGATACTTCGTTTCGTTTACAATAAAAAATAACAAATTTTACTTTGGATTTATTTTAAGTATTAAATATTTTTTTCGAAGCGATAATTATCAGAAATAAGAGATGTCTAAGTTCGTTTGTTTGGCTCAATAATGGCCGAACAAATGAATTTAGACAACTTTTATTTATTTTTATTTGATCTTTACTTCTTTGTTTCAACCAAAAAATTGATTAATTCAAACAAATATTGTTTCGAGTCTATTTTCGAATTGAAAATTAAATAAAAATTCTCTTCCATGTAATCGAGAAAATTTTTATTTTATTTTCAATCAAAAAATAGATGCAGAACAATATTTGTTTGAAATAACCAAATCTTCTTTGTTTCAATCAAAAATTTGGTTAATTCAAACAAATATTGTTTCGAGTCTATTTTCGAATGGAAAATAAAATAAAAAGTTTCTTCCTTACAATTGAGAACATTTTTATTTTATTTTCAATTTAAAAATAGACTCGAAACAATATTAGTTTGAAATAACAAAATTTTTTGGTTGCAACGAAAAAAGTAAATACATATCAAATATTTGTTTTCTTCGGTTCAAATTTAAAGAGTAAATATACAAAATTTATCGCATTTTTATTAAATACTGAATTTATTAACTAACGTTTCAGTAAAAAATAACTAAAAATTGGTCAAAATTGTTTGATAATTGTTTATTAAAAATTAGTGACTGTACACTGTTGACTTAAAAGTATCAAATTGCAACGAATTGATTTAAAAAATTTGGATCTTAATTAAAATCAAAAATTGATCTCAATTTTTGCTATCAATTTGAATCAAATTGTTTGGTTGCCACAGAACAGGAAAGTCAGGGAAAAGTCGGAGATTTTTATTAAAAGTACTGGAGGAAAAAATTACCACAAATTCTAATAAAAGACTTTCAATTTCAATTATTTTTATAAATAGCAAAATTCTTCGCCAAACTTCAATTATTTTCAAAAATTTTAATAAAATTCTTGTCTGAAATTCAATTAATTTTAATAATTTTTTTTTAAACTTTCGTCAAGATTTCAATTATCTTTTTAAATAGAAAAATTCTTCTCAAAAATTCAATTATATTCAGGAATTTTAATCAAATTCTTTACAAAATTCAATTATTTTCATTAATGACAATATTCATCACAGAAATTCAATTATTTTCAAAAGTAATAAAATTATTCGAAAAAATTCGATTATTTTTATTAAATTTTTTTAATTATCGCCAAAATTTCAATTATCTTTATAAATAGCAAAATTCTAAAAAATCCAATTATTTTCAAAAATTTTTATAAAATACTTTTCAAAAATTCAATTATTTTCAAAATTTTTAATAAAATTCTTCTCAAAAATTCAATTATTATAAAAGTTTTTTTTTTCTTCTCAGGATTTCAATTATATTTATAAATAGCAAAATTCTTTATAGAAATTAAATTATTTTCTGGAATTTTAATAAAATTCTTTAAAAAAATTCAATTTTTTTCATAAATTACAATATTCATCATAGAAATTCAATTAATTTCAAAAGAAATAAAATTCTTTGCAGAAATTCAATTATTTAATAAAAAATTTTTTTAAATTCTCGTCAGGATTTCAATTATTTTTTTAAATAGCAAAATTCATCTCAAAAATTCAATTATTTTCAAAAATTTTAATAAAATTCTCCGCAGAAATTCAATTATTTTCATAAATGACAATATTCATCATAGAAATTCAATTATTTTCAAAAGTAATATAATTCTTTCCAGAAATTCAATTATTTTTAATAAAATTTTTTAAATCCTCGTCAAGATTTCAATTATCTTTATAAATAGCAAAATTCTTCTTCAAAATTCAATAATTTTTAGGCAAAATTTCAATTATTTTGAAAACATTCAAAAAATATATTATTTAAAAAAAATTTTCCAAAAATAATGAAATTGTTTTTAGAAATTGAATTATTTTCATAAATAATAAAACTCATGGCAGATTTTTAATTATTTTTAAAACAATTTTAATCGAATTCCTCGAAAAATATAATTCATTTATTTAATAAATTATTTATTTTTGTATTTAAATTTTAAATTATTCAACTCTAGTAGAATTTCTTAATGAAAATTGATTTAAAAATGAATTTCAGTTAAGATTTTTAGACAATAAATTAATAATTGAATATTAAAAGCATTAAAGTGTGATTTTTTAGAAATAATTGAATTATGAAAATTTAAAATCTTTGGAAAATTGTATTTTTCATATTTTTAATTAACAGTTCTAGAGAATTAATTTTTTTGTAAAACTGTAATTGACGAAATTTTGTAAAATTGAATTGTAAACAAATAGATTTGGAAATTTTCAAAAAACTTTTTCAAAAATTATTTGAAATAATTGATTTCAAGAAGAACAAGAAGGTACAGTTACAATATTTTTATAACTCCTATAAAATAATGACTTTATTACTCGGTCATCTTTACTTATTGAAAGTTATTAAACTCCAAAAGGTTTAAATTTGAAATTTTTAAAAATCTTAATTTCTATGGAATAATAAAAAATATTATTAATAAAAAGAAGTTATTGATGTTTTCGAATAATTTTACAATTTCAGAAATTCGTAAATAAATGTAACGGAACCTTTTTTTAAGAATCTAATAATTTTTACAGTGAATGAGAATATTCTTTAGCTTCAGGATAAAAGTAAAATTTTATCTGGAAATCAGGGAATAACAAAATTATAAATTTTCGTGGCAACTCTGTTGAATACTTTACTTTTTGAATACTTTAGTATCAATTTGATAATTTTAAGAAAACTTTGTATAAAAAATTATCGACTCAATTTTCACGAATTTCGATTTAGATAAAAGAAAAAAAAGTCAAAATCATGAAATTGACAAACTTAGGGAGTAAAACGAATTATTTTGATCCTAGGGTATAAAATACCACTTTGAGTCTAGGGAAATAAAATAAATTCCCAGTCGACTAGAAAAATGATTATAGATTTTAGAATTAAAAAACAACACACAATGAACCGTGTATTAAAATAAAAATTTTATCGCCAAACAGACGGTATTTCTCTGTTTTTTAAATTTACACAATTAATGTGAGAAGCAGCATTTAAAGACTATGTGATTTAAATTTAAAAAATATATAAATTAAATATATATATATATAGAGTTTAACTAGTGTCATTAAAGCATTAGTGCGTGGTTCTCAGGTCTGACCATAAAACACAGTACATTTAACCATATCTTTTTTCATTGTACTCTTAATCGGAATTACCGTAAATGGTAAAAGAGCCTTCTGGCTGTAAATTGTGCGGTACAGATCTCCGCGAGTAGATTACGTTTTCTTGGGTTAATGTCAGGGAAACTGATAATTCCTCCAACAAAACATGAAACGGAAGTGATCGGTGCCACTACTGCGTAAAGGACGCATTTATCAATTGATCTTATCGTTGGATAAGAATTTTTATTTTTTATTTTTTTTTTTTATTCTTTTCGTTTTATAATAGAGGAAAATATTTAGTAGAATGAGAAAGAGAGAAAAAAGAGTCGATGAAGGGCATCATTTCGAATCTGAGAAAGAATTTCATTAAGGGATGAATTTAGTCACTTGGAAGCTATTACTCTTGAAATGGTCAGTTGCTAATCTCGGCAAGTTTGATTGGGGATCGCCCTTAGAAAAATTTCACTCACACCCAAATGAACATTTACTTTGCGTATTCTCCGAGAATTAAAAACAAAAGAAAGGAGAGAAAAAAGATTTAATGGAATTTTAGATATTTAATTTCTTCGCGGGGAGAAGTTTTTCTTTAAATTTTCTTTCACTCCATACTTTTCCCTCAGTTCAGTTTTTCTTTGATCATTTTACCTTTAGTTTTGTTTATTTGTACTTATTTATTTGTATTTTTTTATTTATATTCTTTATTCGTATTTTTTTTTGCTCTGTATTTGTTCTTTCGTATTCTTTGATATTTTTTTTGTTTGTTTGTTCCTATTTTCTTCATTTCTTGTCTGTATTTTTTATTTTTGTTTATTATTTTATTTTTTTGTTCGACTCTCTATTTGTTTTTTTCTTTTATTTCTATTTCTATTGTTTATAAATATTTTTTTATTTATTATTTTATTTTTTCGTTCGACTCGCTATTTGTTTTTTTTATTTTAATTTTGAATACTTTATTATAATTATTATTTCTATTATTATTTGTGAAGGAATTTCAGGATTAACAATTTTAATTAGTCAATTTTTTTTTAATTATTATATTTTTTTAATTATTTTAATTATTTTTTAATTTTTATATTTTTTAATAATTTAAATTATTTTTTAATTATTATATTTTTTAATAATTTAAATTATTTTTTAATTATTATATTTTTTAATAATTTAAATTATTTTTTAATTATTCAATTTAAAGGAATAAGGGTTCTTTAAATTCAATAAACTTGAATATTTAAAATTTAAACACTTAATGAAATTAATTTTTTATTTAAATTTCTTTGATTTCTATTTCAATTATTTATAAATCGATAATATTGAGGAAAATAAAATTTTCTTTCGAAGTAAAATGAATTTATTATAATTTCATACGTGTTTCGTGAGTGATAAGGGAAGATCAGTGATACACACATAACAGTGCATTTGTACAATGACCCATGGACTTTATATGAGCATCGAAGATTGATAGCAACTGACCCACATTCCAATTTTCCGTTCACGGCTGAGAAATTTTTACATTCAACCAAGAAAAACAATGTAATTGCGAGATAAAAATTTTGCCCATTATATTCGCAGTTTTCAATTTTTCGCGAAAATATTCTCCACTTCTCGTCTCAATTTATAACTTTCAAGCATTGAATTTTATTAATTTTATTAATATTTATTCTTTAAATCTCTTTCAAAAATAAATTGTAATATTAAATTACAAATATTAAAAATATAATGTAATTTAAAACAATTTTGATTTAAATAAATAATTATTAGTTAAATTACAAATATTAAAAAGATTTGGTGATTTAAAACAATTTTGACTAAAATAAATAATTATTAGTTAAATTGAACAAATATTAAAAAGATTTTGTAATTATAAAAAATTTTGATTTAAATAAATAATTATTAGTTAAATTGTAAATTATTGATTATTTATTTTTGTCGAAGAAAAGTTTTTCGAAGAGGAAAAATTAATTAAATTCAGTGAGTCGTTGACGTGCGCTAATAGTTTCTTTTTTTTTCTAAGAATACATGAAATGTTGGCACATCTTTCCTTCTGTGAATTGCACCGTTTCGCGATAAAAGAAGGGTTTTTGCATTGATTTTAGCTTCAACCGCGACGCGGTCGAATAACAACTGCTCGACCACCCCTTACATTAATAACCTCCGCCCATCAGAAAAACGACCGATGTTCAAACACAATTCGTGAAACTTTAAGCCTTCTTTTTCATACATATATAATCTATACTGATTTTTAACCCTTCTGTTCGTCTCCATAAAAGAAAATTTATAAGCGCATCTGAAACATACTCTTGACATTCAATTTATATCTAAAATTTTTAAATTCTTATCCGTTTATTAGAATTAAGGTATTATTAATAATCTTCAACGTCCTTTGATATTTTAATTCGATAAATAAAATTAATTCGATTAATTTTATGCAAATTTTAATTTAAATAATTGAATTTCTGAAAAATTTGTATTATTCATGAAAAAAATTGAATTCTCATGAAGATTTTTATAAAAAAGTTTTTAAATAATTGAATTCTGTTTTAAAATTTTATGAAAGTAACGTAGATATTGAAAATCATTGAATTGCAAAAAGTTTTTAAAAATAATTGAATTAAATAAAGAATTCTATTAAAATTCTTGATAATAATTGAATGTCTGTGTGACATTTCATTAAATATTTTTTGAAAATAATTGAATTCCTAAAAAGCATTTTAGTATTTATGAAAATATTGAATTCTTGCGAAGGATTTTATTAGAATTCTTTTAAATAATTGAATTTCTATATGAAAAAATTTGTTACTTTTAAAAATAATTGAATTCTTGTGATGAATATTGTTATTTATGAAAATAATTGAATTTTGTAAAAAATTTTACTAAAATTCCTGAAAATAATTGAATAGTTGCAAAGGATTTTATTATTTATGAAAATAATTTAATTTTTCAAATAATTTTATTAAAATGCCTCAAAAAAAAATATATAATAAATTTAAAATAACTGATTTCTTTCGAACAATGTTATTAAAATATTTAAAAATATTTGAAGTCTTTGTAACAATTTCATTGGAATTTTTGTAAATAATTGACATTCCAAGAAAAAATGTATTGCTTTTAAAAATAATTGAATTCTTGTGTTGAATATTGTTGTTTATGAAAATAATTGAATTTTGCAAACAATTTTATTAAAATCTAAAAGAATAATTGAATTATTTCAAAAAAATTTAATTATAATTGTATTTAAAATAATTGATTTTTTTCGAACAATTTTATTGAAATATTTAAAAATAATTTTATTTCTTGTGAAAAATTCTAATATTTTTATAATTAATTGAATTCTTACAAAGAATTTAAAGAAACATTTTTTTTAAATAACTGATTTTTGCCAGGAATTTAAATTAAATTTTTAAGAATAATTACATTTTTTGAGCAATTCCTGTAAATTGTCTTAAAAATAATTGAAATTATGCTATTTCATTTTATTATTTATAAAAACATAATTGAATATTTGCAAAGAATTTTATTCAAAATTTTTTAAAATAATTTAATTCCTGAGAAGAATTTTATTTTTTCTAAATTTTATGAAAATAATTGAATTATTGGGAAAAATTTTATTAAAATGTTTAAAAAGAATTGAATTTCTGTGAAAAATTTTGTTATTTCTGTAAAAATAATTGAATTCTTCATAAGAATTCTACCTAAATATTGTTTTAAATAATAAATTTTTTCGAAATATAATAAATATTAGTATGAAAATTTTAGTTTAAATAATTCAATTCTTATGGAAAACTTTATTTGTGAAAGTAATTGAAAATTTCGATTAATTAATTTAAAATAGTATTAAAAATAATTGAAATTCTTCGATGAGTTTTATTGTTTATGAAAATAATTGAATTCTTACTTAGAATTTTATGAATATTTTTTTTTAAATTTAAAATTTAAAATTGAATTCCTATGGAAATTTGATTATTTATGAAAATAATTGAATTTTGGATGAATTTTATCAATTTTTTTTTTTAAATTGAATTCTTTTTGTGAAATTTTATAAAAAATACTAGATATTGAAAGTAGAATTACGAATATTTTTTGAAAATAATTAAATCGTTTTAAAGAATTTGATTATAATTCTTTCAAATAGTTTTTTGATTTCTAGTATTAGCGAATTTAAAGTAAATTCTAAAAAAAATAGAAATAATAGTTTTTAGTGGCTTAAATCTAAAAAAAGTACCCAAATAGTAGCACAACGTAAAAATAGTAGTAAATAGTAGGTAAAACTTTTTTTAATAGAAAATAAATAAAACACGAGACAATGGAGTAAAATTTGCAAATTCGAAAAATCAAATTTCATTTCGAAGAAGAACTGACAAATGGTCATTTGGGAAAATCGGTAAATTGAGGGGTTAGAGGAGGGGAGGGGAAGGGAATTTTATTAAGGGGAAGGGCGAAAGGATGGTCAGATCGATATTGAAACGCGGTCTATTATAATGTTTATGCGCTCGTATATATAATTCATTAATCGAAAATTTCCGAGTGCGCTTGGGAATATATAATAGTGTGAGCATGAGTGTGCAACGATATCGATAGCTGGCCAACAGTGTCCAGACAAATACATTGGGGGCAGTTAACCCCTTCAAATATCCACCGCCCCCCCCTCTCTGCCTCTTTCTCTCCCCTACTGATGAATTTACTTTGGATTTTGCCAACAAAGTAAAGAGACCAATGAAATTGTCGCACACCCCACCATTTGATTTTTGACAGAATGAAAAAAGCGATGATGATGGTGATTTTTTCGAATTGCTCGCTATCGTTCAATAATAATGATGATAATAATAATAATAATGGGTTTGGGGAATTTTAGCGCGCCACCTTGTCAAATTCATGTATAACCAAAATATATCCATATAAAGAAGGGTTGTGTGTGCGCATGTTCACGTAGATGCGTTATATTCTGACGCCTGGACCAATGCTCGAAGCCAGAGGCTATACACCAAAGATTATCCCTTCGAAAGCAAAATTCAATTTCGAGACCTAAATCTAATGATGGATCAGACCGCCGTCACCGCGGTTTAATCGGTTTTCCTAAACGGACGGTTTTGCGTTTGATAGAATTGAAATTTTCAAATACAAAAGGGCACGCAAAACACACCCCTGTAAATGTCCGGTCGACAAGAGTCCCTTATTACCTGGGCGTTAACCAATGTTTTTTGGTTATTAACAATATATTTGGGAATAAGAGATTTCTTTTGCTACGTTTTGGCAAAAAGGGGAAAATTTTTGGGTAAAGTTTAGATGAAGATCCGAAGAGACAAAAGATTTTATTAGGCAAACCTAATGGCAAACCTTTATATTAGCAAACATAATGTTAGCTGTAGCTATTAACATTAGGTTTGGATCAAAATCTGTTAGGTATGACTATAAACCTAACGAATCCGTAAACCATCAGATTAGCCAAAACTAAATTTTTTTGTTTTAGTTGTTAATCCGAGTTAGATTGAGTCAAATCGGAAAAAGGAGGTTCAGCATAAAGAGAGGACGAAAGGATGCTTTACAAATTCTTTGAAGCATTGGGCCAGATTAGGTCAAGTTGAATAAAAAATTAAGACTTTGGTCCAGTATAAAGATTCCCTAAAGGATAGGATTCGATGTTCTTGGAAGCATTACAAAAAATTTGGGTCAAACTTTTTCGAGAAGGAATTTTTGGGTCCAAAAAGAGTAGACGAGGAAATGCTTCTGAAGTTTCTGGAGGCATTAAGCCATATTAGATCCATTTGAATAAAAAATTAAGATTCAGGTCCAACATAAAAATTGCACAAAGGATATGATTTGATGTTCTTGGAAGCATTACAACAAATTTAGGAATTTTTCGAGAAGGAATTTTTAGGTCCAGCATAAAGAGTAGAAGAGGAAATGCTTTTGATGTTTCTGGAGGAATTAGGCCAGATTATATCAAGTAAAATCAAAAATTAAGATTTAGGTCCAGCATAAAGATTGCACAAAGATTTGCATAGGTTCAGCATAAAGAGTAGATTTAAAGTTTTATTTAAATCGGAATTAAAAATAAAGTCATGAAACATTTTGATGGTCAATATCGCAAACTTTTCCATGAATAATTAGCTCCACCCCTTGATTCATTCAGTTAAAAATCGTTTCCCCGTTTGACAATGAGATTCCTCTTCACGGTTTACGGCCGCTTTGTAGATTTGATTACAGGCAATAAACGGACAAATGGGAATTCGATTAACTCTTCCGCCAGTATCGAATGAAGTGGTTAGAGGGCAACAAACAGAAAAAAAAGAGGAAAAAAGCAACCAACCCTTAAACCAACAATTTTTCTCTCATTTACTCTCTCTCTCTCTCTCTCTCTCTCTCCTATCACCTTTTTTTTCTCTGCGGTTTTCTCGCCATTTTTCTCTCACTTACTCTTTCGTTCTACAATATTTACACCCCTTTCGTTCTTCGCTTGAAAAAACTGTCACGTCCTCGCCACGAAATTGACCGGACAATTTTAAAGCCCACTTAATACTGAGAAAAATTGCTGTTTCGTACGAGTATGAATAAAAATTAAGGGAAAGGGTGAAAATGACCTGTTCACTCTGAATTTTTTCCTCTCCCTTGTCACTTTGTATTCGTTTTTATTAACCATCGTCAGTTCATTAGGAAAATTAGAAATTACGCTCAATTTTCTACGTGAACAATTTGGACACAATTTCGCTTAAAAAAAAATAATGGATCAGTTTATAATTATTAATGCAAATAGTTTGAATTATTTTTTCTTTTTTTTCTGAATTTGAGATGAATTAGAAGTGATTTTTCTTTTTTGGAAAAAATACCTCTGATTCGTTGTGATTCCAACATCCCTTGACTTATTTCTTTTTCGCTTTCCAAACCCAAACTCTCGCTTCTCTTTTAATTCGCTAATTTCGACCGGTTAAGAATTCATGCGACGGAACGCTGAGACGTCTCGAGAAAAATCAAAGCAAAATGCTAACGACTACCTCCTCGTCCGTCCCGGAGGCCTCTTTGCCACTTTCTCGTTCTTTTTGCGCCTTTTATCGTAAATGGCGCGGAATTAAAGATTAAACAAAGTGGAAACCGGCGCGGCGGCGTACTCCTGACATTTTCATCCTCTTGTCGAGATGGCAAAAAAAAGAGAGAAAAATGAATGAGAAAAGGACATTTTTCAACAAAAAAAAGAAAAAAGAGAGAGATGAGCTGAACAAACCTTTAGCGAATGATCTGCTTATCTTTGTAGAAACCAGCTTTACTTATCCAAATTCCTTTGCGAAACATTTCGTATACTTTAAATTCAATTTGTTTCTATGAATTTTGTTTTTCATTAAGAACAGGAAGGGAAATATTATAGTAGGAGAAAATTAAGAAGAGGATGAAAAAATGGGGAAAAAATTAAGTACAAGAAGAAAAATATACCTAATTAAAAAATTATAAAGTTCATAATTTTTTTATTACTATTTTTATTATTATTTTTAAAAATTAGAAAAAATATTAAGAACGAGAAAAAAAATTATAAAAGAAAAATTAGAAACTTTGATGAAAGATGTTATAAAAATTAAGAATAAGGAGAAAAATAGTGGAAAAATTAAGAACAAAATGGAAAATAAGAGAAAACTGAAGAAAAATTAATTGGGGAATAGTAGAAAAATAGTAGAATAAGTAAAACAAAATTAAAACACTAAAGAATTGAAGAAAAAAAAATCACAAAAAAATAAAAATAGAAAATAATTGAAGAAAAATTAAGAACAAAAAAATTGATACAGAATTAAACTTTGGATAAAGTATATTTTGAATGGATTAGAATTTGGATAAATTATATTTTGAATAGATTAAAATTTGTATAAACTGAATTTATATCAACTAAATTGAAAATTAAATAGAATTTATTTATTTAGAATTTGAAAAAATTTCAATTTCAATCAATTACAAATTACAATATTTTAATCAAAAAAATTACATCGTAGAAAAACTACTAGCAACATAATAAAAATATCAACAGAAAATAGGAAAAGTAGTAAAGAAATTGTAGAAAAATATTTTTAATTTTTAAAAATTAATAAAATAAAGAAGAAAAAGTCTTAAAAAAATGAAAGAGAATTTGAGATCAAAAAAGAAAAATGTAAGGAAAATATTAGAAAAATAGTATAGAAAGTTATAAAAATTAAGAAAAAAAATAGTAGAAAAGGTGAAAAATATTAGAAAGATGGTAAAAAAATAGAGAAAATAGAAAAAATAATAAAAGAATAGAAAAATAGTATAAAAAATTATAAAAATAAAAATCGTAGAGGAAAAGTAGAAAAATTAACAAGACAAGAATAATAGCAAGGAAAATTAAAGAAATATTAAAAAATTGGAAAAAATGAAGAAAAATAAGAGAAAAATAGAATAAAATTATAGAAATAAGAGAAAAATAAAAAAAAATTATCAAAATAGTAGAAAAATATTAGAAGAAACATAAATAGTTAAAGAATGAAAATATAATAGAAAATTTAAGAGGAAAAGAAAAATAGACGAAAAATTAAAAAAAGAAATATTGTAAATTGGAGAAAATTATGAAAATTAGTAAAATAAAATAGAAAAGATTTTGGAAATGTAGTAGAAAAATTACAGAGAAAACAGAAATTATTAAAAAGAATAGAAAAATAGTAAAAACAAAAAATTGAGAACAAAAGAAAAACAGAAGAAAAATAAAAAAAATATTTAAAAGTTGGAAAAATTCGAGAATAATAATAGAAAAATATTAGAGAGATAGTAGGAACATAACGGAGATAGTAGAAAATAAAGAAAAAACTGAAATAGTTTTACGAACAGAAAAATAGTAAAAAAAAACTAAAGAAAAAAACTATTCCAAAATTATGAAAAATAGAGAAAAATAGCAAAAAATTTAAGAATAGTTAAAAAGTAGCAGAAAATAGTAAAAAATAGAAAAATACTAAAAAGAGAGCAGAAAAGTAGAAGAAGTAGTAGAATAGTAGAAAAATAGTAAAAGAAACTGGAATAGTTTGAAGAATAGAAAAATAGTAGAAAAACTGGAGAAAAAATTGTTGAAAATTATGAAAAATAAAGAAAAAAAAGTAAAAAAAAGAAGAATAGTAAAAAATAGTAAAAAAAAAGTAGAAAAACATTATGAAGAACAGGAAAATAGTAGAAAATAGTAAAAGAAATAGAAAAATATTTGAAAAAGATCAGAAAAATAATAGAAAATAGTAAAATATTAGAAAAGAGAAGAAAAGTAGAAGAATAGTAGAATAGTAGAAAAATAGTAAAAATAGTAGAAATAAATAGTAAAAAAAATAGAGAAATATTTGAAAAAGAACAGAAAAATAATAGAAAATAGTAAAATATTAGAAAACAGAAGAAAAGTAGAAGAATAGTAGAATAGTAGAAAAATAGTAAAAATAGTAGAAAATAGTAAAAAAAATAGAGAAATATTTGAAAAAGAACAGAAAAATAATAGAAAATAGTAAAATATTAGAAAAAGAGCAGAAAAGCATAAGAATAGTAGAAAAGTAGAAAATTAGTAGAAAATAGTAAAAAAATAGAAAAGAGTAGAATGAGAATAGAAAAATAAAGGAAAAAAACTATTGTAAATATATAAGTAATAGTAAAAGAATAGAAGAAGAATAAAAAAAGTGTAGAAATCATTTGCAGTGAGTATAGAACTAGAAAAATTAGATTTAATATTAGTTGAATAAACAAGGGAGACATGGGCATATGTGGAAAAAAAATTGATTAACACAAACGCCGGTTGGCTAATATATATAGAAGAAATTAACCTAGTCATGATGCATATGCATGGGTAATCATCGTATGAAGGAAGAGCTATTCTAATTTTCCCCAACTAGTTCTTAAATTTTTTTTTCCGTAAGGGTTAATTTGAATAGGGCCATATAGGAGCAATTGGTACAGAACATCGATTTCAGTGAGTGGACCATGATACGCCTACATAAACTTTTTTTTTCTTTTTTTTAAGTCTTGTCTCACATTACCCCTTTTTTTTGGATAACAAAGACCCTTTTTTTCCTCTACTCAGTTCTTTTTTCGACTTTAAGTATAGCCCCACTGGTTGAAACGAAAAATTAAGTATTCAATTTTACATATAAGTATATAATCCAGAGATGATGTTGATTAAATATTCATCTAAAGGGGTTAATCCTGCCATGTCATTTTCAGTTCTTTTTTTTTTGTCTTCTCGTCACTTCATTTTAATACTCGCAATTAATATAATTTTGTACTGGGAATAATTTAATTTTTATATTTAATTATAATTTAATTTTTGTATTCAATTAATAATTACTTTTTACTTTACTTTTAATTAATAATTACTTTTTACCTTTTTCGATTGAAAATTATGCATTTTCAAAAGAGTGATAAATAATTTTTTAAATATTCGACACTTTTTGGCATTTTTCAAAAGTTTTTATTTGAAAAATTCCTCTCTGGAAATTTATTGGAAAATTTCAAATAAACGACAATTTTTGAACGTTCAAACAAACGATTTTTTTTAAATATAAATATTTTCGAAAATTTCAAACTGTTCTAAAAATAAAAAAAGTAATTAAAACATTTCGAAACTTAATAAATTAATTTTTAATCAATAACGCAAATTGTAATAAATTTTCGAATTCAAAGCGGAAATAAATGTCCAATAAAAAGCTTCAGAACTTTATTAACCGTTTGTTGCCACTTTTTGAGAATAATTATTAGAATAGATTAATTATTAGAATTGAGAATAAATTATTTCAAATTTTGAATGGAATATTTTTCCCAAAGAATTGATTCGGAATGGAATTTTATTAAAAACAGTTTTATCAGAAATGAATATATTTTTATCATTCTAGTGATTAAAATTGTAAATAGAAAAAAAAATAGAAAAAAAGCAAAAAAAAAAGAAAAATAGTTACGGAAGTCATCGATTATCGTTTTATTACATTTTCGCGACACGTTCTTGTACATATTTATTTTCCACGATCTAGTCGCAAAATCCACGCGTCCTCAGATTGTTGCCATGAGAATAAATTTTTTTTTCACCACTTTTTTCTTATCTTATCACAAGTTTTCTGATATAGAGTTATAGTTCAGATGTGCAATGAGAAATATAAAGTAACATTTGCAAAAGAATTGATCATCATACAAAATGAGAAAGTGTCAGTATTATTATTATATGATATTTGCCAGATCTTTCGGACCCACAGAGAGTGAGAGAGAGAAAATCTCCTTGAAAATGAAGATAAACAGAAAATTAATATGAAATCGCACAAGTCACCAAGGAGAGAGAGATCTCTTTCTTCATTATCGCGCTCATTTTTAAAAGACCTTCATCAACATTATATTTTTCCCTTCTTTTTTCTTTTTTTTTTTCTCTTTTTTTTTCCTTCGAATTTTTTTCCGAATCGATAAATTTTAAACTTGTTGATCTTGTTTACAAGAAAAAAAATTTTCCACAATTTTCGTTTATTCTTTTTTTTTCTTTTCTATTTTTACGACTTTATTAAATAAAAATGAATAGAATAATAAAAACGACCTTTTTTATGAGAATATAATAGTGTTTTTTTGTATTAATTTTTATTGCAGTTCGCACTTATTTCGATATTTTATTTTATTTTTTTTTATATTTTTTTATAAATATAGTTGAAAAATTCTATTTATGGTATTACAATTTTTGATTAATTATTTTTAAACTCGAGATTAAATTAATATTATTTATAGGTGTGTGATATATTTTACGAGAAAGTCGAACCGAAATGTTGATAAGGTTATTTCATTGCGGTTTCATGACGTGCATAGGTGTCATTCACACTCAAGGGGTTTCTAATTATATGCACGTCATCTCTCTTCGTGTATATATCTGTGTACTTTTATTATTAATATACACTTTGTGTCAATTTTCCTACACAACAAAATTGTAATATTATTTACTTCCTTATTCCACTCTTTTTTTTTGCAGAAATAATTATTTTCGGAAAATTTCCCCTCCATTTTTTTTATTCATTTTTTATTCTATTGTTTTTATTATTTTATTTATTTATTATTTTATTTATTTATTTTTTATTTATTATTTCATTTATTTACTATTTTTTAATTATTTAATTAATTATTTACTAATAATTAATTAATAATAATAATAATTAATTAATAATTAATAATTAATAATTAATAATTAATAATTAATAATTAATAATTAATTAATAATTAATTAATAATTAATTAATAATTAATAATTAATAATTAATTAATAATTAATAATTAATTAATAATTATTAATTAATAATTATTATATTTTATTATTTACATTATGTATTAATTATTAATTATTATAATTTGACAAAAATTTGTTTATTTATTTTTACGTTAGTTTTACATTAGGTTTAATGTCAGTTTTACGTTAGTTTACTCTCTTTGGTAATTTATTCAAAATAAAGGGAACGGGAAATAAATTTCTCCTCCTTCCAAAATGCATTACTGACTTACTTTTCAACCCTTTTTTTTAACCCCTTTTTTTATTTAAAGGGAGTCTATTGAATCCGTTTTTTGAGAGAGAGAGGCGAGAAAAATCCTCATACCATTGAAAGTTTTTCGCCCTGAGTCTGGCGAAGGAATATCCTTGGCAATTTTCTTAAACATCTTTCTCTCTCGATTTACATCTTTTTCTACCCTTTCCAACATTATTCGCAACCCTTTATTTTATCTTTCTCATACTTTCTCGTGGTTTGATCCTTAAAAAGGACAGCATTATATATATACAAACAGAAGATATCTTTGGCTTCTAATTTCTTTGCTTTGGCCTCGCAGTTTCCTTGATCCCTATCAAGCTTGGTGTATATAAGTAACTCGGTAGCCGTTTGCGCCGCCATAAAGTAACAAACACATAAACACGCACGTGCTTCTTTTCCTTTTGCATTCACGTGCGCGCAAAAAGCAAACACTAATTTTTCAAGATCTCATTCATCAAAAATTCTCCATTTTGGTTTTTTTTTTGTTTCGAAAATTTAATTTCAAAAATAATTTATAACTTTTTTAATTGCTTTTTTGGTCATTTTCATAACTTTTTTCTGGCTTTTTGTGTCGCAAGAATTTTAATATAAAAAATGTTAAATTTAGAGAAAATAATAAAATAATAAATATATTTAAGACAAAAAACGTAGGAAAATTGTTGCCTCAAGCAACAATTTTCCTACGTTTCTTGTCTCAAATTAAATATCACTTAGTAAAACGATGATTTTACATTTTATTTTTCCAAAAATAAATTTTCTCCAATAAGTGCAATGAGCGCCGTATTTTAATCTCAACCGCGCATCATTACTTTGATTGCAATTCAAATTTACCAAAATTTAATTATAAATTATCAATGAATTTACTTCTATTGACTAGCGAATGATAATAACAATTATATTCTTGTGCGAGATTTAAATTTACAATGAATGAACTCTAAAGTATTGAGGAACAGATCCATTAAGATTTTCTATTTTTACACACATTATAAACTCACGACAATAATGTATTATTGACATAATTCAAATTATTAAGAATTTAAATGTGACTTTTGAAGTAAGAGAAAGAGAGAGAGAGGAGAGAATTGAAATTATTAAATTAGATTAATTTATATATATTCAGCAAATTTTTAAGTAGCTTTCAAAAAATTTGAAACTAATTAAATTATCAAATATCATATCCGACATTTAGCGGATATGGATTTTGGAAAATTTTACTTTATATTCATAGAATATGTGAGAAATAGATGAAAATAATTGTGGAAAATCTTGTTAATTGTTATCATTAAATTAAATTATAATTATTTTTTTTTTAATTTCCACTTGTAATTAATATATTAATAATATCATATAATAATAATATTATTATTTATGTTGCAGCCTCTTAAATAATTAAATAACTATAATTTTTTTTTATTAATTTAATATTAAATTAAAATATTTAGGCCACTGGAAGAAAAAGTTTGTTTGATTCAAAGAACCGAATATTTGACTATTATCATTTAAATATTGAATGCTGAAATCAAAAAATTTTCATTTGAGTCAATTAAATGGTATAAATAATGAAATTATTGATTGAAATAAAATTTAATTGATTTAAATAAAAATTATTTGATTCAAGTAAATATTTATCTTATAATAGACAAATAATCGGTTATTTATTATTTTAATCAAATCATTTTTTTTTCTAGTGTAATTTATTGATTTTAATTTGGATTAATTAATTAATTTTTATATTTATAATTTTTATTTGAGTCAATTTTATTTTAATTAAAAAATAATACTTTAGTTTAGTTGTTCGGTTGTTTGGATTTAAATCCTTGATTTAAATAAGTAGAAAATTTTATTATGAAAAATGAAGAGAACTTTTAGGTTTTGTTTAGTTATAGAAAAATGATTGCTTATTAAAAGTGGCCCCAGTGCCTAAGTGAAAGCATAGAAAATTGAGAAGTAAACAGAAAGTTTTATAATGGAATTACTCGACTTTCATTGCTTTACTTTATGTTTTCTTATATACGCTACAGGATTTATAAGTTACTTCATAATTTAACGGATAATATATATTTGACTTAGTGCTTTTAATATCTGAACAAATTATTTTTCTTTTCAATTTATTTTTTCGAAAAAAAAATTTTTCCAATTATCCCTTATATTAAGAATTTATTTTCCACTTTTCTCTTCTTATTTTATTTTCAACTTCTCTTTTCTCTTCCTCTTCTCATAAGCAGAAAATAAGAAATTTAAAGTTAAATTTTGGTAAAAAAAAATACCAAATTTGCAACTATTAAAAAAATGTCTACTAACTTTTACACAAACATTACTAAAAATTAGTAAAAATTTTGGCTAACTTCAACTAAAAGACGACTTTTTACAAATTTAGAAATTAATTTACCAAATTTTGAACCCAATTGCGCAATATTTACTCTAAAAAACAAGAAAAAGAAGAGGAAGAAGTAAATTAACGTAAATGCGGCAATAAATGCAGACGCATATAAAATATACAATATTAATATAGACAAACGTGTGAAAATGATTGAGGCAAATGTCTTTTCACGATCGACTGAACTTGACACATAAAAATTAGGTCCGTTATTCCGAGCCTAGTTTAATGGATGCAAAAATGATACGGACTCACGGCGCCTCGCGTACGTTTCGCCAAGATAGCATCAGCCACTGTCTGCGGAATGTCTGTCCGTGGAAGCCTTGAATACTGTGCAGATATATACACACGAGTGTGCAGTTCATACATTGCAAGAGAGAGAGAGAGAGAGAGGAACTTGGCAGAGCGTTTGTTAGTAGGCATTGACGACGTTGTGTGAACGTCTTATGGATATCGATTGCCACTCTGTAAGGTAAACTATAATTTAACGCATCAAACGGCGCCTTTACCTTCACTGATTAATCTAAACCGACTCATACGTTTCAATCTTCTCTCTAACTATATGGAATCACATATATAACTTTTTTTTCTCCTTTAAACTCTTCCATTCATTCATTTCGTTCATTCTGTTTTTCTATTATTAACTGTGGTTAATAATTTATAGTAGGAATATGGTAAAAATTTTATTAATAGTGAGGATCTTCCATACTTGTCTCGTAGGGTGAAAGATAATTAGTATTTTAATTAGTAGAAATTACTATCAATATTAGTAATAATTACTATCATTGTCAGTGATCATTTCTATCACTATTAGTAATAATTACTATCAATATTAGTAATTATTACTTTAGTAATTATTACTACTAGTAGTCACTACTACTACTATTATTACTACTACTATTACTACTACTACTATTACTACTACTACTATTACTACTACTACTTACTACTATTACTACTATTACTACTATTATTATTATTATTTTTTTTTTTTAGAAATTATTAGTAAAAATTACTATTATTATAAGTAATAATTTCTGTTCACTATTAGTAATAATTACTATCAATATTAGTGATGATTACTATACTAATAATAATTCCTAATCTTAATAAATTTTTTTTAGAAATTATTATAGTAATAAATTACTATCAATATTAGTAATTATTACCACTAGTAGTAGTTAAAAGTAACTACTTTTAACCCTATTATTATTTTTAGAAATTAATAGCAAAAATTACTATTAATATTAGTAATAATTTCTGTTCACTATTAGTAATAATTACTATCAATATTAGTGATGATTACTATACTAATAATAATTCCTAATCTTAATAATTTTTTCAGAAATTATTATAGTAATAAATTACTATCAATATTAGTATTTATTCCTAAAATTCTTCGCAAACATTCAATTATTTTCATAAATAAAAAAATTTTCACATGAATTCAATTATTTAAACCAGAATTTTCCTAATATTTATTTGAAAAAAATCAATTATTTAACTAGATTTTTATAAAATTCTTCGCAAGAATTCAGTTATTTTTATAAATAATAAAATTCTTCTCAGGAATTCAATTATTTTTATAAATAATAAAATTCTTCTCAGGAATTCAATTATTTTTATAAATAATAAAATTCTTCTCAAGAATTCAATTATTTTTTTAAATTTTAATAATCGTCGTTGCAAGAATTCAATTATTTTTATAAATATTAAAACTCATCGTAGGATTTCAATTATTTTCAAAAATTAAAAAATTAAAATCTTTAGAAATCAGAATTCTTTTAATACTTTTAAATAACAATTTTATTAAAATTTATTTATTCAATTATTTTCAGAAATTTTAGTAAAATTTTTTGAAAATATTCAATTATTATTACAAATAACAACATTCATCACAAAAATTCAATTATTTTCAGGAGTTTTAGTTAAATTCTTTACCAAATTCAATTATTTTTATAAAGAATAAAATTCTTCTTAGGATTCAATTATTTTTATAAATATTAAAACTCATTGCAGGATTCCAATTATGTTTAATGTAATTTTAAATTAATTCCTCTAAAAAAGGAAATTATTCTTAAAAATTTGTATAAAATTCTTAGAAAAAATTCAATTATTTAAAAAAAAATTTAATATAATTTGTTACTTAGAGTGTAATAATTATTTTCAATTAATTTTTAATTATATTTCTTGAATGAATTTAATTATCAACATTTTTAATGCAATTTTTAGTAAAAATTCAATTATTTTAAGAAAATATTGATAAACTTCTTTATATAAGAATTCAAATTTAAGAAATATTCGCAATTATTTAATAAATTTAAATAATTGAATTTTAATTTAAATTTTTTTTTTTTATTTAAATAATTGAATTCTCGTAGTAACTTTCTAATAAGAATTGATTTAGAATTGAATGAAATAAAATGATTAAATTTTTGAATATTTTTGTTTATAAATTTTAAGAAAAAAATGATTGAATTTTGAAAGAATGACTTGTAATTTTTAGAAATAGTTAAATTTTAAAAATGCGTTAAATTGAAACCATTTGAAATATTTTAATTTCTATAGAAAAAATAAATAGATATTCAAATACTTATTTTAAAAAATTATTTTATTTTTGAATGTAATTAAGAAATTATAAAAAAATTGAGTTGGAAAGTTTAATTTTTCGATAGCTGCTTATTATATTAGGAAACAATAGTAGGAATAGTAAATAATAGTAGAAATAATAATAGTAGTAGGAATAATAATAGTAGGAATAGTAAATAATAGTAGAAATAATAATAGTAGTAGGAATAATAATAGTAGGAATAGTAAATAATAGTAGAAATAGTAATATTAGTAGGAGTAATAATATTAGTAGGAATAGTAATAATAGTAGAAATAGTAATATTAGTAGGAATAATAATAGTGGGAATAGTAATAATATTCTATAAAAAATAACCGTAATAGTACTATTAATAGTAATAATAGAAACAATAATAGTAATAACAAGACTAATAGAAGCAATGGGAGCAGTAATAGTATGATAATAGAAACAGTAGTAGGAATAGTATTAATAGTAACAAAAATTATAATAATAAAAATAGAAATAGTATTAATATTAATAGTAATAATAATTATAACTATAATGGCAAGAGTAGAACAGTAATAATTGAGTAATGGTAACAGTAATAGTATAATAGTAATAGGAATTGTAGTGGGAATGGTAATAAAAACAGTGGTAGTAATAGCAATAATATAACAATAGTAGTACAAATAATAATAGTATCAATAGTAATAGCAGGAATAGTAATAGTACTAATAGTAACACAATAGTAATAAAAACTAATAATAAAAAATAGTAATAATAACAATAATAACAGAAATTAATAGAAAGCAATTAACAACACTCGCACAGCAACTAAACAACACGGTTTAATTAGCAAATTGCATTTCCCATGATACGCGGTGCTTTTCATCTGCATTCGAAAATCATAGAGAGGAAATAAAGTGCACAGGCTGTATTCTTAACCTACTGACCGGTTCTCTCTGAGACCAATAAAACAGATAGCTCGTTGATTTTCCGCTTTGATATTCACAAGTATCTTCCGTGTGTGTATATGCCTATTACTGATTAGAAAGTTCTTCTAAAGCGATTAGTTTTTTCTACATACGTATTCATATTTTATTCTTATAAACTTATATATATATGGTCATTAAAATTTTATTCGTTATTGCTTTTTCTAATTCGTTTTCTTTTCTTTTCTTTCGTTCGTCTTTTTTTTTTTGTTATTTTGCTAATAGCCTCGATGGAATAAATTGAGTCGCCTCTCTTGTAATCGGGAACTAATTACCTTCTGTTACGATCGTCTCTTAATATCGAAACTCTAGCAAACGACTCTTTTTAATGGACCTGTATTCTTATTTTATGAAATATTAGTCAATGACTTAGGGTTTTTACGTGACCCTCGGTAGAGTTTTATTATATATCCACTCGACACGCACCTGTTTTTTTTGTCGAAAATTATTTCAACTCGAGTGTTTAGAATAATTAGTTTTTTTTTATTGTTCTTTCAATTATGTTTTCTCTTCTCTCTTTTCTTGTGCTTTTTCTTCTTCTATTTCTTGTCCTTTTTGTTGCTCTATTTCTTGTTCTTTTTCTTCTTTTATTTCTTGTCCTTTTTGTTCTTTTATTTCTTATTCTATTTTCCCTTTTTTTAAAAGCGAATTTACTTTATTTAATTATCTTTTCTAACTTTTATACTTTTATAAATTTCGTGTGTGCAGTAGCTTCGGGGTAAAGTGCAGCTCGTTCCGATTCTCCGGCCGGGGTTCGATTCTTCCCGGACTACAATTTTTTTTTTCTCAAGTCGAATTTTTTTTTACTACCAGTATCAGTGTAGTCAAGTAGTTTTTACTCTTTTTCCGCAGATATCAAAATTGAGACAAAAAAAACGTATAAAAAATGTTGCAAACATTTTTTATACGTGTTTTTGTCTCAATTTTGATATTATCTTTTTTTTCGTGAGCTCGAGTGTTTGTGTCGTGACTCGTGATGAAAAAAAAATTGATTTCAGAAGTAAAGTAAAGTAAAGGCTAATTGTGAGTTGGCAAGCGAACTGAAGCTCTTAAAACCGCGGGTCTCCTGGCGGTGATTTACGCACGGCTTTTATCACCATTGCAAAGCTCGGGGCCGGTAGGTTAAGAATATTGAGCACGCCGGCCGTAAAATAAGTTATAGATTTCCATCTAGTAACTTTCTACCACGACGGGCCAAATAGCCGTATGTGTGGGAGTCAAGTCAAGACGCCATACGGTGTACGATCGTATAGCGTATGCTACACCGGGTACTTACAAACTATTATAAACTTCAGGCGTGTGTGTATTCTTCCGTATACACGTACAAATTCGTTACGCTCTACCTACTTGTTTATATACACACACAAAAAAAAACCCTCTTCTTGTCTCCATTTTTTTTTCTCCTCTCAATTTTCTCGATTATCTTCTATATAGTGATTAGAATCAGTCCATTTTATTTATTTGCAACTATTTATATTTATCTATTTCTATTTTTTTATTTTATTTATTTTTTATTTGTATCTATTTATTTTTATTTGTTTATATCTGTTTATAATTATTTATATTTATTTATATTTATTTATATTTATTTTTATTTGTTTATATCTGTTTTTATTTATTTATATTTATTTATATTTATTTATATTTCTTTATACTTCTTTATATAATAAATTACAATTAATGATGTAACTATAATTATCATAAATTAGCTATTCATTATAATTTATTTATTTCGACAAATTTAATTGTCCTCAGTTGCTGTGTATAAAGAAAATTTTAGTAACGAATATTCATGTGGCGTAGGTTAGTGGTTAGCGTACAGGTCTACAGAGCGTCAGGCACCGAGTTCAAATCCCGCGAGTGGCAAATATTTTTAATTACTTTTAGCATTAAAAATTAATTTTCGCCATTTCCCCGCACATCAACTTTTACTATACCTGTATTAAATTCTAATATTTTTGTCTTTTTATCAAATTGGTTTAATTTTCCTTTTTTAATATAATTTTTCTTGTTTAATTGCTGGGAGAGTAATAATTGATAGAATTTTTTTTTTAAAACTATATCAAAAAACAATGCTAGTAATTAATCGACTTTCGATTCAATAATTTGATAAAATAAGTGTAAAAAAAAGTGTAAAAATAAAAGCTGAATGAAAATTTGTTCCAAGCAATAACGTGTTCTAATTTTTCCTCTTTTTTAATAACAGTGCGATGAAAATACATATCATATATATATTTATAAAATAGTAACCAATCATTACGGTGTTGAATCCTTATAGCGGCGTTTTCATCGTTCGCTTGATAGTTTTATGGACCTGTCGCTCGTTCCTCGCCACTTAAACTTGACTAATTATTATTATGGTTTGTTAACTTCTTGACCGTAACCAAAAGGTGTAAGGAGGCGAGAGAGGAAAAACCACTTTGGTTACATAGAAATTGAATTTCTCGACAGTCTTACGATCCTTCTGGCAATAGAAAATATCATATATATATACTTTATTTTCTATACCCTTTTATCTTGAACCACACGCCGAGAAATACACTCGCATCCACGACAGCTGAGTAAATTAATTTCCCAAGTCATCTTCACTCAAAAACAATGAATATGACTCTCGCCTATAAAATTTATCATAATGTACTATTTTAGAATTGTTTTCCATTTTATTCGAGATTCATTTAAATTAAATTTTCATTGAAAAATCTTAATGAAATATTTGTGCACTTATTAAGAGTTATACTTGTGTATATTTTTTATTTATTATTTATTTTTTTATTTATTTTTTTTTTTATTTTTAAATTTATTAAATAATAAATTTACTGGAATATGAAAATTTTATATTTATGACAATAATTAAATTTTTATTTATTATTTATCATTTATTCTGTATTCCGTCGCAATACTTGAGAAGGTAGCAAGAAATTTTCGTTTTTTATTAATTATAAATGTATTTCCTTCGGAAATGTATTTTATTCATAAATGCATTTTATTCAGAAATATATTTTCTTTGAAAATATATTTTATTCAAAAATATTTTATTTTTTGATGCTATTTTTATATTTCATTTTTATATTTCATTTTTATATTTCATTTTTATATTTAATTTCTAAATATATTTCATTTGGAAATAAATTTTATTTATTTAAATGGATTTCATTCAAAAATACATATTTTATTTTAAATATTTCTTTGATTCTTCAATTAATAAAAGTTATCGACATTTTTTCTATTATTTTATTTTTTATTTATTTGTAAATGTACTTTATTTGAAAATATTAATTATTTAAAAATGCATTTTTAAAAAAAATGTATTTAAATCTATAAATATATTTTATTACCAAAGGCATTTTCTTCACAAGATGTATTTTTTTCCAAAATATATTTTGTCGATAAATATATTTATAAATTTAGTAAATTTTTATTATTTATTAATTCATTTTTTTTTATTTATTTATTTTTTATTTTGAATGTTTTGAATGTTTTTATGTGTATTTTCATGTTTATTTTATATTCACAAACATATTTTTCTCTTCCGAAAGGTGTAAAATTTTTCGAGTAAAAAGTTAAAAACAAAAAAAAGGAAGTGCAAATTTTTGAATTTTAATTAAACAGCTTGTACAAGAAAGTAATCAGAACTTGAGCAAGGAGAGAGTTTCGGAGAAATTGGTTCTCAACCAGGAAACCAGTTGACCCCAAATTAACCGGTTGGTTGACCAGTTCGATTAGGCTAACACTGTTATTATTAAAAATAGAGCTAACACACTACTGTCTCATATTTTTCGATTCAAATTCAATCGATTCAAATCTAAAACAACTGATATCGATTGTGTTCCTTTTTTTATTTTATTATTCGTTTACTTTTTTTTTTTTATTTTAGGCTTTTTGTTTTATTAGTATTTTTATTTTATTAGTCTTTTTGTTTTATTAGTATTTTTATTTTATTAGTCTTTTTGTTTTATTAGTCTTTTTATTTTATTAGTCTTTTTATTTTATTAGCATTTTTATTTTATTAGTTTTTTGTTTCATAAGTCTTTTTATTTTAGGCTTTTTGTTTTATTTGTATTTTTATTTCATTAGTTTTTTTATTTTATTAATCTTTTCGTTTCATTAGTTTTTTCTTATTTTATTCCATTTTTTTATTTTAATAGCTTTTAAATTCATTATCATTTTATCAATTATTTATTATAAGTGCCTCAATTTTTAATTCAAATCTGAATCGAAAATATAAAATTCCCCTCATTAAATAATTTATTTCAATTACACAATAATCTATAAAGGTATATGGATAAAAGAAACCGAGAAAGTTGAATAAGAATTTATATAATAATTATTATTCATTGTTTTCTGTCGGGTGATAAATATAAACGAAATGTCGATAAGATATTGTACGTAAAATAAAAAAACCTTTCGGTCTTTTTTATCACCTTTTTATAATCAATAAGTTATTATAAATTTCAATAATAACTTATCTTCGATCGAATGTGACTTTTTCTTGTCCTCAAAAAGCAAATAATTCTTTCACGACTCGAGAACTTTTAAGTTTTAAAATCCTTTAAACTAAAAGTGGTCTCAAGAGGCACTTAATTTCAGTAATTCAAGTTTGGCCCTTTCGAAGAAGGTACCTGAAAACTTTTTTCATCGATATTTTTTTTTTTTTTTTTTTTTTTTGGGAAATCACAAGTAAAAAATGACTCAGAAAGAAAAATTATTTGAAGAAAAAAAATACTCTTCTCAAGAAAGAACATTCATTCTGAGACATTAATTTTTACCCCCTTTTCTCAACCCTCTCGACAAGTGGATAGAATCTGGCCGCCAACTGCCTAATGACCCGAGTCTGGTGGTCGTTTCAGTAGGAGAAAAAAAAAATCCCAGAAAATGCCCGCTTAAGTGGCGTGAATCGTTTGGTGAGAAGCGCGAGACGTAACCGAAAGGGTTGTTTTACTACTACGCGATAGGAGGGGGGAAACCGGAAAAAAGGGGGGAGGTTGAAATCTTGTCGACAAGATCGTTATCATTTTATCCTTGTCCTCTGTGGTGAATTTTATTTTATTTTTTTTTTATTCATTCTAGAAACTCGAACCCCTTGAAAAATCTTCTTCTCTCATGCAAGCGAAGGACAAAGACTCGAAATGGTACAATGGGACTCATCAGGGAATCGGGAATAAATTACCGTTTGAGATTCTGGTTTTGGAGAAAAATGATCTGAGGCAACAAAGTATAGTCTTAGCACTCATCAAAAACCACGTGTCTTCCGTCTGTCATCGTTTTCATTCACTCGCAAAACATAATCGTTCTCTAATGAGACTTGTCTCAAAATTTTCCATACCCAAAAGTGCTCTTATTTTCTTTCTTCTTTTTCTCTTTCCGAAGAGTTGTTCAACAAACTTTAACTTTTGGAAACTTTGGGATAAATCACGAAAAACGACAAATATAGTAAAAGTCTTTTTTTTAAGATAAAAAGTGAACAAAGACAAAAAAAAATAAAAAAAATTTATACAGATTTTAAATTTAAATTTTTTATTTAGGTTTCAAGTTTTTGCAAATTTCAATTTGAATCTGTTTTTAATTCTCTTGTTCGAAGTTAAACCGAGCTCAAAAAGAAAGTTTTCTTGAAAGTATCAAATTGATATTGAATTGCTACTAAAGATTTACGGTCAGTTTTTAAAAAATAAATTTTCCTTTTGTTTTCGATTTTAGATTCACTTTTATCAACATTTTTTAATTTTTAGGAATTAAAAAATGTTTTATTCTTAGAATATTTTTTATTATTATTTTTATTATATTTAGAACTTTTAATCGATTTTTGGATTTTTTTTTCTTTCGTAAAAAATTCAGAGAAAGAAATATTTTAAACTATAAATTTTAAATTTTCCACAAGTTGAAACAGAAATATTGTTTCGGAAGAGAATGAAAAATGAGACTATATACACATAAGATATACAAAAGAAGAGTGTAGATATTAAAATCAAAAGTGAGAATACGTAAAGTAATTTCATAAAGTATGAATTTCCGGTTTGTATTATAAAAAGGTGGTTTGATATAAAAGCATGCGCGGGTGGAACATTATTCAGGCATATGGTTTTTTTGAACCTCTCTTCTTATACTGCTCCACCTGCTCGTGCGAATGTTTCACTATCTTTTGTTTTTTTTTTAGTTCAATGCCTTCATAATTTTTTTTTTTTTTTTTTTTTGAAACTGGCCTATTGGAGGGATTGTTGGTCGCTGACCCCGGGGCTAGTAACCCTTTAGTAACTTCCTGGCCTCGTGTGTGTATATATTTTCTTCCTTAAGGCCGATGAACCTTTTAATTTTTTGTTTCACTATTCATACTGATCCGCATCGATACCAACCTCCCCCGCAATCTTCTCTTCGTTCGATGAAATTTTTTTTTTATTTTTTTGGGGGGAAAAAAACTGATGACTTGCCTGGCAGGCTGCTTTCGAAATTAAGAGTTCAATGTCCGGTCGTTTGAGAAAAACAAGGGTTTAAGAATAAGATGATCCCCCTCATAGTTTACTCACGGTTTTACCATTAATCTACTCGAATATCTTTATTTTAGATCGGGGGAATTTTTTCTGATTTATCGGTGAGAATTTCGTTTGTCTTCTTCTTCTCCCCTTCTTCTTTTTCGAAAAAAAACCGTTTTCGTAAAATTAGAAAAAAAGGCGCGAAATTCGAAAAATCCCACCATTGCCACCAATAGAATTTCCGAATGTTTAAAGCAAATTTATTCAGGATTAATTATTTTTTTTTTTAAATAAATATTTATTTATATTGAATTTAAATTTAAATTCAATTTGAAAATTTAAATTTAAACATAAATTTAATTTACGATTGAAAATTTAAATTTATTACACTTAAATTAAATTTACGTATGTGAAAATTTAAATTTAAACTTACTACATCAAAAATGTTGTCTATTTTTCCATAAAAATTCAAATTTTATTAAAAATAATTTCAAATATTTTCTGAAATTCAATTATTTCTCAAAAATTACAACTATTTTTCTAAAATTCAATTATTTTTTAGAACTTTTTACCAAAAATTGTTTACTAATTCAATTATTTCTTAAAAATTACAATTATCTTTCTAAAATTCAATTATTTTTTTAGAACTTTTTAGAAAAAATTTTTAAAAAATTTAATTATTTACAATTATTTTTATATTTAATATATTTAATTTTTTGCTACTTTAATTATTTCTTAAAAATTACAATTATTTTTCGAAAATTCAATTGTCCGATAATTGAATAAATAAATTCTACAGAATTGTTAGTTTAAAGTATTAGAAGAATTCTGATTTCTAAAGATTTTAATTTGAATTTTTCGGTGGAATTTTATTGAAATATTTTTTTAAATAATTGAATTCTTTTGGAAAATTTTCAAAAATAATTGATAATTTTTGAAAATAATTGAATTTTGAAGAATTACATTTTTTGAAAATAATTTGAATTCTAAAGTAGAATTTTATTTAAATTTTAGAAAATAATTGAATTTCGAAGAAGAATTTTATTCAAATTTTTCGAAAATAATTGAATTTCGAAGAAGAAATTTATTAAAATTTTTCAAAAATAATTGAATTTTGGAGAACAATTAATATTTTTGAAAATAATTGAATTTCGGTGAAATTTTGTATTATTTATAAAGATAATAAAAATTTTGAAGAGAATTTTTCAACATATTTAAATTTCTGCACGAAAATAATTGAATTTTGTCGAAGGACTTTGCTATTTATAAAGACAAATGAATTCTTTTGGTAAATTTTCCAAAATAAATGAAATTTTTGAAAATAATTGAATTTCGAAGAAGAATTAATAAATAATTATTATAATTATTTATTTAAAATTCTTCTTCAAAATTCAATTATAATTGAATTTTGAAGAAGAATTTTATTTAAATTTTTGAAAATAATTGAATTTCGGAGAAGAATTTTATTAACATTTTTCGAAAATAATTGAATTTTGGAGAACAATTGTATTAAAATTTTTAGAAAATAATTGAATTTTAGAGAAATTTAGTATTATTTATAAAGATAATTAAAATTTTAAAGAGAATTTTTGAATTTCTGCGCGAAAATAATTGAATTTTGTCGAAGAAATTTTGCTAAATTTATAAAGATAATTATCATCATTATGAGAATTTTTGAATAATTTTGAAAATAATTTAATTTCTCCTAAGAATTATTTATTAACGTTTGCAAATATTTGAATTCTTGAGATGAATATTGAAACTCTGTAAAAAAATTTTATTATTAATCAGAACAACGGAATTAATGCTAAGAAATTTATAAAAAAAAATTCTAAATAATTGAATTCCAATGGAATTTTTATTAATTATGAAAATAATTAAACGTTTGCATAAAATTTTATCAAATATTTTATTAAATAATTGAATTCTTTTGTGAAAATTTTATTGAAATTGATGTTAATTTTTTTTTTTTTTTTTGCTAAATTTTGACGAAAAAATTTTCATTAGATTTCTTGACATAAGTGTCGACGCTAAACGCCGAATAGAATTTTATCGAATATTTTATTAAATAATTGAATTCTTTTGTGAAAATTTTATTAAAATTGATGTTAATTTTTTAATTTTTTTTTTATGTTACATTTTGACAAGAATTTTTATCAGATTTCTTGACATTAGCGTCGACGCTAAATGCCGAAAACAATTTTACGCTTTCTCAAATTAAAAATAATAAATTTCCTGGAGAAATAAAAAAAATGTTCAGGACACTTGTTTTCAAACTAAAAAAAAAAGAATTCTTCCATTGTTTTTAGTTTGAAAAAAATTCGACTCTTTTCAATTTCGTAAAAAATATTTTTCAGCATTTAGCGTCGACGCTAAATGACACTTTTTTCGCCTTAAAAATCAACAAATTGGCACAATAAAGAAAGGAAAAGAAAGGAGGAAAATTCTCAATAAAGTTGTACACACTGATTACAGGTTTTCAATATTCAAAAAAGAAAAAATGAAAAAAAAAAGTTGAAACAGCTTATCTAATGAAAAATCGTTATTGTACCGTATATTTTGCGTACATACGCATCGCTAAAGGCGCATAATATGAAGTTGTCCTGAGGAGTGCATAATTATTCAAAATAGACATCAAACGAGGTGATGTACCAGTAGAATGAAAAAGAAGGGGGACATTAAGAAAAGATAATGATCATTGTTGAAGGTGGAGAGGGGAAAGGGGGGGGGAGAAAGGGAGAAGAAGATTTTAATGCTGATTGGATCTAGTTGTCATCGCGCGTGAAAGAACTCGTCATGTTAAAACGAAACTGTCGTAAAAATCTGTATATTTTATGATGGTGATAAAAATAATGACGATTTTTTTTCGGGGTATTTTTTTTTCGAAATACTGCTGCTGCTGCTGCTGTACGTAAATGTGCACTTAGGCGCCATATAGGCTACTATAGCATTGCATATATGTGTATATATTTTGCACTAGTGCAAGTTACGAAGCATAGCATCCCTTTCCCGAGAGCGATGCAGCCGAGCGTTTCACGCATGCATGGAAATCATTAAAATAAAATGGCCGATAACAAATGACTGTTGCAAAGAGGGGAACCCTACCCTAGTCGGCCATCTTGGTTCACGTGACCGTCATCCGGGCAACCACGGGCACGCCACGCCCATTTAATGATTTCTACCCCACAAACGAACGTATGTAGGTGTGAAATTTCACGAATGTATGTGTTTGGTTGTACAGTCATCATCAGTAGTCACGAAATTCGACCCACCCTGTTCTTTTTTTTTTTTTCGTTTTTTTACATTCAACAAAGGATTATTGTCATCATTCGCTTTTTGCCGACTATTGGGATATTTTATATATTCCATTTTTTCACAATTCAATGATTTGAAAAAGGGTGAGTTGGAAAAAAGATGAAAAGGAATTTTTAAATCATTTTTTTCCTATTCAATGATTTTGTTTTGAAAATTCTTTTTTTTCTTTGTGAATATTTATTTGTTTCTGATATTCACTAGCGATTAAAATGTTTATTTTGAAAAAAAATAAATGATGAAAATTCTTTTGTTTTTGGGTGAAAAAAAAATTGAGAGATTCTGAATGCTGGATATAATTTTGCATTCCTAATTGCCACTATGATGAATAATGGATTCAGTCGAGGAGCTCTCTATACTAACGTTTCATGGAATCATTAAATAGGGAATTAGAAAATCGAAAAAAATCTCCATTTGCCGTTCCTTTTTCGATTTTCTAATTTTGGTAATAACAGTATGAAATAAAAAAAATACTTCCCAAAAATTCAATTATTTTCAAACATTTTCATAAAATTCTTGGAAAAATTTCAATTGTTTATAAAAATTTTCCTCGAGTCAATAATTTTCAATTCCCTATTTTAATAAAATCTTCAAAAAATATTTTCATCATTACGATTATTCATTTCTAGAATTTTCAACTAAAATTCCTCAATTTTTTTTTATAATTTTGAAAAAGTTCTTTGTTAATTTTCAAATTCTTTTGTTTGCAATTTAATTTTACGTAATTTCGATTATTCTGACATTTTTCAATTAAATATATTATAAATTAAAAACTTTAAATAATTACAAAAAATTCCATTAAACTTATTGAGAAAAATTAATTCTAAAGAATTCTTAATATTAAAAGTATGAAAAGTTGAAATTTCAAAGATTTTAATTTGTAATTTATTTTTAAGTTAATATTTATTAGAAAATTTTCTACGAGAATTCAATTATTGAACTATAAAAATAAATATTTTATTAAATAATTGAATGTTTCTTAAAAATTGAATTTTCATAAAGAATTTTATCAAAAAATTTTTAAATAATTTAATTCTCTTGACTTTAATAAAATTCTTAAGAATAATTGCATTTTTCGAGAAATTTGATGAAAATTGCATCAAAAATAAGAAATTGTAATAAGAATTTTATAAAATTTTTGAAAATAATTGAATTCCAGCTAAAAATATTGTTATTTTTGAAAATAATTGAATTTCTTCGAAGAATTTTGTTAATTATAATGATAATTGAATTCTTGACAATAACTGTATTATATTTTTCAATAATAATTGAATATTAAATAATAATTTAATTCTTACCAAGAATTTTGTTATTTTTAAAAAGATAATTGAATTCTTTTGAAGAACTTTATTTAAAAGTTTCGAAAATAATTGAATTTCTGCGAAGAATTTTATGAAATTTTTGAAAATAATTGAATTCCTGCAAAAAATTCTGTTATTTTTGAAAATAAATGAATTTCTTCGAAGTATTTTGTTATTTACAATGATAATTGAATTCTTGCTAAAAATCGTATTAAATTTTTCAATAATAATTAAATATCTGCGAAGAAAATTATAAAAAGTTTAGAAAATAATTGAATTACTCCAAAGAAGTTTATGAAGTGTTTGAAAATAATTAAATTATGTTAAAAATTTTGTTATTTATAAAAATAATTGAAATTCTGTTAAGATTTTTATTAAAAGTTTTCAAAATTATTGAATTTTGGAGAAAAATTTTATTATTTATAAACATAATTGAAATTTTGACAAAGAATTTTTGTAAATTTTCAAAACATAATTGGATTTCTGCAAAGAATTCTATATTAAAATTATTTTGAAAAAAATTGAATTGTTACGCAAAGAATTTTATGAAAATTTTTGAAAATAATTGAATTTCTGAGAAGAATTTTACTACTATTTTGAAAATAAATGAATTTCTGCAATCATTTGTAATTATGCTTCAAAATTCAATTTGTTTTAGTGTTTTTAACTAAAATTCTTCTATAAATGCATTATTTTTAATAATCAATTAAACATATATTAAAAAATTTAACTAAGTTCAGAAGAATTTTAGTTTCATTTATTTTTTTTTAAATCTAAATTTTTTTAAATTTCTAATTAAATTCATTTAAAATTGAAATTTTACATAATTTTAAATCCAAATATTTTGAAATTCATCTACTGATAAAAATTGTAAACGCAATTAATATTTGAAAATTGAATTAATTTTGAAATATTTAAGTGAAATTATATTTCAAGAATAAATTAAAAAATAATAATAATAAACATTTTCCGATATAAATATATTCGTTAATTAAAGTAAAATTCGTCAGCAGTTGTAGAAATATTTTTTAAAAATTCATTCAGTGGGAATAATTGTAAAACACGCGGGGATTTATATATTTGAATCGTCTGTTTCTGACAATGATGGGGGATTAATATTATTTAAATAAACGGTTCGAGAAAATATTTTTCCAAAACTTATTTATATGCAATACAAAAGATAATTCATCGCATATAATGCTAACTTTGAACTATATTTGAACAGAAACACAGACAGACAAAAGATTTATGAAAATCTGCCCGAATGTTAGCGCAAGACAAGTTATATTGCACTGTTGATGATTCTCGTATCGGCGGGGAAATATAAGGGTTTAATAAAAAGAGTACCTGAAAACACCCTTTTTGAAACGTTAGGCACAGATGTTTGCACATCACGATATGCCGGAAAAAAAATTTTTTTTTCTTTTTTTTTTTTTTTTTTTTGAAAAAGGGTTGTTGTTGATCATTCTCAATGAAGACGAGGTGTATAACAAAAAAAGGGGGGAAAAATGTGTGCGGAGTCGAGAGGTAAAAGGGAGTTTTTCTTTTTCGAAACCAGTTTGACTTCTGAGATTCTAGTCTCGATTGTCGAAGCGAAAAGTTGACTGTTACATAATATTGTATACTCGTGCGGCTTTGATTGCTGCAAAAAAGTGATAAAACGCGGAAGAATTTTTTTCTAGTGTTCTAGAGGATTACTTTATACAAAAGGTGTCGGTTTTTTGTTCTTTAAATTTTTTAGTTTTCGTTTTTAAATCGAATTTTATTCTTCTTTCAATTTACTTTTTTTACTCTTCTTTTTGATTCTCTTTTAAGCTTTTTATTTATTTTTTTTAATTTTACTCTACTTTTAATTTATTTTCTCTATTTTCTTCTTGTTTAGGCTTTTTATTATTATTTTTTTAAATTTTACTCTTCTTTCAATTTATTTTTTCTATTTTTCTTTTTTCTTCTTTCTTGGGCTTTTTTTGTCTCTTTTTAGGGTTTTTTAAATCTTTTTGTTATTAAAGAATTTTTAACAATTGCCATTAAATAATTTTTAATTGTTAAATATTTTTTAATTGTTAAATAATTTTTAATTATTAAATATTTTTTAATTGTTAAATAATTTTGTAAAAAATTGTTATTAAGTAAATTTTAAATAACAGACTAAAAATGAATTTTTAATTCAAATTATTAAAATCGGTTTTTTTTTTTGAAAAATATTTAAGAGAAAAAAAAATTGTGAGAAAAATCAGACATTGTATGCTGCTCTGAAATAACTGCAAGAATTTTATGATTGATGGTATGCAATTAAGGAAGGGCAGAATTTCATATAGAGCGATTGTGCTCAGCAATGTTCCCTTATATATATAGATAGAGTATATATATATATAAATAGGGAACATTGCTGAGCACAATCGCTCTTTACAATATGGAGTCCAGTGACAGCTTTGAAGATTGGCATTATATCGATGTAGTCGCACGAAAACGCATCCCATCGTTTACTATACATGGCACTATCAGTATTTTCGATCGCGATTCTTCATTCTTATAATGATTCTTTACCCAATCGTGAACGTCAAACAAAACTTCTCGCGGTCTTTTTGTATATAAAAGTTGACCTATATATAAGTTCAGAGAGTGAAAAATCATTGACTGTATCTGTCTATATAAGAGGAAAAAAAATGCCGTATTTCCTCGTGATGGGTCAAAAGATTATTTTCGTCCCGTTAGACACGTTTTTATTTATTTATTTTTTTTTTGAAAGAAGGAAAATTTTTTCGTAAAATACATGGTAAATAAGTGTAAATAATTAAGTAAATTCGGGAAATTTACTCACCCTAATACTGGAAGCCCTTTTAAAGTTTCGATCGAAAGTTTCCACTGCAAGTTTCAAAATACAGACTTCTCAAAAGGCGGCAGTAAAATTTCCTTCTGAAACAAAAAAAATTATTTTTATTCTACTTGAAAAATACTTTAAATCCAAGTATAATGTAAATAAAAAAAGTCGAATGTAAAATAAAATAATTTTTAACAATATTTTACTTTAAAAAAATTTTTTTTTTTTTGTATTTCTGGTCTTTTTTATATACTTTTGTACTTTTACTATTTCCGAAAAAGAATTTACTATATCTCCGATAAGAAAAAAATTTAATAAAGTAATATTTACTATACTTTCATGGTAAAATCATTTATTTGTATACTAGAAACTATAAGAAATTTCGTATTTTCGATCATTTTTTTTAGAACTTTTGAATTATATTTTCGTCCGGCTTTATTATTTTGCAAAGTAAAAAGCGTCAGAAATTTCTCTGCATTTTCGAAAACTTTTTTTTTGAATTTTACAATTTTGTGTCCAAAAATATTCAGCGTAGTAAATTTTACTTTATTTTTATCATGAAAAAAGCGAATTAATTTCCAGCAAAATTTATAACTAAACTTCCTTTTAGCATTTTCAGAGTAAATTTTACTATTTCCAACATTCCGAAAAAGTGAATAAAGTATATAACATTTATTAGTTTTACTGAAAATTATTTTATTTATAGTTAAAAAATAGTATATTCATAGTAAAAACAGTCAGAAATTTCTTTTTTTAGAACTTTACAATTTTGTGTCCGAAAATATTCGCAGTTGTAAATTTTCACGTATTTAGATTTTTCCATAAGGGTTTTTTTTCTCCCATTCTTTTTGTTTTTCTTTCTTTCTTCTTTTTCTCCTCTTCTTCAAAACCCCCATCAGACTGTTAATTTAAATCAGTAAAAAATCATGATTTTAACTTTTTTTTAATCAGTCACCAACTTTTTTGCTTCAAAATCAGTTATTTTCAACTGATTCAATTCAGTTTTGCGATTTATTCGCAGTATTTTCCCTCATGAATATTCATCAAATATTTTTTTTTATTCTCTATATACAGAATTTTTAAAAAAACAGACGCAAAATTTCACTGTGGAAAAATGAAGCGTAAAAAACTGAAAATTAAAATATTTTCGATTCCATCAAAGCGTAAAATCTGTATATATATTTTTTTTTTCGTTATATGCTCCGAGAGTAAAAAATAATATTCGAATATACATAAATTCAATATAACAATAAATAACGAAGAGACCAAAACCTAATCTCGATGTTTTAATCGTCTATCTGGAAACAACGCCCATGCGATGCACTAAATTTTCCCGATCGAAGCGAATGCACCCTCCCAACATCCAATCATCGACCCCCCACCCCAGTTCATTTCGAAATTTTTCCCTCCTGGTACACTGTATGTCGAGGACCAACACACATTCGATAGCACCCGCCATCATTGAAAAAGAGCGACAGTCATCAAATTCCAAAAGTGGAAGCAAGAGGGAAATATTTACTCTCATAGGGAGGGGGAGTGGGGTGGGGTGGGGTGAACAACGGAAAGGTTCACCCCGTTCGTTGTGTGAGTGCGTGTCAGTTTAATGATTTTCAGCCGGAATTTCGATGACGGTGAACTCTCGAGTATAAGGGTAGTAAAGAGGGGTTGAAGGGTTCAGAGAGGGAAAAGCGGGGGTTTTGTTGGTATTAGAGGAGGAATGGGAGGTGGACAAAGTCCAGGGCCGTAGACACGCAGAGGCGCCAATTTTGTAAAATGAAGAGAGCGTTGGGACACGTAAATTTTACAGTGGTGCGTTCATTTGTTCGTTGAACGAAATGCGAATGCATTATACATGGATTGCAGAGGACATTAATTTTCTGCCGTGGACATGCAGTGTGCGCGTTCGCGAGGGTGAGAGAGAGAGAAGCGGCCGCCCTGGGGGAGGGTAAAAGGGGGAGGAATTGGAGGACGTCCCGCGCACGAGAGAGAGAGTCCACACAACATAAACCTCCCTCTTCTACACCACGTGCTGCTGCTGCTGATTTTCACCCTCCCCCCCCCACCTCTTCCACCCCTAAAAAGAGAGACTTTTTTTTCCTCTCTTCGGTGATTTTGACGAGTGGACACGAGCGACTAAAATAAAAAAATATTTTTTCCCATTGTAAAATATATCTATTATTTCTAAAATTATAAAATTCCCCTGAGGAATAAAATATATATCTTCACCTCAATATATACGTCAAAGAAGAAACTAATTATAATTCATTTGTTCGCCATTAAATTCAGATAAGCGGGTAAATTAACGGATTGACACTTCCGGATGTTGGAAATAGAAAATTTAATTTTGGCAGAGGTGACTTTTTATTAATTAAATAAAACAAAGGCGAAATAAAGGATTTAATAATGATTTTATAGTAACTAATTATTAACGGAGGTATTATTGTCAAACATCAAATTTATTTTCATTATTTCGATTCAATTATTATTTTCTTAAATTTTTTACTAGCTTCTTTAAATCAATTAAGTATTTTTAATAATTTTGGAAAAAGTTATTTGAGAATTTGTCAAAAACATTTGTCTACAATTCAATTTTACCAAAAGTTTCGATTATATACAAGGAAATCCTTCTATATTAGAAAAGAAAAACTTCAAATAATTTAAAAATAAATTCAATTAAACTTTTTCAAAAAAAATTAATTCTACAGAAATTTTATAGTTAAATTTTGAAAAATTCAGATTTTCAAAAATTTTAAACTGAAATTCAATTTGAAATTAATTTTTATAACACGGAAAGAGAATATATATTAAATTTTGTAAAAGTATATTTAAAAAAAATGGAGGAAAAAGTGCTGCAAAGCGAAATATTGATATAAAAAATACTAAAACTATTAAAAAAACTGAGATGTGAAATTTAGTATAATTATATCAAATATCAAAAATATTAATTAAATTTTAATATGATTTTACGAAATTTCACAAAACTTTTTATAAAGTTTAGTATTTTTTATATCAAAATTTTGCTTTGTCTCACTTTTTCTCCAATTTGTAAAATAATTTTACAAAATTTAATATATATTCTCTCTCCGTGTCGAAAATTCTAGCAGAATTCAATTATACAAAATAAAAATAAATAATTAAATCTTTCTTAAAATTGAATTCTCATACAAAATTTTGTCAACAAATTTTTAAATAATTGAATTCTTTTGACAAAGTATTTATAGAATTTTTGAGAATAATTGAATTTTTTTGAGAAATTCGATTCAAATTGTATTAAATACAATTAAAATAATGCGAAAATAATTGAATTCATAAAAATAATTGAATCCCTGTAAAAATTATTAATATTTTTATTAATAACTAAATTTGGGCGAAGAATTTTGCTATTTATAAAAATAATTAAAATCATGACGAGAATTTTTAAAAAGTTTTAAAAATAATTCAATATTTATGGGAAGAATTTTATTACTTTTGAAAATAATTGAATTCTTGTGATGAATATATTGATATTTATGAAAATAATTGAATAAATAATTCTAAAAAGTTGTTAATTAAAAAAAAAAAAAAAAAAAAAAATATATATATATAAAAAAAAATAAATAAATAAAAAAAAATAAAAAAAAAAAAAAAATTTAGATATTTTAAGATTTTAATTTGAAATCATTTTAAAATTCAATTGTTTCTAAAACTTTACACAACAATGCTTTTAATATTCAATTATTCATTCAAAATTGAAATTTTTCTAAATTTTAAATTTGAAACCATGTCAAAATTATTACGAAGCAACGTTTTGATTCGTTTTTTGTCTCAAATGTGATACCCTTAGAAAAACTATCTAAATTAATTATTAAAAAATCGTAAAGAGATTTTAATGATTAATTAACACAAAGGCAAAAAAAATTTTCGTATAAATTAATTAATAAAAAAAAAATCCCCCCTGCCCCACCTTATTGTAGAAATTTTGAAACACGCAATATTAATTGTCCCTCAATCGAATGCTTATTGTTCGTGTTCGCGTGCGAATAAAAGGCAAAAGAATCTTTCTCTCTCTCTCTCTTTCTCTCTATATATTTAGGGGCAAAAAATAATGTAGGGGGGGGGGAGGATGAAAAGTGTGATTCTGTCCCACTAATACTTTTGATTCATCAAAAAAGTTTCTTCAACCGATTTGTAATTCTTGCGTTCGACAAAAGAAAAAGGGTTGTCTCTCTTTCTCTCTCTCTCTTTCTCCCTTCTTTTTAATTCTTATTCGACAAATTCAAGTTTTTGTCTCTCTCTCTTTTTTCTTCTCCTGTCCTTCCGGTTGGCACGCGAGATTTTAAATTTAATAATTCTTCATTCGCCCCGAGGCGGCCATGTCAATTATTATCGGGAGGAAACCATTAGAAGTTGCAGTGCCGAGAAATTATTTAATTTCTCGGAATAAAGTATAACGTCGTTTTCATGATTTCTTCACTGGAGCACAAGTCCGCACGCGACCCTTATATATTATATCAGCATAAAGAAAAACTGTATATATAGAGAAAGAAGGAGGGAAAGAAATTTATATATATCTACTTTTATAGTTGTTGTACTTTTATAAAGAAAAAAAGACTCTTTCTTCTTCCACCAAAGCTGTTTTTATTTAAAAATTTATAAAACTGAGAAATACTGTAATTTTCTATTTTCCATTAAAGTGGTCTTTTCAACTTTTATAAACTAAACTAAACTATTATCGTCATTTATTGATTCGCTTTTTTTATTTATTAACCATTTTGGATCGATTTTTTAACTTCTTGTTTTCAAATGAAGGACGAATTTTTTTAATTGTCTTCTTTATAATATTCTATATTTCTTACTCCAACTGTATTTTATTTTTTATATTATTTTTTTTTTTATTTTATTTTATTCTTTTATTTTCTTCTCGTATCCCTTTTTTTGGGTTTTTACAAATCTTAATCCCCCACAACACTATTTTATTTTTTATTAATATTGCATTTATTGCTAATATTGAACTTACTAAATTATTTTGTTAATAAAATTGATTTTTATTATTTATTATTTTTATTATTTGAAATGAATTTTTATTTTGTTAATATTGTACCTACCTATTTTTTGTTAATATTGAATTTATTGTTAATATTGAATTTATTATTAATATTGAATTTATTATTAATAATGTATTTATTCTTAACATTGTATTTATCATAATTAATGCATTTATTATTAATATTGTATTTATTATTAATAATGTATTTATTATTAACATTTTATTAATATGCTAATGTGTTATTTCTTTTTCAGCTTAGCTATTTTAAAAACTATTTCTATATTCTAAATTAATCATTAATAATTAATAATATTTCTATATTCTAAATAGGAATTTAATTGCGTATATTATTTTATAACCGAAAATTGTCCGATTGCAAATATCTGGAAAGATAGGGTCAAGGTGAAACTATCTGAGAAAAGCGACAGTGTTGCTAATTTTGGTTGACCTGTCAATTTTGGATAACTTCTCGAATGCATTATTCATACAATTCCCACATGGAAAAAATTGTTTCATATATAAATAAATATTAATATATTTATATAAAAATATAAAACTTTTACTATTTTATTATTATTAATTATTATTTATTTTTATATATAATATATTAATTATTTTTACTATTTACAGGTACTATTTTACTATTTGCGAAATAAATTTTCATATACGAAAGTAAATTTTATTGAATTCCATTAAAATTTACTTCCACTGAAAATATGGTAAACTCAAATAATTGTAAATTTTAATTATCAATTATGCATTTTAAAATCAACTTCAAATTGTTAAACCGGGCTCGAAAATAGTAAAAGTATTTATTAAAAATGCGGACTTTACGGACAAAAAATGAAAAATTCATTTTTCAAATTCATTTGCTTACAATTCAATTTTACAAAATTTCTATTATTCGTAAATTCTTCAATTAAATATATAATTGAAAATAAAAACTTGAAATAATTTGAAATAAAATCCCGAATTAAACTTTCTTAAAAAATTTAATTCCAGAGAATTGTTATTTAAAAGATGAAAAATTCAAATTTTAAAAGATTGAAATTTAAAACATTTTCAAAATTCTATTATTTCTAAAAATCCCCACTATAATGCTTTTAATATTCAATTGCTATCTAAAATTTTAACTAAAATTAATTTTTCAATTAATTTTTATCAAAAAATTTCACGAGAATCCAATTTTTTTTTAAATAATTGAATTTTTTGAAAGTATATTTTATTACTTTTGACAATATAATTAAATTAATAAAATTTCTAAGAATAATTAAATTTTTCGAGGAATTCGATTAAAATTAGATTAAAAATAATTGAATTCCTGTGAAATTTTTATTTATTTTATAAAAATAATTAAATATTTCCGTAGAATTTCATTAAATTTTTTTTTTAAATAATTGAATTCTTTCGGAAAATTTTATTAAAATAGATATAAAAAATCATTGAATTGAGGGAAATTTGTGAAAATAATTGAAATTTGGTCAAGAATTTTATTGCAATTTTTGAAAAGTATTCAATTTCAGAAGAAGAATTTAATAATTTCTATAAAAATAATTGAAATGTTGACGAGAATTTAAAAAAAATTTTTTGAACATAATTGAATTTGAGGAATTGAATTTCTGGAGAATTTTAAAAATAATTGAAAATTTGCCAAGAATTTTATTAAAATTTTTGAAAATAATTGAATTTCCGAGAAGAATTTTATTACTTTTTAAAATAATATTGAATTTCTGTAATAATCTGTAATCTCTCTAAAATTCTCCAAATTATATCGTACAATTTACGAACTTTTCATGCTTTTTCAATCAAATTACGGACCTTTTTTTAAACAAAATACTTACTTTTACAGGATTTTTGGACCTAATTCATGTGCTGACAATGTTGTTAATAAATTAAAAATCAATTAAATAATAATTATTCTTCAAATAATTTTAATTTTCACAAATAAAATATACGAATTTTTATAAGCACATTGTAGGTTCAGTGACATTGACAAACGCTTGTCTGCGAGACGAATGAAAGTCCAAATGTATACTTATTCTAATTGATCCCTTATTGAACAATAATTGAAAATACAAATGTCGTTTCATTCTTTTTGCCCCTTTTTAATTTCTCTCGCAGAATAAGATCAAGTCCACAGTGGAACATTCGATCTTGAAAGTTTAAAAATGAAAGAGTTATCGAATAATATTTTAATAATTACTATTATTATTAATATTATTATAATTATTATAATTGTCAACCAAAGTTTCAATGAATTATTATTATTATTATTGAAAATGAGAAATAGAATTGAAACGAATGTCTTCTGAAATTCGGAGGAAGAGAATAATGAGAGTAGAATGAATTTAAGAGGGCCAATTGATAAATACCCTTGGTTTCCCCGTGTATAGTGTGTATTGGCAGAGAGACTATTCTGAGCACAGGTGTGTCCTGCTTGGCCGTATGTTTTATTTCCCGATGCAATTAAAATCGAATTAATATGCGACTGCCGAGGCCGAGGGGTTGCTTTCTTATTGTTGTTGGTACTTAATTGCACCCTGAAACATTTATCGGGTGCGCAGCAGTCAGTACGCGCTTCCACAGCCGTTTGTACATTTATTTATATACGAATGTAGCAAACAGTTAGAGCTACATGTAGCCTCGTTACCGGAAGTGCCGTCTATGAGACTGAAAGGGTTGTACACTCTTCCTTATCCACCCTCTCTCTCTCTCTTTCTTTCTCTCTTCTTCACTTCCTTACTCTCTTTCTATCTTACTCGCTATCCTTATTACTCTTTATCTCTCTTTCTCTTTTTTTTCTCTCTCTTTCTTTTTTCTTTTTTTCTTTCTTTTTTCTTTTTTCTTTCTTTATTTTTCCCTCTTTCTTTTTTCTCTCTTTCTCTTTTTTCTCTCTTTTTCTTTTTTTTCTCTCTCTTTCTTTTTTTCACTCTTTCTTTTTTTTTCTTTTTCTTTTTTTCTCTCTCTCTTTTTTTTTTCTCTCTTTCTCTTTTTTCTCTCTTAAGAAATTCACCCACTCTCAAGGATCTTGACTTACGAAAAATTAAACGCTCATTACAAAATTTCACATGGTCTCATATATACATAAAATGTTATTTATTTCAATCTACATTGTATTCCTTACTGTAATTAGTGACGCATTTACATTTAACTATATTGATTTTATTCTAAATGTGCCATTTTTTGTGTCTTGTTTAATTTTATAAAATCTACTGTCTAATAATTATTATAAACCATTTTCATAATAAACATTTGTCAAAAAATTATTTAAAAATAAAAATTTAACATTTTTTTGTCGACTGAATTCATGCAGCAGCTAAAATAATTTTCAAAAATTTTAATTTGAAACCATTTTCAAAATTCAATTATTTCTAAAAATCCATATTACGATGCTTTATTCAATTATCTAGAATTTTAAATACAATTAATTTTTAAATCATTTTTTATTAAAAAAAATTCCACGGGAATTCCATTATATTTATGTAGAAAAATAAATAATTTATAGAATAATTGAATTTTTCTTAGAATTGAATATTCTTATAAAGAAATTTATCAACAAATTTTTAAATAATTGAATTCTTTTGAGAAATTTAATAAAATTTTTAAGAATAACTACATTTTTCGAAGAATTTGATTAAAACTGGAAAAAAAATTTTATTATTTAGAAAAATAATTGAATTCCTAAAAAGAATTTTATTATTTTTGAAAATCAATTGAATACCTGTCAAAACTTTTAATATTTATGATAATAATTCAATTATTGGGGAGAATTTTATTCAAACGTTTTTAATACTTGATTTTTTCGGAAAATTATATACCAATTCTTTTTTAAATAATTTAATTTCATGAGAAATTTTTTTTATTTAGGAAAATAATTGAATGTTTGCGTAGAATTTTATTAAAATTTTTTTTTAAATAGTTTGAATTTTTTTGGAAAATTTCATTAAATTAGTATTGATATTGAAAAATATTTTTTGAAAATAATTGAAATTTTGTCAAGAATTTCATTAACATATTTCTGAAAATAATTGAATTTTGGTGAAGAATTTTAAAAGATAAATAAAATCATGACGAGGATTTTTAAAAAGCTATGAAAATAATTGAATTCTAGAGAATTGTTAGTTGAAAGAGTAAAAAATTAAGATTTTCAATGATTTTAATTTGAAACATTTTCAAAATTCAATTATTTCTAAAAATTCATGTTATAATGCTTTATTCAATTATTGAAAATTTTAAATAAAATTAATTTTTAAATCAATTTTTATTAGAAAATTCTACGAGAATTTAATTATTTAGATAAATACAAAAATTAATAATTCATTGAATAATTCAATGTTTTTTAGAATTGAATTTTGATAAAGAATTTTATCAACTAATTTTTAAATAACTGAATTCATTTGAGGAATTTTAATAAAATTTTTAAGAATAATAATTACATTTTTCTCGGAAAATCAATTAAAATTGTGTTAAAATTGAATTCCTAAAAAGAATTTTATTATTTATGAAAATAATTGAATCCCAGTGATAAATTTTATTTGTTATGAAAAATAATTTAATCATTACGAAGAATTTTGTTAACAAATTTTTAAATAATTGATTTTTTTCGGAAAAAATTATGACAATTTTTTTTTTATTTCATTTAATTTCCCGAGAAATTTGTATTATTTATGAAAATAATTGAATTTCTACAAAGAATTTTATTACTTTTGAAAATAATTGAATTCTTGTGATGAATATTGTTATTTATGAAAAATAATTGAATTTTGCAAAAAATTTTATTACAATTCCAGAAAATAATTGAATAAATAATTTTACAGAATTGTTAGTTAAAAGTATTAAAAAAAATTAAAATTTTAATTTGAAATCTATTCAAAATTCAATTATTTCTAAAAATTTATGCTATAAGGCTTTTAATATTCAATTATTATCTAAAATTTTTTTTGAAATTAATTTTTTTCAATTTTTATTAGAAAATTATACAAAAATTCGATTTAAATGCAAAAATAAATTATTTATTGAATAACTTAATGTTTTTTCAAATTGATTTTTCATTAAGAATTTTATCAACAGATTTTTAAATAATTGAATTCTTTGGACGAATTTTAATACCATTTTGAAGAAAAATTAAATTCTTTTGAGAGATTCGATTAAAATTATATTAAAAATAATTGAAATTCTCTGCAATTTTTATTATTTCTGAAATTAATTAAATTTTTGCGTAGAATTTTATTAATTTTTTTTATTAAATAATTGAAATTTTGCTAAGAATTTTATTAAAACTTTTGAAAATAATTGAATTTTAGAGTAGAATTTTATTAATTGTAAAGATAATTGAAATTTGGAGACATTTTTTGTCTCAATTTGATATCTTTAGAAAAATTGAGATTTCAATGAATCAAAATTTAGTCCCAAAATAAAATAAAAATTTTCTACAACAAAAATATTTAAAAATAATTAATAATAAAATTTATTTTTTAATAAATAATAAAATTTATTTTTTAATAAATAATAAAATTTATTTTTTTATAAATAATAAAATTTATTTTTTAATAAATAATAAACTGGAAAATCGAAGTACAAAATACTCTTGAACATAAATACAAGTCGGAGATAATTACACCAACTTGATCGTATTAATTGATAATAATCCCTACAATGTATGGGGTGATTAAAAATTAATATTCTCCTGTTTAGAATTTTCTCTACTTGTATTTTACAAAAAATAGATAATTATTATTTAAATAATAATAATTTTAAAACGGATATGGAAAGAGAGCATGAAAAATCCAAATAAATAATAGGAATACAATGTAGTGGGAAGTAAAAAAAAAAAAATATTGCGCTCGGTAATTTTGACAATGAAGAATGAAAAAACTAGTAATTATTATAGGGAGGTTGAAAATTCCATTTACAGAATATGAAAAATCGCTTATAACTGTGGAATTAAACGTTTCAGGATTATTGATCACCCGAGGCTCTTCTCAGCAGAAGTAGACAGTGAACTTTATATATATATATACATATATATAAGTATTGTAAGCCACGCAAAACATTTCTTACGTGACTTCGTTTTACCGCCTACAAGTCGATATTTTTAATAACAGTATTATACGTTTCCATCGTTTTTATCCTTTTTCGTTTTCTTACCTTTTTCTCCTATCCTATCTTCTATCTCTTTTTTTCCCTGTTTCCTTTTTTTCTCTCCAATTTCCAATATCGAAAACGTAATATATATATATACTCCTTCTCTCTCTCTCTCTTTTTTTTTCTTTTTTTTTAAGCGGAAAAAATGAATTGTTTTTATTAAAAAATTAGAAAACATCCCTTATTCCGTAAACCTCCCCCTTTGTCCCTCGCGAGATGAGGATGAGAGAAATTCTCAGATGAATCGGCGATTGAATAAAAGATGAATCGTCCGGCATCGTTGAGTTGCCCGGGGTAAAAAAGCTCTGGGAAGAATGTCGATATTAATAAAAGTTAAATTGAGCCAATCGCTTGTGGAAATTACAATCGAGTCCATTGCCGCCGGGAGAGAGAAAGAGAGACTCTACAAGGGCCGCTCGCGGAATCAAAGAAAAAGGAAAAAAATAAATAAAAAATTTACGATTTTCTTTACGCGAATACAAAACATTTAGAAATCGGGCAACTACAGTACTATATATAATTATATACTGACAATATTCCTTCATTGTAATTTTTCCATAATTGACGTAAAAGAAATTTTATGACCGAAACTATTAATAATAATAATAATAATAATTATATTTATAATAATTTATTTATTTTTATTTTATTTGTTTAAATAACAATAGTAAAAAATATTAATTGTATTAAAAATCATAGTAATAACAATAATAGTAATATAATAATAATAATATTAATAATAATAATGATAATTGTAATTTTCTGACTTTATCATTCGGTAGTCTTAATTATAAATAAAACTTTGAGGTTAATAATCACTTCGAGTCAAAATTAACCTTAAAGTTTTATTTACAATAATGATAATTATTTTAAGGGCAATTCTCGTTTATATTGAATTAAAATAAAAAAAATAGTAATAATAATAAAATAATAATAAAAATAGTAAATAATAATAATATTAATAATTATAATTATTACTAATATTTATTATTAGTACTAATTATTACTAATAATAATTATAATAATAAATAATATTAATTATAATAATAAATAATATTAATAATAATAATAATTAATAATAATAATAATAATAATAATAATAATAATAATAATAATAATAATTACAATAGCAATAATAGTAATAAAAACAATAGTAATATTAATAATAATGATACATAATCACTAATTAGCAATTTATTTAATTACAGATCGATCATTATCTGCAAAAATATGTAAAATTTACTTTTATTCTGTTTGTTTGATTTATACCAACAGGAAAGGAGCGTAAAGGATCTCTAAAATGTACAGTCGTAACTTAATTAATTTTGATATATGATAATTTAGATGTAATTTTAGTTTAAGACATTGTTAAAACATTTTGTATTTTATAGTTTCGATATCATAACAAAAATTCAATTATATTGCTTTTAAAAGTAATTGAACCATTTAATTTAATTTCTATTAATTTAATTTTGAAATAATTTAATTCGAATTTATTTAATCATAATTAATTTTGTTTTAATTAATTTAATCCTAATTAATTTCGTTTTAATTAACTTGATTTAAAAATTAATTTAAATTTATTTAATCCAAATTAATTGCGTTTAAATTAATTTCAATTTAAAATTATTTAATTTTAATCTGAATTAATTTTATTTTATAGTTATTTTCTTCTGAATTACATAATTTTATTTTATAGTTATTTTCATCTGAATTAATTTCATTTCAATTATTTTCGCGCAGAATTAATTTCGTTTTAAATTAATTAAATTGAATGTGTAAATAATTCATGTGAATAGTTTTTTTAAGACGAACAAATAATTTTTATAATGTTTCTACTGGTAAATCTCTAAATCTAAAGTAGTGAAAAGTACACTAATTTTAATTAGTTTGCATTTATGTTAAATGTTTTTAGTTTTTGTTTTAAATTTTTATTCCACAATTTCATTAAGTATCATAGTTTAATTTTGTTTTACCAAAATTCTAGTGCAGAAAATTACAAGGAATTAATAAAAATTACTATAACTAATTAATGAACTTTTCACTAATTCAAGTTTAGAGATTATTTTTTGATTCTAAGAATTAAAAAATTGAAAATTTGTTTTTTTTTGTTTTTAAAAGAGAAATATTAAAAAAGAAATAATTTTTTCAATATGTATTTGACAAAAATGACTTAAAATAATTTCGAAGAGAACGTATTTCTATAAACAAACGTTAACGCTAATTTCTTAAATAAATACTTTTCCTTTTACTTGCAGATTAGTATGTTCCTGTCGCATTAGACACTGCGAACAACTATATATCTTTATTTCCAAGTTTAAAGCAACTATTGTACTTTAACTTTTGTTTATTACAAGAAAGAATGAACGAAAATTCAATGACGAAAATTTATTAACAGACTTTTCATTAACTTGGCAATTTTTCGCAAATACTTTTCCTTTGCCATCAAAAATAATTCAACCAAAATGTTTATATCATTATTAAAAGTTTTTTTTTTTTTTTTTTTTTTTTTTCAATACATTATAATTAATTAATGTTATCACAGTTTTTCTAAGGATATCAAATTTGAGACTTTTAATTCGTATTTTGTCTCAAATTTCAAATTGAGACAAAATACGAATGAAAACTTTGCTTCGCGATATTTTTGATTCGTTTTTTTTGTTTTAATTTAATATCCTTAGAAAAACTGTGATAATTATCTATAATTAATTATAATTACAACTAATTATTTGTAATTAATTATAATTATAACAAATTATTTATAATTAATTATAATTATAACTAATGAATGTAACAATTAATTACAATTATATTTAATTATACAATATTATTTTTATTAATTAATAAACTGTATTATAATTATATCATTAAATTGTGTGTCATCAAATTTTATATCATTATTTTTATTCAGTAAAATTAATTCATTATTATTAGCATAATTAACATTATCTATATTTTTATTCTTTTTTTTACTATTATCACTATTTTTTTACTCTCTCAACTTGAATCAGTAGATTTTACTAATAAATAGTAATTTCTACTAATTTATTAGTAAAATTGACTATTATTATTATTTTATTAGTAAATAATAAATGATAAATGCAATATAGAAGTAAATAGAACTAGTAAATTTTACTAATAAAGTAGTAGAAATGACTATTTATCAGTAATTTTACTAATAAATTAATAGAAATTACTATTTATTAGTAATTTTACTAATAATTTAGTAAAAATTACTATTTATTTGTAATCTTACTAATACATTAGAAAAAAATTACTATTTATTTGTAATTTTACTAATAAATTAGTAAAAATTACTATTTATTTTTAATCTTACTGATAAAATAGTAAAAAATACTATTTATTAGTATTTTTACTAATAAATTAGTAAAAATTGCTAGTTATTTGTAATTTTATTATTATTTTATTTATTGTTATTGTTTTATTAATAAATTAGTAAAAAATTACTATTTACTAGTAACGATTTACTAATTCAAAAGCGAAAGATTCTAATCTTTCAACTAATTTAAAATTAGTAAATATTTTTACTAATTAAAATTTAGACAGTAATATTTTATTATTATTTTTATTATTATTAATATATTTTTAATTATTATTGTTATTATTATGATTATTTATTATTATTATTATTATTATTATTATTATTATTATTATTATTATTATTATTAATTTAATATTTCTGGAAGTTATAAATTGTGTAAATAAAAGATATTTAAATTAATTTGTTTGTTGGTTTTATAATTTCCAACTATTATTATTAATAATAGGAAAATTATTATTTGAATTGTTGTTAATTTTAATTTTGCATTAGATATCACATATATATATATATATATATGAATAGGAAAGATGATTAATTTTGTGAGAAACTTTTTTCAGCCGCATAAACTTGTGTAATGACAGAGCTTAGCCGGCTCTAATCAAAGGTGTTCTGATTGCAGGTGAACGGCCCTATAAGTGCCACCTTCCTGATTGCGGGCGGGCCTTTATCCAGCTGTCGAATCTCCAACAGCACTTGCGGAATCATGACGCGCAGGTGGAACGGGCGAAGAATCGGCCGTTCCACTGCAACATTTGCGGCAAGGGCTTCGCAACGGAATCCAGCCTCCGGACCCACACGTCGAAGGTCAGTCATGTATGTACCAAATCCGACGTCCAAGATCGTTACCGCATTTTTCAACTCAATGAGTGACAATGACTCGAGAGCAGGTTCCAGTTTTAAAAAAATGAAAGAGAAGTAGAACGTCTAGCGAGCAAGACATGAAAAAAAAAGAATAAAAAAAAATGAAATTCAAAGAGAATGGGAAAAAATTATTGATAAAATTTTCAATTTTTTTCTTTAATTTTTCCCTCCAATCTCTTTGGATATTTATAATCTTGCTCGCAATGCGTCTCATCTATCTATTCTCGCAATGGGCATTTTAAACTATCATTCTTCTTATTAATAACAAAACATCAATGCAATTATTAATATCCGTCTATCAATGGGAAATTGATTGTTGACGAAAATTTAACCGATGAGATTTTATTAAAATTAAAGCAAATGGTGGAAGAATGATATCAATAGTCTTCAATGATTAGAAACTTTTTCAGTTAATTTTGATATACTTTTTGGTATCCATTTGATACATTTTTGTTACCAAAAAGAATTATTTGGTTCTTTTTGGTCTCAATTGGTATCAATTTCGTATTTTTGTTATCAATTTGATACTCTTGGGTTCAATTGATACCAATTTGGTATATTTTTTTAGTTTCAATTTGGTATTTTTAGCATCAATTATGAAATTTTTAGTATCAAGTTGGTATTTTTAGTGTCAATTTCCGAATTGTTAGTATCCAGTTGGTATTTTTAACATCAAATTTAAAAATTTTGAAATTTTTACTATCAATTTGGTATTTTTAGTTTTAATTTAGTATTGTTAGTATCGATTTTAAAATTTTTAGTATCAATTTGGTATTTTTAGTTTCAATTTTGAATTTCTAGTATCAATTTTTGAATTTTTAGTATCAAGTTGGAATTTTTACTATCAATTTTGAAATTTTTGGTATCAATTTTGCATTTTTCATTTCAATTTGGTATTTTTAGTATCAATTTTGAAATTTTTAGTATCAATTTGGTATTTTTAGTATCAATTTAGTATTTTTTATTTAAATTTCGTATTTTTAACATTAATTTTGAAATTCTTAGTATCAATTTGCCACTTTTAATTTCAATTTGGTATTCTTTGTATGAATTTTGAAATTTTTAGTATCAATTTGGTATTTTTTTTTATTCCAATTTGACATTTTTAACATCAATTTTGAAATTGTTAGTTTTAATTTTTAATTTTTAATATCAAGTTGGTATTTTTATTATCAATTTAGTATTTTTTATTTAAATTTCGTATTTTTAATATTAATTTTTAAAATTTTAGTTTCAATTTTGAAATTTTAGTATCAATGTAAAAATTTTTAGTATCAATTTGGTATTTTTGATTTCAATTTTGAAATTTGAAATTTTTAGTGTCAATTTGGCATTTTTAGTTGCAGTTTTGTATTTTCAGTATTAATTTTGAAAATTTTGGTATCAAGTTGGTATTTTTAGTATCAATTTTGAAATTTAGAGTATCAATTTGACACTTTTAGTGTCAATTTGGTATTTTTAATATCAATTTTGATATTTTTAGTATCATTGTGGTATTTTCGATTTCAATTTGTTATTTTAAAAATCTATTTTGAAATATTATGTTTTAATTTTGAATTTTTAATATCAATTTTGTATTTTTAGTGTCAATTTAGTATTTTTTATTTTAATTACATTAATATTGAAATTTTCAGTTTGAATTTTGAAATTTTAATATCAATTTAGTATTTTTAGTATCAGTTTGGTATTTTTAATTTGAATTTGGTATTTTTAATATCAATTTTGAAATTTACAATTTTTATTATCATTTTGGTATTTTTGATTTCCATTTTGTAGTTTTAACATCAATTTTGAAATTCTAAATATTTAGTATCAATTTGCTGTTTATAGGATCAATTTTGAAATTTTTAATATCAATTTGGTATTTTTTACATCAATTTTGAAATTTTTAGTTTCAATTCTGAATTTCTAGTATCATTTTGGTATTTTTAGTATCAATTTTTGAATTTTTAGTATCAATTTGGTTTTTTTAGTTTTAATTAGGTATTTTTGTAGCAATTTTAAAATTTGTAGTTTCAATTTGGAATTTTTAGTATCAATTTGGTATTTTTCGGTACCAATTGAATAGTCTTTGGTCAAACTTTGCTTTTTTGATACCAATTTGACAGTTTTTGGTCCACCAACATGTTGTTTGTCAGCACCAATTTTTATATACTTTCAAATTAACTGAAAAATCAACATTTCTTTTGCATTTTTTCCAAAACTTTTATTGTCATTTGGTTGAATTTTTGTCAAACAATTCCTCAATGAGTTGTATATACATAGTAATACGGTGGTGGGTCACGCTTGCATCGAGAAATTATTTTTCTTAATTTTCTTTTCACACAAAACATTCTTCGACTACTATTCTCGAAAATAATAACAATCATCAACATAAGAATAATAAAAATAATATTAACAAAAATAATTAAAAATAAGGAAAAAAAGTAAGAATGAGAAATATAATAAACATCAAAATAAAGAAAGAGAAAGAATAAGAATAGAAAAAATAGGAAATAGAATAAAAAATAGAATAAAGAAATAAAAAAAATTGTTTTAGAAAAGAATAAGAAAAACAATAAAAAGAATAAGAAACAGCACAAGAAGAAAAATGAGAACAGTATAGTAAAAGTAATAAGAATAACAAGAATGGCATAATTTTCAAAAAAAATGATTTTCTTTTTTCACTTATTTCTTTTCGTTTTAAGAATAGTAGTCGAGGGAATGTTTACAACTATTTCTATAAATTTACAACTTTTTTTTTTGTTTTCCTTCTTATATAAACATATAATGTACATAATACTAGAGTCCCATCTCACAGTAACATTATTGGAGTTAGGGTTCGAAGCTTTCGTGCGGCTCGCGGTTTTGTCCCATAGAAAACAAGGAAGCAATAATATACGCGAACGATATCACACGGACTTTGAAGTCTTAAAAATTCTTGAACAAATTCGAGATAGCGCCGTTTTTCATTGAGTCGTTGACCCCCGAGAATGCCGTGCGATGAGCAACACCCCTCTCTCTTTATAGTTGATTATCACCAAAGTGCGCACTTATTACCAATCACGCTATTCGATACATATGTGTACATAATATTTATATTATAATAATTATGTAGAATTTCATAATAATGATGATATTAATAATATTTACGATAATATTTTAAATATTTACAAAATTAAAAGTATTTACAATATTGAAAATATTTACAATATTAAAAGTATTTACAATATTGAAAATATTTACAATATTAAAAGTATTTATAATATTAAAAATATTTACAATATTAAAAATACTTACAATAATATTAATAATATTAGTAATATAATCATTTGAAAAATTGGGATTAAAAAAAAGGTGCTTGGGACGCTTTCAAACTAAAATTTTACTAAATCATCTACAGGCAGTAGAGACAAATCTGAATTTTTCAAATTGAGACAAAAAACGAATCAAAATGTTGCTTCGCAACACTTTTCATTTGCTTTTTGGTCTCAATTTTGATATCCTGAGAAAAACTGTGTTCTCTATAGCCATTTCGAATTTTTGACTTTTGCCTCTTTCGCGAATTACTTTCTAGCAAATTTTAGACATTTTTTAAAAAAATTTTTGTCTTTGGGCAATTTGAATTTTTGGCTTCTTTAGAAATCAAAAAATCAAACAATCCGAACAAAAAGTCCAATTATATTATATTTCGTATCTTAAATTAAAAAAAAGAATTTTAATTCTGTTAAAATTATTTCCTAATTCTCTTCAAATAATTAATAGTTGCATATCAAGAAAAAAATTTTTTTTGTAAATTTTTGTTTAAATTTTACAAAAATTATATTTTTAAATTCATTAAGTCGCGATAAGTGTATAACAAAACTGAAATTTAAGCAAGTTTCACAATTTTAATTAATTTTGAATGCAATTAATTTTTAATTGTCAAAAATGTTCAATTCGTTAAAAATATACTAAAAAGTAAATTCTTCACCGTTTTACAATTTTAAAAAATTAATAATTTTAATTTTTACAAATTTTTATGTCCTCTTTTTAAATTTAAAAACCCTGATGGCAAAAGTCGAATTCGAAATTTGGCGATTTGAATAGAAAATACGCAGAATAGTGGAAAATAAATGTAAATTTGAAAATAAGACAAAAATAAAAAATAGCAGATCGTGAAGTGTAAACAAAATATTAGGGGTGAGAGAGCATTGGTATCATTACCTGGAGAGGGTATTGTTCCTGAAACTGGTCCTGACGACACGTGGTGTTAAATAATTGAGAAGAGAGGAGGCTGTGAAAATTGACAATAAGAAGAGAAAGAGGGAGAAAAACCAGAAGAAAAAGAAAAAAAGAGAAAAAAACAAAAAAAAAGAAGAACAAGAAGAAGAATAAGAAGGAGAACAAGAAAAAGAAGAACAAGAAGGAGAACAAGAAAAAGAAGAAGAAAAAGTAGAATAAGAAGGAGAAGAAGAAAAAGAAGAAGAAGAAAAAGAAGAACAAGAAGAAGAATAAGAAGGAGGACAAGAAAAAGAAGAAGAACAATAAGAAGAAGGAGATCAAGAAAAAAAGAAGAAAAAAAATAGGAAAGAAGAACAAAAAGAAGATGAATAAGAACAAAAAGAAGAAAAGCAAAAAAAAAATCGGAAAAGACGGCTATAAAACCCTCTAATCAAATTCACCCCTTTGAACAATATAAACTCGAGGTTCGACGAGGCTTAGGCATCGGAATCTCGTGTCGTGAAGCACATTTTTTTTCGCCGGCCAACTGAAATTTCTCAACCCTTTTTGCACGCCGGGCACATGTCTCGGCGAAAAAACGTGGGAAGGCATCTGCTGAGCGGTTCAATTCTCTCATCTCTTATATACAAAACCTTTTTCTTATTCTCTCACCTTGCCCCTACTATTACTTATCCCATTATAAATTTATATCTTTCCAAATTTTCCCCCATGCTTTTGTCAATTCAACATTATTTTTTTCCCCGATTTTTTTTCAATTTTAATTTTTTATCAATGTCTCCTATTGTCTTGCGGTGTGTGTATATGTAATGATATAATAAAAACAAGTCGATGAGAAGACAATTTTTTTCTTCCATATGATTTTTATTTTCTACTTTTTTATTTTTTCTATTCATTTTATTTTTTACTTTTATTTTTTCTATTTTTTCTTTATTTTCTACTCGTTCTATTTTTTCTATTTTCTATTCATTTTTAATTTTCTTGCTTTTATTTTCATTTTTCTTAAATTTTGACATTGAGTTAAATTTCCTCGGCTTGGGAAATTTTCCCGCGCCCTTTATCATAAATACACCTGACGTTGAACCGGCAACACATTTACGTTACCTCAATCCGGCAATAAATATCGCTCTTTCGCATTTTAACACCCTGGATTTTTCTGGCTAACCTCTAATTGAAATCTAATCCGCGGTTAAAACCCCAGGTTCAATTTTCAAGAGTTCCCTTTCGCCCCCGCGACGCATCAATAAATCTCGCGTAATCTGACTTTCTAACGAGAAAACGCTGCATAGTACTTAGTACACTTTCTGCATTAACAAAAGAGAGAAAAAAAAGGAACTTTGTGCTTTAAAAATCATAATCATTTTTTGAATTTATTTCTTAAATTTTATAAAATAAAATTTTAAATAATTTTTTATTGAAACTATTTTTAAAAATATTTTACACTATTCTATGGAATTATTTTTTGAAATTTTTTATTTTTTTTTTATTTAGCAGATTCGTTAATTTTAAAAATGCCGAAAATCTTCTTTCCACAGTCGTAAATATTTTCTTAAGTATTATTAAGGTATTTTTTAATTTTATGGGCGCCAAATACCTTTAAATTTCCTTTTTACAACTGGTTATAAATCTGAAATGTTAAATTTCTAACATAATTTTTATAAAATATTTTTGAATCTATTTTTTATTGAAAATATTTTTTAAACTATTATTTGTAATTATTTTTTGAAATTATTTTCTGAAACTATTTTTTGAAAGTAGTTTTCAGGAACAATTTTTTAACAATGGTCTTCAAAAACAATTTTTTAAAATAATATTAAAAAAAATTAAAGGAAAGGAATATTAAAAAAATTTTTTGAATAATTTCCAAGAGAAGTAATTCAAAAATTAATTTTTTAAAACTAAAAGTTGAATTCTATAAAAGCATTGAATTTCACAAATTAAAAATTCCCCATTTATTCTCGAAATACAAAACAAAAAAATTTATATTAAATGCACATACAAAAAAATTTACCCCCTCCCCCTCCACCTAAGAAAGGAATGTTTTTACATATTTCCCATTTCAAAAATAGATATATATGAAAACACACTTTTCCGTCTCGTTGAAAATTTAAAATTCCTCTTTTTCTCTCTCTCTCTCTCTCTGTATAAACATTCCGCTAATTAAGCTTTTGCTTTCAAGCGACGCGATTTTAAAACAGAGATTGGTTTGCGAGTGGAGAAAATTGTTGGGAAATGTTAGAACCCGGCTATTTTCACAGAATCCGACGGCTTTTAAAATTAGTTTCTTTACGGGGCGACACTCTGCTAGTTGATTCCCTCTACCGGATTACCGCAGAAATAAAATATCGCGTTGCACTTGTACAAGCAACGGTTTTGAAATAGGGGAGAGAGAGAGAGAGAGAGAAAGAGCGCGAAAGAAAGACAGAGAGGGACACCAGGGTGTAATTAAAACGTTGCGAAGAGAGAAACACACAGAGAGAGAACCAAATGCAACCTATCTCACTTCCACTTGTTCACCAACCATTTCAATCCATCTCACTCTCGTTTGTTGGAGATGAGAAAATAAAATGATGAAACAAATGGAAAGCAAGCCCATCTTGCCCGGTCTAATCGAATTTTCACGAAGCAGATTTCTTGAAATTGTTTTTGCTATTTTCGTCCAGGGAAAATTTCTTTACAGTTTCTTAAAAAAAAAGAAGAGAGAGAAAAATTTCCCCTTAAGATATATTTTAATATAGAAGTATTTTCTTTTAATTGGAAAATAATTTTTTGTTAAATGTTTTCGTTTCAAATTTTCATTGAATTACAATAGAAAATTGTATTTGATATTTAATTACAATAGGAATTTATATTTGATGTTTAATAACAATGGGAATTTATATTCGATATTTAATAGCAATGGGAATTTATAATTTAATAACGAGAATTTATATTTGAGATATTAAATAACAATATGAAAATTTATATTTAATTGTTATCAATGGAAATTTATTATCGGGCGTAGAATCGAAACCGCTATGTTTCGAAGAGGAGTGGGGGTAATGAGAGCGAGAGAGACACTACAGTTTTTCTCTCTCACTCTCATTGCCCCCACTCCGCTCGTCCGATTTCTAAGAAGTTCGTTTAGAGAAAGGGAAAGAAGAGCAGAGTGGGGATAATGAGAGTGAGAGAGAAACTTGTGTTTTCTCTCTCTTACTCTCATTGCCAATTTTTGGAGTAAGATAAAAAGTAATTTTATTGCATAAAAAGTAAAGGTTACTTTTAGAGCAAAAGAAAAAAAAACTCGAAGTGGAGTTGATGAGGATATATTTAGAAAAGAAGAAAAAGAAAAAAAAACCAAAGTGAGGTTACAGTTATAATTTCATTAGTTACATAAAGTAACCGGTTAATCGCAGTGTAACAGTTTATTACTACCAGATATACGAATTACGAATGAATGATCCATTATTGGAAGAAAAGTATTTACCGACGCTATAAATCAGTCCATTGAGGAGAGTCAATCGAGTACTTGCTCATATATTTTTCCCAGTCTTTTATCAGCTCTTTTTTGCGCTCTTTCTCTTCACCTACTCATTCTCGTCATCCTTTTTCAGAGATCTACTCGTTTACCCACTTTTACGTCAAATTTATTCGTATAGCTTTGCCTTACACTGGGGTTGAATTCCGTGCAACACGATACAACCCCTTTTACTGTCTTTCAACAACTACCCCACACTTCCCACTCCCCCCCTCCCTCCTATTCTACTTAACGTTTTCTTAATTGTTCTAGAGCGCCACTTTTAAGTAAAAAAAAAGTCGTTAGCTATATTTTTTTGCCGTTTTTTGTTTTACAATCGTAAATTTTTTCTGAAGCATTACACATGTAATTAATTATCTAAAAATAATGTATTTTTTAATTTTATGGGCGCCAAATACATTTAAATTTATTTTGTCTCTGGAAATAGATCTGAAATGTAATTTATACTTTATTAAAAGAAAAATCATTGATCCCTACAAAAAAAATTCGTTTAAAATTCAATTTGTCTTTTTATTCATGAATTCGAAATTCTTGCTTAATTTTTAAAACGACAAATATCTTTAAATTTCATTTGACAGTCGTAAATATTTTCTGAAGTATTATTTATGTAGTTAATTATTTGGAATAATTAATAATAATAATAAATAATAATAATTTAATAATTTTTAAATGTTATGGGCGCCAAATACCTTTAAATTTCTTTTTACTACTGAAAATAGATATGAAATGTCATTTATAGTTTCAAACCTTTACCCTTCCTCCAAAAACTAATTAAAATTATTAATATATTAAAATTTATAATTAATACTGAATAATTAAAATTAGTCTTTTTCTTCTAAAATATAAAGTTATGACATTAAACAAACTTTTGTTCCGATTGTATGTCGGACCCTTTCTTAAAAGAACCCCTCTTCTCTATATTTTCGACAAAAGACGATTTACTTTTATAAAAAATTTTTTTCTGATATTTGTTAACGATTTCCAATTAAGCAAGGTTCCATTCGCGGTAAACATCGACGGCTGGCGAATCTCCAGGAGAATCGCGCACTCTTTGTCTCTTTTGCGGCATTAAAATAGAAAAGTGGGACGGCCTTTCGTGGTCGGAACGTTCGTAAATCGCCACACTGCTGAATTCACATTTGCTAGAGTTTCTATTCTCGAACTTCGCCCTCCCCACCAATAGTAGTGATGAATTTTTTTTTCTCTCTCTCCACTCCACTTGAAAAATTCTAGTTTGGTAACTTCATTTCTTTTCCTGCGACTCCACCCTCAATCGATTGAAAAAAAAAAAATTTTTTTCATTCCCTTTCCTTCTACATACATGGTCCCTTGTAGGCACCACCCTTACATCAAAAAGGGGTTCTAATGAAATCATTCTCGTTTGTCGATTTTGACGGGGTTGGATTTTTCTATTGTAAAAAAAACCCTCTTTCCTTTCCACCCCGCGCTCCTCCCTTACCCCACCTCCGCCGCCTTTCTGGTTATGTAACAATAAAAAGGGAGAGTTGTATTGGCACAACATGATGAGGTTCTTTTTCAATTCCTTTTTTTGGATTATTTTTTTTATGTTCCATTATGACACGTGTTATTCGCGGATTATACGTTCTTCCAAGGCGGATTTTTAGAACAAGAGAGAAAGAGAATTGTATCAGGTTTGGGAACAATCACTCTATGGCTCAATTAAAATGCATTTTGTTTCCCTTTGCCTCCAGTGACTCAGTTTTTTCACGCCTGATCAAAAGGGGGAATTCGACAAGTTTTTTTTTTCATGGCAATTACAATATAGGAGAGGCTTTTTTTACATTTGAAACGAAATAGTAGTTTTCTCTTTAAAGTAAATACGAGGAAATATTTGATTTAAAAAAAGAGAAAGAAATAGAAATGCAAGTTCGCGGGAAAGTATTTACGTTTCATTTTCCTCTCGGCAAAATCGTAAAAGCAAAGTCGCAAAGGAGAGAAAGAAAGAATGTTTGCAAGGTGAGATACGAGGGGCGGGCAAGTATCTTTCAGGCAGCCAAAGTATCGTACGAAGGTTGTCTGCCGTCGAGGCTCGCGGCCTCGTCGAGACCAAAAAAAGCCAAGGAAAAGAAAAAAAGAAAGAATGAGAAAAGAATTGCACACCACAAGACCTTCAGCCTACAGTAAGTGAACAAGTAACTGAAAGAAAGACCTCGGCTTCGGTCCGCTTTAATTTCAAAGTCCCATCCTCCATGGAATTTTATACATATACACCAAACCATATGGAAAAAGAAACAAGAGATCGACCCTTTCTTGAAAATACTCTCCGCCACTCGTGTAAATGTAAAAATTATATCAAAATCACTTTCTCTTTTTTTCCCGAACTGTGGGGTGATTCTTCACTAAGTGGTCAATTTAAACTAGGGGTAACTTTTTCAAAGTGGTCACTTAATAACTTCACTCAAAGAAAAATTGTTTTGAAGTAACCAAATTTTCGATTAAAGCGAAGGCCTTGCTTGCAATTGATTGCATTCTCAAAATTGTCAAAACCAATTGATTTAGCAGGAAATTTTAGTTCTAAATTCTAGAGAGTAATTTTAATCTAACCAAAAATTATTTTTCCTATAGATCTGTGAAAGAAATATTTAAAAAAGTCCCTAAGTCAAAAGTCGCCACTTGGTGGAGAATCACCCATATACCTAAATGCATTGTGGATGTAAAAGAAAAAGAAAAGATTTGCATGCGAGTCTTGCAATCTGTGGAGAGCAATGAACTGCAAGCAAGACCTTCGCTTTAATTTTAGACCTACGGAATTGAGTTTTACTGTGTTTCGCAGCCAAATAGAAGAAATTTATTATTTCGAAAAAAAGGCAGAGCAAGAAAGAGAGAGGAGAAAAAAAATGTCCGAAACATACAAAGTCCATTTTCACTGATGCAAACTCTACAATATACAAAAGGGGGATTTTAACAATCTGAATATAATACATGAAATTTTATATATATACATTTAAAAACGAAACATTTTCTGAAAGGTCAAAGAAAAAAAAATAATATGTATATATACTTGTAAGACCATGAAAAGAACACAGAAAAGAAAAAGAAAGAATTGCGAAAAACCCGCGGAACCTTCAGTTATTGCAAAGTGGAGGGCGAGGATCTCAACAATCTCCACGGCAATTTCGGCATGAAACGAATCTTGTGACATAAAAAAGAAAAATAATAATAATAAAACACTGCGGTCTCACTTTCTTATAACCAAGGTCAACATAAATGGCCACTATAAAATCACAATTAACATCTGCAGTTAAAAACGACGAGTGTAATTATATACTGCCTCAAAAGAAGAAAAAAATAATTCCAAACCAATGTTGCATATCAGAATTGAAATTAAATTTTCGAAAACAAAAAGTTTCTTCCAAGAAATGTTTATTTCTCTTTAATATCTATTATTATATCTCTCTATTCTCTTAACTATTAATTTACTGCTATTTATTATAAATTAAGTAAAAATTTAAACTACCGTCAAATAAAAGTAACAAAAGATGTAAAAAGTCGTTTATAATTTCTAAAAAAGTACCATCTACTAAAAATTAATTTGTCGTTTTCAAAGGAAAGTCCTTCTTAATTTTTAAAACATCAAATATTTTTTAATTTCTTTTTCATAATCGTTAATATTTTCTGCAGCATTTTTTTGAAGTTAATTATCTGCAAATAGGGTATTTGAGTATTTTTTTTAATTTTATGGGCGCCAAATACCTTTAAATTCCTTTTGTTTCTGGAAATAGATCTGAAATGTAATTTATAGTTTACTAAAAAAAATTGTTGACCCCTACGGACCAAAAATTAATTTAAAATTTAATTTGTCCTTTTCTGATAAAATACACAAGTCCTCCTTAATTTTTAAAACGTCAAATTTCTGTTTCACAATGGTAAATATTTTATTATTTTTATTTACGTTGTTAATTGTCTGAAAATAATGTATTTGCGTATTTTTTAATTTTATGGGCGCCAAATACCTTTAAATTTCCTTTTCTTCTAGAAATAGATCTGAAATGTAATTTATACTTTATTAAATGAAAAATCATTGATCCCTACACAAAAAATTCGATAAAAATTTCATGTCTTCTTAAATTCGAAATTCTTCCTTAATTTTTAAAATGATGAATATTTTTAAATTTCATTTTCAGTCATAAATATTTTCAGAAATGTTATTTATGTAGTTTTAATTATCTGAAAATAATGTATTTTTTAATTTTATGGGCGCCAAATACTTCTAAATTCCGTTTTACTACTGAAAATTGATGTTTAGTGTCACAATTTAAAAAAAAATTCTCCTTTAAAATAATTCTCCGATGGTGAAAAAAGATGGAAAAAGTAAAAATTGTCAAAATCGGTGCCAAAATTTCTAACAAATGAAAAAAGGAATTTTTCAGAATAGAAAGGAAGCTAAACCAATTTATAATAAAAGCAACTTTCACGATCCATATTTACCCCTCATGTTCAATAATTACCCCTATTGACGGTATTTATAAATTGTATTAGATTTCTCCCTCCTCTTTGCAGAAGAGAATGGTTCGTTTTATTTTACAATGAGATTGTGAGAATATTTTTCAAAAGAATGATGATTGGCTTCATATCGAACTTGTAAATACAGCATCATCTTTTAAATAAGACCCCAGGGATAGTTAAGAAGTATTTGAACCACTTGTTCATGAGAATACCGTTCAGTGTATGATGGTACAGGAATATAAAACATATATATATACATAACATACACTCTCTTTATATAAAACATATATCTAAACGTGTATATAGAAGAAAGAGGTTTCTTCTCCTCGAGCACACAAAATGGCTACAACGTGTCCGACGTCACGCATCGCTACGCGTGTGCTCACACCCACTTCCTTTTTATGCCACTCCCTGGCCCAAAACCTGGTTTAGACATTGAAGAGTCTAGACAAGCTTATAAACCTTCTGGACTTCCATTTAAATAAAACTATGACAACAAAAGTGCATTGACGATATGATAATCATTCATTTCCTGAAAATTCTATCAACATATGGCAGATGTCAAAATTATCAATAATCAACAAATGCAAAAAAAAGGAATCTAATCTGATTTATGCAAATAGCATTCCCCTTTGATAAAAGATACTGATTATAACTGTTGTTGAAGATCTGATCAGATTTCCCGCAACGAGTTGACCGATGAGCGCGCAAGTAATGCAAAAGTCCTGTTAAAGCTGCGTGATCTAAAACAGTCGAGAGAAGCCGGAAGTAAAGAATTATAAATATAGAATGGCGGGTGGCAGACTTGAGTCTCGGGCGTAAATAATTTTCCGCAAAGTGATTTGATGTATCGGCTAGAGAGAGAGAGAGAGAGATGGAGAGCTAAAGAAATAAGGAATTAGGAGTATAAGTAATAGGTAATGGAAAACGCGCTACGGACACGCGAGATGAATCTGGTCACGGAGAATCATCCTCGCCCACGCGGCAACGTCCCTTGGGCCTCGGAGCAAAAAACAAGAAGGAAAGACGGTTACTCCACTGTGAATACGAAGAGGAGGGAAAAACTCTATATGAAGAAAATAAAGAGAGAGAAGATCCGTGCGCGTTCTTAAGCAGTGTGCTACCCAGTGCAGCGAAAAAAAAAGACTAGGATGCAACAAAAAAGGAACAGCACAAGAAGAAACCGGTTTTTTCCAGTTGGGCCAGGTCGGGGCGTCGAACCTTCGGACCGCAGCAGCCTCCCTCCGAGAATAACTTGCATGCAATGATGCTTTTGCAATTCTTTCTCAACGTGCTCTCACTTGCCCTAGGTCTTCTCAAAAAAACGACGCCAAAAACTCAGCACCCAACACCAACGTACACTGCGAAACACAAAAAACCAAAGAACAGACAACACCAAAGAATACATACAAAAAAAATAAAAGAAAAAAGTATGTTTAAAATCGCGTAAGCCCACAAAGAAAATTATACACGTTGACCCATTTTCCTTTTTTTCTTTATTATTTAAACATCGAGCAAGGTTACCCGCCATTTTTTTTCCAAGACCTTCGAAGTCGCGTTTACACATACACGAATAGCAAAAGGGGAGAATAAAAAAAAAGAATGATAGCCAATGACCGCGAGAAGTTCTTTCACCGGTGACCAGATCTGCTGCACATGCACAGCAGCAGTGAATTAAAAATTAGCTAATTAAAATTAAATAAAAAATACTTTAACGATAAAAGAAAAGGACGTCGAATTTCGTCTTTAAAACAATCATAATATTAGATTTATATTTACTGCCAATCATTGAATCTATGCTTTGCATATGCTCATATCCTATGTCCCGATCATTCGCGCGAGGACATGCGAGGTCGATCGAAACAGTGACAGTAAGGATGCTTATAGAGCAAATGCCAATTAGATGAATTTTGTCGCTTCCGATGAAGGAACCGATGATTTTCGATCGACTTTCCTGAAACTCGCAGCTTTCATAAAATTCATTTACTTGGGCTTTGCTTCAATTCCTCTCTCCTATCATTCTCCAACTTTCTTCCCTAAAAAAAATTCTAGTCAAATTTCCAGATGTTTCTTTTTTTGAAAGTCTTTGTTGTACAACAACTTGTAACTAAAGATAGTATTGTAAATTTAGAAACGAGTGCAATTGGATTTTTCAACGCTGAGTACGGATCTGATTATAAAAATTAGAATTTCGTCAAATTTAAATTCGATATTAACATCAGCAAAAGGAACAGTTCTCAATGACAAGATACGAATATAAAGGCTACAAATGTAACCGTTGCTTTACTAAGCGTTGTTTTAACAACCGTTGCTTTAGTGACTTGTTTTAACAATCATGACCGTAGCAACCGTTGTTTTAGTAACCGTTTTCTTGGTAACTATTACTATAGAGACAAATTCTGTACTAACCGATTTTAGAAAAACCGTCAGGTTTTTCTAGAATCGGTTAGTACAGAATTTGTCCAAATATTATTCAAAGACTATTTTTGAGCCAAAAGGAAAGAAATTCATTAATAAAATTTTTAAACAGTTGTTCTATTTGAATTTAAATAACATAACGGTAGCGAACAGATCAGATTAATTCTAGCGATGAAAAATCCGTTCATAAATTCAAGCACTTCTGAAACATCATCACCAAAAGTCAAGAATCTATTTTGAAAGGATTCCTCATCCGATAAGAATATGAAAACTTGTGATCTAATTCCTATTTTGGTTCGAAGAACATCTAAAAAGCTTGGAATATGAAAACAAAGTATCAGATCTTATTGGATTTCGAATAATTCTGGATTCTTGGCAACAAATCTCCTGATCCATTTAAAGCTCCCATTTCCCACTAGAAAAAATCCCAGTAGAAAGCAAAATCTGTGCAAGGCGTAGTCCGTGGTGGCGGCGGCAACGGTGTGCCTTAACTCTCACTGGTATCGTTCTGTTCTGTGCCCGCCTGTCCTGCGCTTCTGGTGCACAACTCTGGGTTGGTATCTGGGGTGACTCTGGTGTCTGCATATCCAATTGGCCAAACAAGGAGTTGCAACAGCGTGTTGTGTTCCAGCAACACGCCGCCCTTCTCGGCGGCCCCAACGCCACTAGCTGTCCCATCTGTCACAAGCTCTTCCTCGGCGGTGAAGCCCTCATGGAGCACATGAAGCACACCCACAAGGATCCAAATGCTTCCGGCGTTGCCAGTAAGTATCTTCAAATTTTCTCAAACCCCCCCTTCTCTCACTCAATTTTTTTTTCTCATTCAAATTTTATCAACTATATTGTCAAATTCTGATTAAATTTTTTTTTGTCCAGCAAATCTATCAAAATCTGCTTTTCGGGAAAAATTTATCTAAACACCATTTGCAGTGATATACTTGTACATACTTTTTTTCCAACACTTTACTAATTGGGTATATGCGAAAAGAATCATTTAAAAACTGGGTGAGAGAAAGAGGGTGGGAATTCTTAAAGGTGGAGAGAAGAATATTCCGTGTATGGTCTTAGGATCCTACATGTGTATTACCCGAATCGCTTTTGGTGCGGGCAAACACTTATTCGTTTATAAATATATTAGTATTATATACTTTTACTAACTTGGGTTCAACTAACACTGGAATCGTCTCGAACTACCTATTTATCTTCTATTCATTTTTTTAATGCCTGAGAGAAAAGGACACTTTATCATCCATGAACGAACTACACTCCAAATAGACTACAAGTCTAACGATTTCGATCTAATCTAACATTAGATCTTAGTTCGACAATATGTAAGAATATAATCTAAATGCAACTATTCAAATAATTTCTCATTACTGCGATGAGAAAGAGTTTCATAAAGAATAAAGAGCTTCAGAAAAAAAAGCTTTAAAACAAGCTTTCAAAAAGCTTCAAACTTAAAAAAAAAACTAGAGCTTCATAAAACCATTCAAATTTTTTTAATTTTCAAAAAGAACTGTTCAAAATACGCTTTTCTCTCAGACTATCTGACTCAAGACTTGGAACGTCGAATCTAAAAACAAGGAAAACGGAATAACAAAAAAGTCATTTAAATATAAAGGGTAAAATCGTTTGAGGAAAATTCGACTTTCCAAGTAATTGAATCAGTGCATCTGTGAATGCGGTGAAGGCTTCTTTCATCGGGACGCTTATCCTGCTTGGCATTGACCTTGACATTGTGTCGCCCTATTGTTCCCCCCGCTGACTGCACAACCTCCATTGCCGGGGCTTACCTAGCGAAGAGACGGACTGCCAATCATCCATGTCCGGTGTGCGGTAAACACTACGTCAACGAGGGAAGTCTTAGGAAACATCTAGCCTGCCATCCAGAAACGAGCCAAATTAGCAGTCTCAGGATGTGGCCTTGTTCTGTCTGCAACGCAGTCTTCACACACGAAGGCGGTAAGTATCATTCATTTGCCCCAATATTATTTATGCAAAAGAAAAAAAAACAAACCAATAATACAAAACTTCTCCCCCTCGGATATAAAAGTCAGTTATTTTGATTTTAGGCTTGCTGACACATATGGAACATATGAGAATGGATCCGAAACATCAGTTTGCAGCGCAGTATGTTCTTAGTCGAGCAGCGGCTGAGAGGAGAGAACGGGAACTTCTCGCTGGTTCCAGTTTAGGTATTATTTCAAATTCTCTCTAGTCATAGTGATAATATATTAAGTTCAGTTTCAGTTCTGTCCTACGATGGAAAAAATTTCGCTTTTCTTTGTAAAGATAGTAAAGTTCGTTATTCCATAAATACAGAATTACAAACAATTACCATGGATAATCTATCGAACCCCTTGATGCAAGAACCAGACATAGACCATTGAAATCAAATGGATTGCGTCTGGCTCTTGCATCAAGGCATTCAATGATAGTAAAGATTGTAATGGTTAATGACAGTAAAGATTGCAATGGTTAATGATAGTAAAGATTGTAATGATTGTAATGTTTGGAAAGTAAAAGATTTCTTTCAATCTCGAGTAGGTCTCGGTGTTTTGGGGAGCCAAGCAGGAGGACCTCAGAATTTACAACAACCACCAATGTGCCCTTCGCCCTCGGCTCATTCAGATAGCAGTAGTGGAAACGGAAGACTGTCCTCAGCCGGTAGTGAACCTGGTACGCACAAATCACGTCGTATTTTATTGCTTCAACTCAACTTGTACATGCAACGAAAACCCATAAAACATAACTCATAACCATGTAAATTTTACGAACTAGCTCATATTCTGCAGTATCGTTTCTTTTTTCTCCCCCCTACGATTTTTAACTCCACTTGAAATTGAATGGTTTTATGAAAGGAACATCAACGCCACAAAGGGAATGTTCACTTTCATTTTGACAACCCTGGTTATATATATCTATTTTGCAAATTTCAATTCTTTCTCTAGGACTTTATACAACATTTATGAATAAGTAAACCAGACAAATTTAAACACGATAAAAAGATCTTTAATTGTAAAATTTTAAAGGTTTTTAACTATAGATTTCGAAGGTTTTTAAAAATTTTCAAATTAAGATTTTTAAGAATTTTGAGAAGTAAGAGGACTTAGAGATTTTAGAAGGTTGTGAAGTTGTGATGATAAGGTTGTTTAATAGAAGATTGCATGCACTTAGAAGCAATCAAACATTGTGCGATTTTCTCGAACTGAATGTACTGATTAGAGTAGATTTTTGCGCAGGCACCGGTCTTCTCAACAACAACAATAACAACAACAACAATAATATGGCATCGCCAGGACCAAGTGGAAACAAACTCAGCGAAATGTTGCGAGCGAGCAGTCAACCTGGTTCGGCGCAACACTATCAGGAACAAATGGAGTCGCAACAACAACGTATGGCTGTCATGGCTGCAGTATCCGCGGGTACGGAATTTTTTCCCTTTCCTACATTTGCAATATTCCCAAGAATTAAAAATCGCTAACAGCAAATAAAAGACAAAAAATTGTGTAACAAAAATGGTGTTTTGTTTAAAGGACTTCAAACCTCGCCGCCAAATTTGTCATCAATGGACGTGGCGCAAATAGCGGTGGCAATGAGGATGGGCAACAATGGTGATATGGGTGGCGGCGGTCAAGGATCGACTGGACCCCAACAGCAAGGAGTACAGGCTTCCGGGCCCGAGCAGGCTCTCAGGATGCACCAGGCGGAAGCAATATTGCGTTCCCATACGGAGGCTGCCCTCAGGCTAGCGGTGAGTGCACCTTGCTTCCGCTTTGATCTCCCAGCAACCAATCAAAATTGGCTTTTCGGCAATTCGGCAAAGGTAATCGTTAACTCTAGGCAATGCAACTAATTTCAAAATCATGAATATTTAATTTACAGATGTCACAAGCTGCAGCGGCCGCCGCGAGTTCAGGCGACATGAGGCATCATCTTGGACAGCACAATGGTGGCGGTGCATCCGGTATGCCTGGACATCATACGAATCAACAACTCTCCCAACCCGATACACTATCACCTGACCTAGGTAATTATTGCAATTTTATTCACTCACAATAATAAAAAACAATCTCCTCGAATTAATTTAAAAAACTTAACCAGACTCGTTTTACTTTGCCCTGAACAGCAGAGCAGCTCAGACTTCAGGAGCAGCGATTAGAGCAGGCACTGAGGCTTCACGGGGATCCTCGAGCGCTTAGTTTCAGTCTCCAGCATGTCGTTAATCAACAGAGTAATCAACAACCATGAAAATTCAGTTACTACTGAGACGAGTGGACCCCTTGGACGACGGAGACGTCCCTCCCTGTTGATAGGGATTCGCAGGAGCGAACCCTCAATCAAAATCATTCAATCATCAATGATCAACAGGTATCAAAGTTGGCCCTTCAACTCCCCGAAGATCGTGGTATTAAACGAAAGGCCGACGAAATGAGTGGTAACGTCGAGAGCGCGTAGAATCATCATCATCAAGCTACCGTTCGTTCAAGAGTGGTCATTTCTCAAACACTCCCTGTCTCAGCAGTTCAGCAAAACATATTCCAAGACTTTCATCGAACAGTTTGTTATAGTGGTGACAAAAGAAAAATTTGTGCACTCCCACAAAACAAGTGGGGCTGTTCGTAAAGCTCATCAAAACAATATGGACTCGTAACACACGAGTTAATCTAGATCGTTGGACGGTTCGCAATCTTTGGCTCTGCGACGAACTTTTATTTGTTAGTCCTGACCCGGAATGTAGACTGATGTTAAATTCAAGACCTTCGAGTCGAACAAAAGAAAAAAAAATATTGATCTCTACTGGGTCTTTGCCTTTCTCAATTAGTCCTCCCACGGGCTTAAATGGGTGTTCAGGACTCGTCACAGCGCCAAAGACTGGGACCCAAAACGTGCCATAATTTAAAAGTATAATAATAAATAAAGAGTTCGTTTCTAAATAACATTTGTTCGCTAAAAAAATTAAGAGAAAAAAAAGCAACAAACGTTCATTTACCAACACTCTCCCCAAGGTACTATGATGGTACAAGAGCCACTAACGGATTATGGGAGAAGGTCACGGGCGACCTATCTCCTCATAAAAGGCTCAACAAACTAAACTAAAGCAAACTTAAGGTTCCCTTATTCTTAATTCATGTAAAGTTTAAGGCGTTAATTCCCCCGAGCGTCAAGGTATCTCACGTGGATGCGCAAATTCGCGTGAGCCCTGCGCAAGGACTTTGACGGGACACATTAAAAAGACGGACGTTACTGAAGACACACTAACACAATACTCAGATATAAACACACAGACACGAGAAAAAGAAAACTGAAAGTTATATACTTGAACATAAAACACACTGTGAAAAATAATAACACTAATAAACACTCATCACGAAACATTCATGCGCGCAAATGTGCTCACTGTAGCACAAAAACTATTAGCTCATAAGCGAACAAACAAAATATAATTATTACAAACAAGTTATATTATATATATTATATATACATACAGAATAATATGAAAAAATAAAAATTAGAGCGCGAGAGTGCATCGTGAGAAAGCAAGAGAGATAAAAGAAAAAAAACTAAATGCTAAATATTATAAATATATATTATATATAAATATTATAAATAATGAATATAGGGTCTATGAGACTAGATTAGTTAGGAGGAAAAAAAGAAACCGAATGAAAGGACCGCTTGCGTTCTTTTACTTATCTTCTCCTTTCTCCCTTAAAAGGAGTCCGAATGAATGAATTTTTAGATTAAAATCCAAAAAAGTGAAAAAAATACTCGAGGAGTAAGATAAGAAAAATTACGCAAGCTCAAAGAGTACAAGTGTATGCCTAAAAAGCCTGCAAGAAACAATGAATGAAAAATCGAATGAAAGTCGAAATGAAAGAAATGAATGAAAAATGGTACGATTGATATAATCTGAGGTCCTGTGATCGTTATAAGCGAAATATTTTTTTATTTCCGAGTAAACGCGTAAAACTTGCGTCGTTTTGAACTTTTACTTGCAATATACCGTTACGTTCTCGCAATATACTTAGAAAGAAGAGGAAGAAGACGAGTATGAGATCATGGGCAAAAAAAACACTCACATAAAAAAGTAGGTTCAAAAAGTAGAACCAATTTTCAAAAAGAAAAGACTCGCGCCCTAAAGTCGTGATCGTTCCTACTTTCGATGGGGATACTTTCAAATATGTCCAGAGAGATTTATCTTTGACCAAAACGAAAGAACGCGACGTTAGGTTCGAGAACGCGATAAACGATGTAAAAGAAACGTGGAAATTCGGTAATCGACAATATTTATAGATAAGCTCGATCTAGATTAAAAGCAACAAAAGAAAAATACTCTGAATTTTGTTTTCATAAATTTTCATTAATAAAAATCTGTTTTTAGTTTTGAATAAGTCATTCTTAAATCAAAATAACAATACGTAATTTTTACTCTCGCGGAATACGTAAGGCACAGGAATGAGAGAGAAACAAGAGACTTTTCATCCTATTTAAAATACTTTTTCATTTCTCGTCGCGTTTCTATAATATTAATGTTTAAACTAAAACAAAAAAAGCACTGGATTTTTCGCGCTCCTCGTTTCATTTAACGTCGTTCTTTATCTTCTTCGAATGAAGCGGATGACACGCGCGGAAAAGTCGCTTTTCACCATAAAAAAACAAAAAAAAAAATCGGAACGAGAATAAAGTACTAGGGATTCATCGTCAAAGCTACAATTTTAAGATCTGAAACGCCTCGCCTCGAATTCAAAATTAAAAAAGAAAAGTGGTAGTAGATTCAAAATGTCAGGAGGTGTACGCGTCAACGATCATTGATTTCATTCTTCTTTTTTCCGTTACAGAAAATTTTTCCCTCGGATTAATTAGTGTAAATAAACACAAATATTCACAGCGTAAACGAGAATTAATTACGGTAAAACTTAAACGAGTACATAATGCAATAGGGTTAGTTTCTCTGTAAATACCTAAAGCGTGGGCGAGTGCATACCCTCGCCTTCGTAACCAATGATAATATTTTATCAAATTAAAAAAAAAACCGAGCTTCTGTTTAGTCATCGATTCGAGCAAATTTTTTCCAAAAACAAATGAAACAAACTGTTTTTGCAACGAATCGATTTTTTCTTCTTTCATTTTTCAAACAATTAACACGCGGTACGTCACTCATACTGACACACATCCACACACAAATTTTTACACAAGAAAAAAAATTTTTTGAAAAAAAGCATTGCGATGGATTGTACAGCTACTACGATAGAAATAGAATGTAAGCCTTTACACCTTTACACACAATTCGCACCACCGGCACAACTGGCCTCCACATTTTCGTAGGGACCAAACATTTCTTTAAAAATCATTTTTCACCGAAAAAAAAAATTAAAGAAGCGAGAATGGATTTCTAAATTCTTGTCCCTAAAAAAAGTTTCTTTGGTCCCTAAGACAGGATTCAAATTTACAATCGGGGTAAATAAGTACCGTTGCTAGCGGAATATGTACTATTCTGATTTTAAGCTCAGTTGTACGCATTTCCCTCCCGATGTAAATTCGATCAAGTGAGATAGAACCGCGAAGAAAATAAACCCAATAATGAAAAAAAAAAAAAATTCGGTGCATCCAGCGAATGTGTACATTTTTCTTAACTCAAAAAAAAAAGTAAAGCTACACAAATACAATAGCTCATAGTGTATGTTCTGTAATCAATGATCATAAGGTAAAGAATAATAAGAAAAAAAAGACGTTGACAACCGTACCGGCGCGCGGCGGTTGTCAACAAAAAAAAGCACAAAAAAAAATTTACAAATATATTGATTTACATATGCCCGTAACTCGTAAGGGGGGCTGGTGGTGCAGCTATTGCCGTAAACTTTCCATTAAAGAATCGTGTGCCAGGTGAATCGATGAATATTCCCAAAAAAAGAATTGAAGATCTCTTGTATGGCCCAAAAGGAAGAATGATTCAAATACAAAAGGAAAAAAAATAAAAACACAGGCTCAAACACAGCTGCCAAATCGGCCCCACAAAACCATAATCTTAATCTCTTCATGTAAATTTGCTAAATGTTTGTAAACTAAAGAAAAAAAAATGCCATAGCCCGGATGCGCTGGTGTATACTCCCAGCGCATACACATTCACAAATACGACTCGACCTCGAATTAAACGCAGTAAATAAAAATCCGCAAAGCGCGGTAAAATTGGTAAATGCGCCAAATAAATATAAACATGACCATACACAATCACACGCAGATATTAGAGCGTCGTAAATATGCCCACATTTACGCGCCTAAAAAAAATAAAAAATAAAGCCCTGGTAACCAAAGCGTGCTCCCCGCACGCTCCGAACATACAATCTCTCATACACGGGAGCGCTTTTCACGCGCTCTCACAACACATTTTTACACACTCCACACACAAATATTACAATTTAAAAAAAAAAAATACACACTACGGATATGTAAAGCCAATTACTTTTGTAAATTCTCAAAAAACAAAAAATTTTATCAAAATTCTGCTAAAATTGCCAAATGTTTATTTTATTCTGAAGAGCGCTAATTTACAATGAGCGCCATTGACAGGGAAAGGTATTTTCCAAAAATTGCTTTTCCCTATCAAAATTTTTTAAAAAATAAAAAAGGCAAATTTTCATACTTTTTGGATGCACAGAGAATGGAAAAATAAATGACCATACCAACAAAAATACCATACCGGATATGACAACAAATAACGCTAAGGCCTTTTTTCAAACAAACAAAAAAAAAAAGGCCGAAGGCAACACAAACCAACGACGACATTTAACGCGACGACGTTTTACTATAGCGTCCTTGCGACAATGCGGCTTTACAAGCGAATAAAAAAGGAAAAAAAAATAATAATATTTATTTGTTTTCAAATCGGGTTTTAATTTTTTAATGAAATAATCTTTACAGTACGAATATACGATATACGTGGATCGGAATTCTTTTTTGCGAAATAATGCAAATTGAAGATAAAGGAAAGAGAGAGAGATAGATAAAGATAGAGGGAAAAAATTTAAAAAATGGAGAATAAATTTATAAAGATAATTAATTATGGTATATGTAATTTTAATGTGGGTATAATAATTATACTTGTGATGAATATGCTTTTGGCTTTGGGAATTTTGATTTTTGTTAAATAAATAAGTAAATTAATTGTAATTGAAATTGTAATTGAATTTTAAGAGATTGCAATTGAATTATTATCTCTTATAATTGAATTATAAGAGATCATAATTCAATTCTATAAAATTATAATTGAATTGTAAAAGATTATAATTTAGTAAAATTTATTCTAAAATTAATCAAAATTTGTCAAAAATGTCAAAAAATTTGGATTTTTCCAAAATATTTAATAAAATTTATTCTAAAATTAATCAAATTTGGCAAAAAATTTGGATTTTTCCAAAATATTTAGTAAAATTTATTCTAAAATTAATAAAATTTGTCAAAAAATTCAAACAATTTGGATTTTTCCAAAATATTATTATATTTGTTATTTCACATTTGTTACCTTTTATGAAAAAATTTCCAGGTTTAAAAACTCTGAAAAATAATATAAAAAGACATTTTTGTTCCAAAAATCTAAAAAATTTTCTAAAGTTTGCAAAAAGTAAAAATTTTGTTCTTCAAGCACAACTAAAAATTTCTCCACCTTACAAACAAATGAAAATTTTTTTTAAGTTTTTCTTAAAAAATAATGGAAAAAAGGGGGAGAAAATATATGATTTTTGGTGTTTTAGGGGATTTTAATAATTTAAGGGAGTAAAAAAGGGCAAAAAGGGGACTAACCGTGATCCATAAAATTATAATGATTTGTAATACAATTGTGATACAATTAAAATAGGTTGTAATACAATTACAATAAATTAGGCCACTATATTGTTTTTTTAATCAAAAAAAATTTTTTTTTAACAAAAAATTGTTTTGTATTCAAAAAATTTATTCTCTTAAACAAACAATTGTTTTTTCAAAAAAAATATTGATTTTTTTTCCCAAAAAATTGTTAGTTCGAACAAAACTTTATTTTTTTAAACAAAATATTGTTTTTTTAAACAAAAAATTGTTAGTTCGAACAAAACTTTGTTTTTCTAAACAAAATATAGTTTTTTTAAACAAAAAATAGTTTTTCAAATTAAAATATTTGTTCTTTTAGCCAAAAAATTGTTTTCTTCAAAGAAAACTTTGTTGTTTAAAACAAAAATTGTTTTTTAACCAACCATAAAAAAATTTATAAAGCCATATACTTTAATTAATAAAAATCTTAAACTTTTTTTTAAAAAAAGGCCTAATGATTTTAAGCTATTATGGCCAAACAAAAAAAATTTAAGAACATTATTAATGTTAAAATAAATCATTATGACACAGTAAAATTATAATTACAGTTTAATTACAACCATAATAAATTACAATTATAATAAATTATCTCTCCACACAAATTTTCAGATACGAAATGAAGAAATATTCTTGCAAATGAATTCCGCGCGAGCGTCTATGTATATTCGTGTGTACCGTAAACATACGCAGCATATATGAATACCGACAGTCTATAGCAGTGCGAGCGCCTCGGCATGTCACCGCGTTTTCACGCGATGATCCCTGTTCGAGCCTCCGTGATTAAAAACCGGAATAAGTTGTTTCAATGTCCACTGTATAAATGGGAGACGTAGTTTTTTATGGCAATGTTCTTCTGACATCATACAAATTTCACAAAAATTAAAAAAAAAAAAATCAAAATAAATCTGTTGAAAAAAAAAAAAAAAAAATTTAAAAAAAATTTTCAAAAAAACATCTTGAAAATTAAAAAGTTGATAATTGGTCAGAATTCATTGCGCGGCTTTTTGAACGGAGCTTTTAAATTGAAAATCTCGAGATTGAAGCTCCTCGAGAAGCCATAGAATTGAAAAATATTCTCCGACATTTCGTTAACGGGAATAAATTTTTTTTTCAGACCCCTCGTCCCTAAGAAAACCCCCCACGTTACGCTTGTCCGAAATCAAGTCGAGAAAATTTTTGAAAAATAATTCGATGGGGAAAAAAAGAAAAAAGGGAAAAAATAGAAAAAACGGGAAAACAGAAAAAAGAAATAATAGAAAAAAGGGATAAATTAGAAAAAATAGTAAAATTGTGTAAAATAAAGCAGAATGAAGCAAAATATAACAAAAAAAGAAAAAAATTTACATATTTTTAAAATGTAAATGAAAAAAAAAAAAAAGTTTCATTGATAATATCCGGTGAGTGGGTGCCTCTGTCAGGGTTTTCCGTTACAGTACAAGAAACGTTTTCACGTATAACTCACAATTAGTAGATACTATTAGTAGAACAGTAATTACCGTATACCGCAGTTAAACAATTAATAATAAGAAATACAGGAAGTCGTCATTCTCAGTGTCTAATCGTCCCACGTGCTTTAAAAAACAACCAAAAAAAAAGCACTGCACCGTATTTTTCGAGCGATCCAACCAAAAAAAAACACCATCCCTGATCTTCCAAATTCCCCCCACCAAAAAAAAAAAAAAAAAAAAAAAAAATCCCTCTTCCCAAAATTGAAAAAAAACAGACGCTCCTCATTACGAGTAAATTTTACAAGTAAATAAAAAATATTACTAAATGTTTAGTAGATTAGCCAACGTATTATACTCGATATAGGCGAGAGACGATTGAATGGAGCCATATTTAAACTTTATCAGATATTCAATTAATTAACCGTAATCATTGTCAAGTCATGACATGTTAATTAACAGTAACCTACGCATACGCATAATTATTATTAACAGTAATCGAATATAAGACGCGATATTACAAAGAATGTCGCTCTAAACAAATACATAATTAATAAATATCGCGGAGGCACTCCCTGCGGATTTTGATATGAGAAATGTGAAAGAAACTCGACTCTCGGACATGAAAACGTTTTGGGGGGGGAATTTGTATACGCCAGCAATTTGGAATAACGCGAAAAAAAACAACAACAAAAAATCAAAATTATTGTCGGAAAATTCAATTTTCCTTTTTCGACAATAAAAAATTGTTTTTCTAAATGAAAAATTGTGTTTTAACCAAAAAATTTGTTTTTTTAAACAAACAATTGTTTTTTCAAACAAAAAATTGTTTTTCTAGACAAAAAACTGTTTTTTTAACAAAATATTGTTTTTCTAAACAAAAAATTGTTTTCTCAAACAAAAAATTGTTATTTTGACAAAAAATTTGTTCTTTAAAACAAAATATTGTTTTTTCAAATGAAACTTTATTGTTTTAAACAAAAAATTGATTTTTAACAAAAAATTTTTTCTTTTCAACAAACAATTGATTTTTAACCAAAAAATTTGTTCTTTTCAACAAACAATTGTTTTTTCAAACAAAACTATTTTTCTTAACAAAAAATTTTCTTTTTCTATACAAAAAAATGTTTTTTTTAACAAAATATTGTTTTCTTTTAACACAAAATTTTTTTTGAATTAATAAATTTGTTCTTTTAAACAAAATATTGTTTTTTCAAACAAAACTTTCATGTTTTAAACAAAAAATTCTTTTTTACCAAAAAAAATTGTTCCTTTAAACAAAATATTATTTTTTAAACAAAAATTTAATGTTTTCAACAAAAAATTTGTTCTTTTAAACAAAACTTTGTTGTTCTAACCAAAAAATTGTTCTTTTAAACAAAAAAATAGATTTCCTAAACAAAAAATTATTTTTCTAAACCAAATATTGTTTGTTTAACAAAAAAAATTTGTTCTTTTAAACAAGAAATTTGATTTTTTAAAGAAAAATTTTTTCAAACAAAAAATTTGTTCTTTTAGAATTTAAACAAAAGATTGTTTTTCTATACAAAAAAATGTTTTTCTAACAAAATATTGGTTTTTTTAAACAAAAAACTGTTTTTTTAAACAAAACTTTGTTGTTCTTTTAAACAAACAATTTGATATCTTAAACAAAAAATTGTTTTTCTAAACGAAATATTGTTTTTCCAATCAAAACTTTGTTGCTTTAACCGAAAATTGTTTTTTAACTAAAAAATTTGTTTTTTTAAACAAAAATTTCCATTTCTTAAACAAAAATATTTTTTTCTAAACGAAATACTGTTTTTAAAAAAAAAAAAATATTGTTATTTAACCAAAAAATTTGTTCTTTTAAACAAAAATTATTTTTTCAATCAAAACTTTGGTGTTTTAAACAAGAAATTGTTAAAACACCAAAAAATTTGTTTTTTGAAACAAACAATTGTTTTTCCAACAAACCATTACTTAAAAAAAAATTCTTTTTCAAGCGATAAGAAAATTGTTTCTTTGAATAACAACAATAAGAAAAACAATTGAAAAATTCCAAATTGAGAGCGTATACAAATTTACAAACCCCTTTCATTTTTCGAATTTCAAATGCAGCCTTGTGTTTTTTTACTTATGGCGTTGCTTTTAACACAATACAAACCCCCTACACCAATTCCACGAGCAAACCTCCCCCCTTAAAAAAAATGCCACAACCCACCCCCCATGAGAATGCCCCCAGTCTCACATATAACGCGTTGTTCCAAGTTCGTTCGCGATTTTTTAGTTTATTGAGAATCTGTGACAAGGACGTCCTATTTTCTTTAGGGATTTTTAATCCTTTCAAAAAACATTACCTATTTTAAGTAAAAAGCGGATTTACCAAAAAAAAAAAACGTAAAAATTATTATTTCTCTAAATTTTCAAACTTTTAGTTCAATTTGAAAGAAATTGGAAAGAATTTTTGAGAGAAAATTATTTAGAGACAAAAATTGTTATGATATAATAATTATTTTATTATCTTTAAATTTTTATTTATTATTCATTTTCTTTTTTTATTTTTTAAGGGGCTTTATTCCTTGACAAAATCTTACCTTATAAAGAGGATTAAAAAAAGCAAATATATTTTATTTTACTAAATATTAAATATGTTTACAATTAAAAAAAAATTATTTCGAAAAATAAAATAAAGAGAAAAGATTTTAACAAAAAAAAAATAATTAAAATTTATTGTATTAATTTTTAAAATTCTAGTCTTTAAAATTTTCAAAAAATTATTATTTAGAGTCGAAATTTGTTATAATAATTAATCAATTATATTTTTATTTTGTATTCTCAAAACCAATTTTCAGCTTGAAATTACTGCAAGGAGTTAAAATTTCTTAATAGAAAATTTCTTAAATAACTAAAGACTCTATTTTTAGAATTCCTTTTATAAACTTTCATTGAGATTTATTTGATTTTAAATTTTTGATAATTAAGAATTCTTATTCATTTCATTTTCATTTAGAATTATTATCAATTTTTGATTTTCCACGATTGATTCATTTTCGATATTTTTCTAACATTTTATATATGCGAATTTCTATTTTAGTCTCTCTATAAATTCTTATTATTAAAGCATATTGTGAAATTATGATTGAGAACAATTTAAATTAAATAATTATTGCACGAATCTAAAAAGATTACTGAAATTAAAAATAGATATTTGTCATTAACTATTTTTAGCTGGAAAATATTTCAATCTAATTTTCAATTTCGATAAATTGATCTTATTTTAATAATATATAAATTATCGGTTGTTATAAAGAAAAAAATGTCTCTAAATTTTTCTCTTCATTTATTTTATATTAATTTTATATTTTGTAAAACTTTGTAAAAAAAAATTTTATTGTAAATTTAGAATAGATTTACAACTATTTTACTTAGTTACTTATTTTTAAAACTTTCTCTTTAAGATTTATTTTCTAAAATTTATTTTTTTAAATTTATTTTCTAAAATTTATTTTTTTAAAATTTATTTTCTAAAATTTATTTATTTTTTAAATTTTTATATATTTAAATTATTGTTATTCGTCCGGGAATTAAAATTATTTATTTCGAAAAAAAATTTAATAAATGCTTTAGGAATATTTTTAAATGTATTTTATATACATTTTTGAAAAAAAAAATTTCAATAATAAAAAAAAGATAATAGGACGTTCTTATCCTTGTCTCATTGTCAGGACGAACGTTGAGTTTCAAAACTTCAGACTTTTACGTAAAGTTAGTTACCAAGTAATACAGCGTAAATTTTACAATTAATTTTGAGCGGAAATCACAATTAAAAAATGAGACCGCAAACAAATTTTAATGGTATCGATTGAGTTTTGTCGAAGTCCCCTTTTGGGCAAAATAAAAAATATTAAAAAAAACACCGACGCATTATCGGTCCCTCAAGTTCAATAATCACGTGTAAAAAATGATAAAAATTAATTTTTCATTTCAAGAAAAAAAATTTTTTTTTCCTTTTCTTCGAGAAAATGAAAAACGTTCTCCATTCGAAATTTCATTCTAGTCAAAAACGGTACAAAAGCCAGGTTTTTCAAAAAACCGGGCGAAAAATCGGTACTTATAATTTATCATAATTTTAAGGAGAGCCGAAGAATCGGACGTAATTAATGAGATTATATTTACTAAATCTAAGAGATTATTTCTTTTACCAAAAAAAAAAAAAAAAATGAAAATAAAAAATGAGAAAAAAAAACGTGAAGAACTTGTGGGACACGCAAGAAAGATAATATATTATGCGCGTTGACAAAAAGATAGCCTCTTTTCGTTATATAATCAACGTCGATCGAATTAATAATCGATCGATCGTTCGATCCCTGTATGAAAAAAAAGCGACACTCTTTCAAAATGGATGTACGGTGCGAATGAATCTTTAAAAAAGAAAGCTTCGTTTGTAAACTATTGTTTTTTCTCAATATATATTTCCATATTATTATCACTTTGTTGTAAAAATGAAAAAAAAAACCCGAAATTTTTTTTTCTCAAAGAAAAAAAATCTCGTGTGAAAATTTTCATTGATTCCTAAAAACTTTCAATACCGCTGTTAATTTTTTTTTTGTTTACGATTGTACGATAGAAAAATAAGAGTCTAGATTTCCTTTTCAAATGAACTACAAAAAAAAAAAAAAAAAAAAAAATTTGCTCAGATTTTGCAGAAAAAAAAATATTTATTTAAAATCAAGTTCATTGTGTGAGGGCAGATCTCGACTCTTATTGACCAACTTTTATATAAAAGACAATTGAAGCGTATTTTACAGAAAATCAACGTGCGTATATTTAAAAAAAAAAAGAAAAAAGAAAAAAAAACTCGGTGAACTTCGCATTAATCGTCGAAGGCCATAATTATAATTTTAGTGAAAGCAGGGCGTAGTCCATGTTGAAGACGGAAAATGCCAATTCTCGAGATTCTCCTCTTTTTTTTAATACCTTAATATATTAATATTATAGTATATTTTACATATTATATTTATATCTAGGCGAATCCCATTGATCGTAAATTATATGTTTAAAAAAAAATGAATTAGCTGCCTGTAGAATTTAAGTTTTTCTATTTTAACGTGTCCCGCGTGGTGATTTTACGATTAAAGAAAAAATTCATTAACTATTGTTGACATTTAAAAAAAAGGAGTGTTTCTCATTTTTAAGTGCGGGTACGATGTGTATAAAAAAAAGTCGCATTTGCGACACGACTGAAACTTCTGTTAAAGATGCTTTTTTTCTTAGTCTGAGAGAGTCAAAGGGGGCGAATAATGCAACTTGTCATTAATTAAGCTTTTTGATTCTTTTTCTCTTTATTTTTTATTTTATCTATTTTTAATAATTATTTTTAATTATTATATTATTACTATTATTATTATCATTATAATTATTATCATTATTATGATTACTATTAATTTTATTACTATTACTATTATTATTATTAATATTATTATTATCATTATCATTATTGCTATTATTATTATTATCAATATTAACATTATTATTATTATTATTATTATTACTATTGTTATTATTATTATTATTATTATTATTGCTATTATTATTCATTTGTAATTATAATTGTAACTGAAATTATAATTTTAATTGTAACCGCAATTATAATTGTAATCGCTTGTGCAATTGTAATTTTAATTGCAATTGAAAGTTAATTTGCAACTGCAATATGCAATTTTAATTGAAATTTCAATTTCAATTTTAATCGATTTCACTTCAATTTTAATCGAATTTTCAATTTTAATTTTAATCGATTTCACTTCAATTTTAATCGAATTTTCAATTTTAATTGAATTTTCAATTTTAATCGAATTTTCAATTTCAATTTCAATTTCAATTTTAATTAGAATTGTAAGTTTAATTGCAACTGCAATTTATAATTATATTTGAAATTTGAATTTTAATCGAATTTACCATTTTAATTGAAATTTCAATTTCAATTTTAATCGAATTTTCAAATTTTAATTAAAATTTCAAATTTAATTTGAATCGAATTTTCAATTTTAATTGAAATTTCAATTTTAATTGAAATTTCAATTTTAATCGAATTTTCAATTTTAATCGAATTTTCAATTTCAATTTTAATTGAAATTTCAATTTTAATTAGAATTGTAATTTTAATTGCAACTGTAATTTATAATTATATTTGAAATTTGAATTTTAATCGAATTTGCAATTATAATTGAAATTTAAATTTAAATTTTAATTGATTTCTCAATTTTAAATGAAATCTTAATTTCAATTTTTATTGTTATTCTAATTGCAACTGCAATTATTAATTTTAATTGGAATTTTCAATTTTAATTAGAATTTTAATTTTAATTGCAACTGGAATTTGTAATTTTAATTGAAATTTTAATTTCAATATTAATTATAATTTTAATTGCATCTGCAATTTGTAATATTAATTGGAATTTTAATTTTAATAGTAATTTTAATTTTGTTTGTAATTTCAATTTTAATTGAAATTTCAATTTCAATTTCAATATTAATTTTAATTTTAATTATAATCTTAATTGCAAATTCAATTGAAATTACAATTATTGTTACAATTATATTAACTGTAATTGCAATTAAAATTTTAACTTAAAATTGTTATTGTAATTACAATTTTAATTGCAATTGAAATTTCAACTGCAAATTGTTATAGTAATTACAATTTTAATTGTGATTATAATTGAAATTGTAATTTTAATTAAAATTTCAATTTGATTTTTGATTGTAATTTCAATTTTAATTGCAATTAAAATTTCAATTGCAAATTATGATAGTAATTACAATTTTAATTGTGATTATAATTGAAATTTCAACTTCAAGTTGTTATTGTAATTACAATTACAATTGCAATTGTAATGGCAAATTTAACATGTAATTACAATTGAAAATTTACAATTTCAATAGAAATTGTTATTGTAAGTTTAATTACTATTTTATTTGTAATTGCAATTGTAATTTTAATTTGAAATTTCTATTCTAATTGTAATTCTAATTTCAATTTTAATTGCAATTAAAATTTCAAATGCAAATTGTTATAGTAATTACAAATTTAAAATTGTAATTACAATTTTAATTGTGATTATAATTGAAATTTCAATTTCAATTGCAATTGTTATTGGAATTTTAATTACAATTTTTATTTCATATTACAAGTGACAATTAAATACAGTTTAAATTACAATAAAAATTACAATTGCAAAAATTTTAGTTTATTCATTACAATTCTAATAACAATTGTAATTAGTAATAATAAATATTGTTAATAATAATAATAGTGTTAATATTATACGGCATGTGTCAATCGAGTCGGGTGCAATGCTCCTGAATTTCATAATTTTATATACATTACTGTATTATTTAATAACGTCAAATTTTTTTTTTTTAATTTCCTACACCGTTTGCTATTTTTGGTTTTAGTTTCTTTAATTTTTACCTGTATTAAAAAAAAAATGATATAAAAAATGGGCAATCGGTGGGTGGATTAATCGTAACGTTTGCTAGTCAGAATTGGTTTAAGGAAAGAAGGGGAGAAAAATAACGAAAACTAGGAATTTTATTGTTACTCTTAAGGTTATTTTTAGTCCTGTTCTTCGAACTGCAACAAAACCTGAACTCAAACGCTACACGGTTCTTTTAGTTTAATAAATAAATAAATAAAATATTCATAGAATCGGAAAATAAATTTTTTTTTAACGAGCTTGTGCCTCGCAGTGAATACTGCTAAGACTTTTAGTTTGATTAACGACTACCGTTTTTTTATATACTTAACAGCCGCTAATTATTACGCCCTAAAAAAATAGTTGTTTCGATTACATTTAAAAAAAAAAACCCGCGTGTAATCCTGTCTTTGTTTTCACGTGTGTAATTTTACTTTTGATGTGATATTTCTAGTTTCGTGTGTATACGTCTTAGGGGGATAATGTTAAAAAACCCTTGAGAAATTATATGTTCTTCCTAATTTATATAGTTTTATAAAAAAAAAAAATTTAGAACGATGTTACCAGGCCATTTTATTTTTTTATTTTAAACGGTAACATCCGTCAACAAAGGCAAGCCCTAATGAGATCTCGTATCGTAATCAAATTAAAAAAATAAATGAAAAAATTCTTTTTTTTTTCAAGTCTATAAAATACGCTGACGATTGTCACACGAAATTTAGGACACGTGCATTTATTAAAGATTATTAATTAATGTCAAAAGACGTCGGATGTTTGGAGGGAAATTAAGGAGTTAAATCGTTATGTGCCAAATCATCTTCCGAGGAATTAATAAAAAAAAGGAATTTATAAAAAAAAAAAAATGAAAATTATTTCAAACTTCCGACGTCTTGCTTTATGGTAATCATTATTACTATTTTAGATTTTAGTTAGTTTTTATTGCTGCTATTATTACTGTTTTTATTGTCATTTATTACATAGTTGTCGATTGTCAAGTGACTATACCCCCACCCTTCACCCCATTATTAAAAAAAAATCCTTTTTCTTCTGACATTTTTTGTCAAATAATTGTCTTTCGGAAAAGTGAGAGATGACTGTTTCAGAAAGTGTGTCATTAGTGAAATGCTAGTTTCAAAAAAAAATTTTTTCAAAAAATTTTTTTTTTGATAAATTATCACCAGATGTCGATTCAACAATAAATCAAAAAAATTTAATTTTGTCAGAAAAAAGTATTATTTTGTAATTTTTGTAACTTTTTACCAAACTTGATGATTTAACGACGAATAAATTTACTAAATAAAAAATACTTGGTAGAAAAAAAAGAATTCAAGAAACAAATATACTTTTGGCAGAATATCAAAAATATTTCCTCAACTACAAACGTCGGTATTAATTTTCCCAGTCGATGTTAACTGCGGGAAAATTAATGTCCGAATATTTGATATTTATAACTCGAGTCATAAAATTCGAGACATGATTAATGTTAAAAAAACAGAAGTTCTTTGAAAATTATCTTCTGAACATTATTTTTCGAAAAATGATTAAAAAACAATCTTTTTGTTTGAAGAATTTTCTTTTCGAAGAATTTTCTTTTTGAAAAATTTTCTTTTTGAAGAATTTCCCTTTTGAAAAATTTTCTTTTTGAAGAATTTTCTTTTTGAAGAATTTTTTACTAAGAAAAATCTTGTCAAGGAATAAAAAATTGTCTTGAAAACAAAAATCAAATATTCGTATTGACATTGGTGATTATTTGTCACGACAGAAATTAGCGCACAATTTCAAAATTTCTGGAAACAGGGAAAACTCTATAAAAAAAAAGTAAAATAAAATAAAATAAAACAGAAAAGAAAGAGAGAGCAAAAGAAAAAATACGACGTGAAATATGTAACATATCGTCTATTGTAAAAACGTTCCAGTCTCTTTCGGTTACGAGCGAGTTCCAAGTGTAGAAAACGATGAAAAAAGAAAACAAGAGAAAATAAATAAATCATCGTCATTTCATGTTACAGAAGTTGATATAATCCGAATGCGACCGTGATTTTTAGATTCGTGGGAATTTTTGCTCTTTTCGAGTGCCACGCGTTCGAAAAAGAAAAAAGAAAAAGAACAAAAAATAAAAAAACAAAAAACTAAAAAATAAAAAGAAAAAAGAAAAAACTATAAAATAAAAACAAAAAGACAAACAAGAAAAAAAACGTCTGGATACAAAAATAAAAATTTTTTAGATGTTTTTTTTGTAAAAGTACGAGAAAAGGGCAAAAATACAAACGAATCGATTTATTATATTTCAGGACTATTTGATTGTAAATATAATTATCCGAAATTTTAAGGATGAGAATGCGAGACAAAAGGTGATTACGTATATTAAATTTCTACTTCCTAGGCAATGTTTAGGCTGTATAACGATCGAATATCTCGACGATAAAAAAATGGAGAGAAAGAGAGAGAATAAAAAAAGAAAAAAAAAATTTTAGCGTACAAATTAGTGCGACGCAAAAATTTTAGATCCTCGCCAAAATTTAACCTTCGATCGTGATCTTTTCGCTTCGTCAAAAAAAAAAAAAAAAATTGCTTTTTCCCTCGATCAACATACGGAGACAAAAAGTAGTGTGAAAAATACTTTGTAAATATAGTATGAATTTCGAATCGATATAGAAATTAAGTGAATCTTTTTTAAAACTCAAAATAAAGAAAAAAGCGAAAAGTTCAACGATCAAAAGTCTAAAAAAAAACGAGGTTCGCCTTAAAATTAAGGTCTTAGAAATTAAAAATGTCGGAAAGGCGTGTGTAATCGCGAGGGCGACTTGATTGTACGAATTGTTGCAAATAAAAAAAAACGGTATAAATGAAAAAAATTTGCGTGCGAATGTTTGTGAGAGAAAGATAGAAAAAAAAACAAAATTTTACTACCAAGTGGACTAGAATCGCAACCGATGGGCATTATTAAGCGAAAAAAAAAGAAAAAATTAAATGAAGAAAAAGCAAAAACTCTTTTTCGGAGCCTTTTTTCTCAAGTAAAAATGATGTGAAAAAAGCGTCCAAAATTGTACCTATTTTCATTTTATAAATTATATATATATATAGATATACGATGACCTCCAAAACTGAATAATTATTGTGAGTATATATAATGTAAAAGGTCAAAAAAAAACACAAATTATTGTATCTATATTCAAAAGGGTGATGATAATTGTATTTGAGTCGTGATTATTAGATACTGTATAGTTAAGGAGAAAATGAACCGTTTAGGCGAAAAAAAAAATTATTAATTAAGGGAGAAAAATTTAAATTGGAATTATTAGTCGAAGGTTCCTCGATAAAAAAAAAACAAAAAAATGAAAATGATTGTACATTGTATGTTGGCAGAAGCGATTTCTGAATTTCCCCCCAATTCCTCCCTAGCCCCCCATTTCCTGATAACAAAAAAAAAACACGTCTTTTGACGTAAATTTCGAATGAAAAAAATTTTTGTAAATATTGTGTACCTTATTTCTTCTTTTCTTATATCTTAACCACGAATTTCTTCTTCGAGACAAAAAAAATTTCAGAAAAAAAAGTTAAGATGTAAAAATAATGTAAAGAAAGTTTTTTTTTTAGGGCAAAATTTAAGTCTCGAGGGGGAAAGATGTGAAAAAAAAGAAGAGCTTGCTTAGTTTTTTTGAAAAGCAGAAAAAAGGGACGTAACAATAAAACAATATTCTCGGTGCACCTTCGAATTTAATTTTCTGGTTTCATTTCTGATATCGTGACTTTTTTGTTTTATACAATAAAACGGATTTTTACATCTTTCACTCGTATATACACACAGAAAATAGAACTGGATAATAAAAAAAAGACAGTGACATGCGTCGATCCATTAATTTTCGGACGAGAACGATTTTTCAAAAAAACAAAAATTTTAATATTTTCCACAAAAAAAAAAAAAAAACAAAACAAAATGTAAAATCGTTCACATCCAATTTTTAAAAAATGATTCTCATCCCCGCGAAGAATCAGCAACTGCCGATTGACGTATGTCACTTGTCGCTCTCGCTTATCTTTTCACAGAATTTTTCACAACTTTTTCGTTACAGAAATTTTTCCCTTATTTTAACCACCAAGAAATTTACCAATAGTATCAATTTAGAGTCTCATCATTAAAAATATATCCCTAAAAATCCTTTTTAATCCCCGAAAAAAAAAATCTTATTCTTTCCAAGTCAACCGACATCATCCAAGTGAATGAATGAATGTGTTAATAAATGTAAGAGGGAAAGCATCGAGCAAAGAACGACTAAAAGCACATATTCGTCGGACTGTAGGGACATTTTGCATTAATTGTGTAAACACGAGAACTTAAGGAAAAAAGCAAAAAAAAAAAGCTATTTAAACAAATAAAAAAAAAAAATCGCAGAAAGGGCGGAAAACAAAATGTACGAACGAACATTGATACTACTGTCTTCGTTATCCTTTTTATTTTTTATAATATATATAAATATATATATATATAAAATATATATATAGATAATGATACGTCGTTTCTCCGTTCGACACGCTACTACAATATTGACATTGTCGCATTATTGATTATTGATTATTACCATTATTGCGAACTATTAATTATTACAATTTATGATTATTATTATTATTATTATATTATTAATATTATTATTATTATTATTATTATTATTATTATTATTAATACCTTTTATTATTGTCATTATTATCACGATTATTATTATTATTATTATCATATTGATGACGATTATTGCGATTATTATTGCGATCATCTTTATGGTTATTATTATTATTATTATTATTATTATTACTATTATTACGTGGTACAATAAAAATTTAATAAGCAAACTGTGTTTTTTCTTTAAAAAAAATATCCCTGAAGTTAGGGTCGACGCTTAGTGTCGAAAAGAATTTTTTTTTTAAATCGTTTTCAATTTTTTTTTTTTAAGTTTGTGGTAAAAAAGTACACTGAACATATTTTTAACTCCCGGAGTAAATGAATGAAATAAAATTTAAAATTAATCACATTTTTATCTCTAAAAATTAAAAAAAAATAGTTTTTGATGTTAAGAGTCGATGCTAAATTCAGGGCCATAATAGAAATTGAATTTAATAAAAATTTACTTTAATAAAAATTGAATCGAATAAAAATCAAATTGAATAAAAATTGAATCGAATAAAAATTTACTTCAATAAAAATTGAATCGAATAAAAATTGAATCGAATAAAAATCAAGTTGAGTAAAAATTGAATTGAAAAAAAAATCAAATTGAATAAAAATTAAATCGAATAAAAATCAAGTTGAGTAAAAATTGAATTGAAAAAAAAATCAAATTGAATAAAAATTAAATCGAATAAAAATCAAGTTGAATAAAAATTGAATTGAATAAAAATCAAAATTGAATAACAATTGAATCGAATTGAAATTAAATTGAATAATAATTGAATCGAATAAGAATTGGATTGAATAAAAATTGAATCGAATAAAAATCAAATTGAATAAATATTGAATTGAATAAATATTGAATTAAATAAAAATTGAATCGAATAAAAATCAAATTGAATAAAAATTGAATCGAATAAAAATCAAGTTGAGTAAAAATTGAATTGAAAAAAAAATCAAATTGAATAAAAATTGAATTGAATAAAAATTGAATTGAATAAAAATTGAATTGAATAAAAATCAAATTGAATAAAAATTAAATCGAATAAAAATCAAGTTGAATAAAAATTGAATTGAATAAAAATCAAAATTGAATAACAATTGAATCGAATTGAAATTAAATTGAATAATAATTGAATCGAATAAGAATTGGATTGAATAAAAATTGAATCGAATAAAAATCAAATTGAATAAATATTGACTTGAATAAATATTGAATTAAATAAAAATTGAATCGAATAAAAATATAATTGAATAAAAATTGAATCGAATAAAAATCAAGTTGAGTAAAAATTGAATTGAAAAAAAAATCAAATTGAATAAAAATTGAATTGAATAAAAATTGAATTGAATAAAAATTGAATTGAATAAAAATCAAGTTGAATAAAAATTGAATTTAATAAAAATCAAAATTGAATAAAAATTGAATCGAATTGAAATTAAATTGAATAATAATTGAATCGAATAAGAATTGGATTGAATAAAAATTGAATCGAATAAAAATCAAATTTAATAAATATTGAATTGAATAAATATTCAATTGAATAAAAATTTACTTTAATAAAAATTGAATCGAATAAAAATTGAATCAAATAAGAATTAAATTGAATAAAAATTGAATCGAATAAAAATTTTCTTTACAAAAAATTGAATTTAATAAAAATTTACTTTAATATAGAAATTCAATTTAATAAAGCAAATCACGATTGAATTAAAAATAAATTCTATTTAGTTTTTTAGTGATGTTTTATCGATTTAGTTCTGTGACCTTTTCTCATTTAAGTTCCTATACGATATCAGCGATATAGTATAATAACGTTAAATTATGGAGAAAACAAAATTTATCTTTTAGACACTTTAACTTGGTTATTATCAATGAAGAACGCAAAAGATCACGACCGTTGCGTGAATATTTCTTTTTTGTACTTTTCTTTTAAGATTCGAATACAAATTTCTCAGTACTTAGTGAATTAAAATTGAAAAAGGATGTTTTGTGGAACTATGAAAATTTTTTCTAATTTAAAATTTGGAGAAAAATTACTCTTGGAGAGGATTATTAATAATGGAAGACGATTCGCATCGACGCAGGAGGCGAGAAAAACATGTCTTTATGATTTGCATGTTAAATATCAAGGTAAGTTTTGTCAATTTTAAAGAAAAAAAATTAAAATTTTAAAGTATTTAATTATAAACTATTGGAAAAAAATTATTTTGAGTTAAAATACTCTTAAGTATGAATATTCTGTCATTAATCGTCTTTTAGTATTTTAATTTTTTTTATCAGCTTTGACAAAAATCAGATTTTTTATTCATAATTTGTTTTAATTTTACTTTCATTAATTATAATTTATTTATAAATTTTTTTTTATAATTTTATTTACTTATAATTTTATATATTTTTACAATTTTATGTATTATTTATTTTTACAATTTTATTTATAATTTTATTTGAAGATATAATATCTTTAACAACATTAAAATTATTGCAATTGTATAGAGAATGTTTCAGTGAGTAAAATATAAAATTCCATAAAATTGAAATATGTACAGAATTTAAATTCGCTTAGAATTGAAACTTGTTTAGAATTAAAATTTGTATAGAATTGAATTTTGTGTAGAATTGAAATTTGTTTAGAATTGAAATTTGTTTAGAATTAAAATTTGTATAGAATTGAAGTTAACGTAAAATAAAAATTTGGATATAATTGAATTTTGTGTAGAATTTAAATTCGTTTAGAATTGAAATTTGTATAGAATTGAAATTAACGTAAAATTAAAATTTGCATATAATTAAAATTTGTATTGAATTGTAATTCGAATAGAATTAGAATTTATATAGAATTAAAATTTGGATAAATTACATTGAGAATAGATTTATAAATTTAATTACTAATAAATTTCATTTTTGTTATTTACATAAATTTAAATCTTGAAGAGAACTTTAAATAGATAAATTAATAACTAAATAATTTATTAACTAATTAACAAGTAAATAAATAATGAAATTAAATTTTCGATTGATTGGCACGATAATTAATCTTAATTATTATTATTATTATTAATTTAATTTATAATGACGTTAAACATTATTTTTTCGAATGCTGATTTAATTTACGACCATGATTCTGAAACGAATAAATATAATCAAGATTTCGTTCTACATACACTGTCTGTTTTCTCATTTCGTAAACGTTGGTTGTTGCAATGAGAGCGAATGAAAAAAAAAGAAAAGAAAAAAGAAAAATTCGAGGACTGCATTAATTATTCTTTATCCTCAGGCAAAATCGTGAATTTCGCCGGTTGGTTATTGCCGGTGCAGTATAAAGAGGCAATAGCTGCATCACACCAACACACGAGAAATTTCGCGTCCTTATTCGATGTTGGACACATGTTACAAACGCATGTAACCGGCAGAGACTCAACAGAATTTCTCGAATCCTTGACCACAAGTGATCTTAAGAATCTCGGTCAAGGATCTTCAACCCTCACCGTATTTACCAATCGTAATGGAGGGATTTTGGATGACCTGATTATTACCAAAGATCAAAATGACAAATACTTTGTTGTCTCTAATGCTGGACGACGAAAGGAGGATTTACAACTTCTACTAGAGAAGAAAGTAAATATCTCTTAAATATTTTCTAGCAACAATAATAAAAGTACCAAATAACCGAAAATAGATGAAAAAAATTTAAACTTTCTCTTCAAATAGGATGAATTAACAGCAAATGGAAAAGACGTGAAGATAAATTTCCTCGATCCCCTCGAGAGGGGTCTGATCGCCCTTCAAGGACCATCGGCAGCAAATGCACTGCAATCGGTTTTAAAACGAGACCTAACGAAACTTCGATTTATGAACAGTATTGAAACGGAAATGATGAGTGAAAAAATCCGAGTATCAAGATGCGGTTACACTGGCGAGGATGGTTTCGAAATTTCCGTACCAGAAAAAATAGCCGCTCAATTGGTTGAGAGAATTTTGGAAATTCCAGACGTGAAACTCGCGGGACTTGGAGCAAGGGATAGTTTAAGGTAGGCGATCCACAGGTGTGTGGGTGGTGCTATTCTTATTTTCCACCAATTTCCGCAGACTGGAGGCTGGTCTTTGTCTCTATGGACACGACATCGATGAAACTACAACCCCTGTCGAGGCTGCTCTCACTTGGCTCGTCGGTTTGTATTTCAAGAGTTTTTCTAATTTTACAATTTTTTCCCCAGTTCCGATTGATTTACTTTAACCAACAGATAGAAAAACGATTCAATTATTTTCGAAAAATATTCCAAATTCAATTATTTTCAATGAATGTCTGGTTGATAATAAAATTGTTTTTCAAGCTAAAAGACGTAGAGAAGAGGGCAATTTTCCAGGAGCAGAAAATATAGTTTCGCAAATAAAATCGGGTGCGATGAAGAAACGAATTGGCCTTTCAATGGGTCAAGGACCACCGGCGAGAGAAGGAGCTGAAATCTTAACACCTGAAGGCGAAAGAGTGGGTAAAGTAACTTCCGGTGGGCCAAGTCCTACTCTTGGAAGATCAATTGCCATGGGCTATGTGCCTCCCTCCATAGCGAAGAATGGCAATTCTGTCCTTGTTCAAGTACGAGGAAAAGTTTACAAGGCCGTTATTACAAAAATGCCTTTCATTAAAACTAATTACTACACCTCTAAATAAAATTAAGCCTTTTAAAAAAAAGTATCTCTTAAATAATACATGTTACAGTTTTAAGCATTTTTTAAAATTACAATGTATGGTAAATTCTAATTGAATAAATAATTTCAAATGACTTTCTTCGTATTCAATTCTTGAAAATAATTAATTCCTTAATTCCTTCTAGGGATCAGAGAACCTTTTAACTCCCAGTTTTCCTTAGAAAATCAAATTGAGACAAAACGGATCAAAATTGTTCTGATGCAACAATTTTTATTCTTTTTGTCTCAATTTGATATATCCTTAGGAAAACTATAGTTTTCAAACATCATATATGATGTTTGAAATGACAAAATTAACTTTAAAATAATAAAATAAACATCGAAATTAACACAAAAAAGATAAAAAAAAACTCACTCTCGTCAGAAGTTGATAAATTTCCCTTCAAATTTTTTGCTGATGATTGATCTCAAATTTGCATTATTTACCTCTGAAACAAAAAATAAAGAATAAATAAGAAGCCGAAATAAATAGGTACAAATATAAATAAATATAACTTAAATATATTTAATACTATATACTGATATAATGTTTATTATACTATTATTTAGACAAATTCGAACCAAAATACAAATTTAGACACTAGTGACAAATTCTTAGCAACTGAACATCTTTTACAGACGTACCTACTGTGAATAATAAAATACTATGGTTACCCTAAGAGAATTTTGGTAGTTGAATTTTGTTCTTTGCAACTGTTGGTATTTTGATAAGGCTAAACAGGAGATATCTACCTACCCGAGAAAGAAAGATAATGTAGGTTTCTCGTCAAGCTTCAAATTACAATTCCAACTATCGCCACCAGCTGATAAAACAGTAAACTATAAAATTGACGATAACAGGATTACCACAAAATCTAAAATATGTTTTTCCTTCTCTGTCTTCCAGACAAAATTTTCACATTTTCCCTGACCCTAAAGAATATTCTGATTCGCACTCTAAAAATTATTAGATACTCAAAAAAATGCTCCAGTACATTTATTTACGAATATCTTTAATTGTAAAATTATTCAAAAACATTAATAACTTCTTTTTAAAATACATATTTCATCATTATTAATTTTCCATAGAAATTAAAATTTTCAAAACATTTAAATTCAAACTTTTTTAAGTTTCAGAAACATATAATAATAATTGAAGATAACCAAATGATAAAATCATTATTTTACCTTATAAGAATAGTGTTTCTAAAACTTCTTCAAAATTATTTTCATCATTTTCAAGGATTGAAGTTTTCCGAGCTCAGAAATCTGAATTTTTTGTACTTTTCTGGAAAACTGTGATAACTTTTTTGATTTTTGTTCTACGGAAAAGTGTTTAAAGGCAAAGTTGTTTGTTTTTGTACAATATTCATGAAAAAGAGCAAAAAAAGAAACTTTATTAAAAATTGAGAAAAATACCAAGGATTGGAATTTTCTGAGCAAAGAAATCTAAATTTTTTGTACTTTTCTGAAAAACTTTTTTGATTTTTGTCCTACGAAAAAGTGTTTAAAGGCAAAGTTGTTTGTTTTTGCACAAAATTTATGGAAAAGATTAGAAAAACAAATTTTATTGAAAATTTTGAAAAATACAAAGGTTTGCAATTTTATGAGCATAGAAATCTCAATTTTTTGTACTTTTCTGGTAAACTTTTTTTATTTTTGTCCTACGAAAAAGTGTTTAGAGGCAAAGTTGTTTGTTTTTGCAGAAAATTTATGGAAAAGAGCAGAAAAACAAATTTTATTGTAAATTGAGCAAAATACCAAGGTTTGGAATTTTCTGAGCAAAGAAATCTCAAATTTTTGTTCTTTACTGGAAAACTTTTTGTAACTTTTTTAATTTTTGTCCAACGAAAAAGTGTTTAAAAGCAAAGTTGTTTGTTTTTGCACAAAATTTATGAAAAAGAGCTGAAAAACAAATTTTATTCAAAATTGAGAAAAATACCAAGGTTTGAAATTTTCTGAGCAAAGAAATCTCAATTTTCTGTACTTTTCTGGAAAACTGTGATAACTTTTTTGATTTTTGTTTTACGGAAAAGTGTTGTTGTTGCAAAAACAAAGTTGTTTGTTTTTGCACGAAATTTAAGGAAAAAAGCAGGAAAATAATTTTTAATTAAAATTATTTATTAAATAATTAGTACCTAAATCATTATTTTATAATAATTTTTCAAGAATTAAGTTTTTTGATAAAAATTTTTTGTCAGAAATTGAAAAAATTTAAGGTTTTATATTTACAAACATTAAAAATATTTAAATTTAGCAGAAATGCACAGCGTCGAATAATTTTAAACTATACCAAAAAACTAGATAAATATTTATAAAATTTTAATTAGTTCCTTCATCTAAGAAGCAAAATTCAACAAATTTGCTAATATTAAAAAAAAGACATCGATAACAAGGCGTACAAAATGGTCTTAAATGAAAATAATGACATTAGATCATGAATATCTGTTTGCATATAATTTTCGTGTCGAACCTGTCGAGTAAAAAAATCGTCTATTTATCATAAGACTTGAGTAAACACTGAAATCTACTAATTTCGAATTTATCTTTCATATTAATTTGATATTTTGATACAATAACCATACACAAACCATACTAAATTTTAATGCCCTATATTTTCTTCTTGCATCAAGATGTGTTTAATTAGCTATGATCAATTTTCCTCGCCGGGTATAATTAAATTCTGAATATTTAATAACACTGCCATTAAGGTACTGAATTGTATTAGTCGAACTAAAAGACTAGATATCTGAGTCCTCTCCGAAATTATGCCTTTTTTCTCAATTTGATAAACTTTGAAAAACTGCTGTAATTTTTTTTTACTGTGAACGTGCGAAAAATTGGAAGTTGATTTGAGGTATTAAAAATTAAAATCGAACCAAAATCTGATTTAATACCCAAAAATCGTTTTTTAAATTGACTCTAATCTTTTATTGGAATCAAACGAAAGATAAACAAAAGATAAACGAAAAGTTGTTTAAAAAATGTGCGAGAGAAAAGTGCAAAACTATTTTGACTACGCGGTAAACTACAACCGTTGGAGTATGCGATTTTTCGGTCTATGGCCAACAGAAGATAGTCCACTTGCAAACTGTTTATTTTTTCTCTCAATTCTAATAATAATGCAATCGGCAATACCAGTTTACGTCTACCTATCAGCGACTAAAAATATTTTAGAAGATTTAGATGCTCTTATTCTCTTCCTCACAATGCTAACATGCATCTCAAGATTAATTATTCTAAAACTGCATAAAAAGAATTTAAAAGTAATTATTGACTCCATGTACCACGACTGGAAGAATTATCCAAATTTTGATAGAAGAGTTCAGAAAATTTTCATTTCAAATGCATATTGCGGAAGGAAACTTAATCTTTTCTTTTTTGTTATACTATTCTTTGCAGCATTTGGTAAGTTTTATTATTTGTATTAATGTTTATTAATTAAATTAAATTTTATTATAAAGTTTTTCTGCAGATATCAGAATGACTTTTGCTCGCTTTTGCTTTGTTTTTTGTCTCAATTTAATAACTGTATTTCTCTTTCAGAAATAGAAGTTCAAAATTTATTTAAAATTTATTTTTATTCTATTTTTAGTTTATGTCATCTCTCCAATGTATCTTCAATGGAAACAAATGGCACTATGTGATAAAATGAGAATACTTGTTTTCAAATCAAAGTTTTCTTTCGATTTTCAAACATCTCCGAACTATGAAATTCTGTATCTTTTTCAAACTGTTGTCTGTTTATATTTGTGCCTCACGATCTTTGCCTCTGATTCCTTTTTAGTTATTATTGTACTTCACTTGATTAGTCAGTTGGAAATAATTGTCAATAATATAAGACACTGGGATTACAAAAATGTAAATTGTCGTTTGAAAGTAATGGAATTCGGGGAATGTAATTGTTTTAAATGCATTATAGAACATCATGTTCAGTTACGAAGGTATTCGAAGAAGATTATTAATTTTAGCCTTTTGGATAAATATTTTTCTATTTTTCTATTTTATCTCCATTTTTCTATTCTTCTTTTCCTTTAGGAATTTAAAAATAATACAGGATTCATTCAACATTATCATGTTTTTACAATTCACTAGCAATGCATTTATTTTATGTGTTCAGGGTTACATTATTGTCAAAGTAAGTTTTTAAAAATTTTTTTTAATTGTAATTTAATTTTTACTATTTTGACCCAAATGTAAAAAAAATAATACCTTTGAGTCAAAATAGTAAAAAAATAAATTCTGATTGTTTGTTAATGATGGTAAATTTCAGGCAACTTATGCTGGAAATCTTTTTGGTCTGCTTAGTTACATGTCTTACATTTTTTTCTCAACATTTAATGTTTTCATGTATTGCAAACTCGGGGAGCATATCATCGAGAAGGTGGAACTTTTTTTTTAATTAAATAATAATCCAAATTAATAAAAATCAGTAAAAATTCCTTCCACTAATTTTAAAAATTGAGATCATTAATTTTTTGAAAAAGCCATTAATTTTCAATTTCTATTGTCTTGGAAAAATAGAGTACATCAATTTCTCGTGAAGTTGGCGAAATACCATGGTACAATATGAACGTAAAATGCAGACGATTGCTAATTATTATAATTCAACGATCAAACAAGCCATTCGAACTTAAGGCAGGACACTATTTTATCATGTCCTTAGCAACATACAAAAGTGTAAGTATTGCATTTTATTCTCGTAATTAATTATCGTCCCTTTTTTCTTCCATAATTCTCATACAATTTTTTTTATTTTTATTTATTTTTTTATTTTGATAATATTATTAAAGAAAAAATAATGTTAAATCTTATTAAAGAAAAATTAATTAATTAATATTAAAATTAATAAATTTAATTAAATTAAAAAATTAAGATCAACAAAAAATAAATTAAGTTCGAAAAGTATTTAGAAAAATTAATATTTTCAAAAACTAATGATAAATAATTTATGACAGATAATTATAACTGCTTTTACGTACGCCTCCTGTCTACTGGCATTGAGTGAAAAATAATTTTTAATCACAGAAAATTTTTAAAATAATGCAAATTAAAAATATTGTTTGTTTTGACGTGGATTTAAACAAAATAATTCCATCGAGACTGTATCTTCCAATGCGCCTGTAGAACTGCAAACTAATCTACCTTCTTGTTGAGAAATGAAAATTTGAAATAAAAATATATACAAAACCTCGTGGAGTAATTAATGAGAGATTTTTCGAAAGGATAAATTTTTCTTACGACAAAAAAATGATACGAGTAACCTACATTACCAAAAAAAATGAGAAAAAAAATTCGATTGAGAAATATTTTTGCAATCAATAAAAAGAAATTAAAGTATCAGCATTGGATCATCAAGGTCAGTGACTTTTCAAAGTTACTACATAGAAGCTGCAAAATTGTCAAATTAATCAATACCAAATTTATTTTTAAAAAAATGTACCAATTTTATCTGTAACGAAAAAATTTGCCAAATTTAGTTTGTGACGAGAAAAATATACCAAATTTTTGTTTATAAGAAGAAAAATACACGAAATTTTGTTTGTAACAAAAAAAAGTACCAAATTTTTTTATAACAATAAAATATACCAAATTTTGTTTGTAACAAGAAAAATATACCAAACTTTATTTGTAACAAGAAAATATACCAACTTTATAACAAAAAAATTTTTTATTTATAAGCTAATTTATATTTTCACTATCAAACAATTAAAAAAAAAATTTACTACAATTTTTTTTTTTGAGAAATTTAATAATGATCCGTATCAATATTGCGAAGTGATTATTATATATTAAAAAATTTAACATCGGCGTTAAACGGCGATAAGCTTTTCTTAATCGCCTATGATGATAAAATTGATAATCCTAATGTTAAAAAAACTTGTGTATATTTTCACAATAAATTTTGCCACCGACGCATTTTTCCTCAGAAATTTTGAGTCGATTTTTGACGAGAATTAAATCGTCAAATAAAAATCGATAAAAACTAAAAAAAAATAAAAAAATTTTTTTATCTATTCGCACAGACAATTTTCCAAGAATATTTATTATTGAAAACAAAACAAAAATTGGTTTACTCATCTGTTTTTTTTTTTAATGGGAATTTTTTAATACCCCAATAAATTCCTTCAAAATCGCCAAAATGTTTCCATTTCAAAATAAATATTTTAATCGCTAGTGCGCAGAATTTAAAAATAAATTTAATAAAATTTGAAAAAAAAAAATAATTCACTTTTTTGATAAAAAAACAAAAAAATTAAAAAGTAATTAAAAAGTACAGAAAGATTGCTATTTATTTTCTTTTTTATATTTTATTGTATTTTATTGAATTTCATTTTATTAAAAAACTTTTTATAATATTTAACAAATATTTTAAATTTGATATTGATTTTTTTTTTATAAAATTGCAATTATTAATAATAAACTCAAAAGATTGCGAGCACTTTCTCTTGAAAAAAAAAGAAAAAAAAATGTGACTCGTTCCACTTGGATAACGAAGCATTGTTCTTTGTGAAGAAAATATTATACATAGTTAAAGAAACTAAACGATGGTCTCGTCTGTGTAAATTACCAAATTTTACGACCTTTTAATTGTTCATAAAAAATGTCTAATTATTCACAATCGCCATGACTCTCATTTCCGGATATGTAAAAAAAATTTTTTTTTTTTGCTTTTCTTTTTTTTCTATTCAATATGACAAAACAATTTCATAATATAAAATTGTAAAATACAAATTTTGAACCAAATGAAATTTATTTGAAACAAAAAAAATTTATTTCAACCAACTAAAATTTATTTCAACCAATATAATTTTTTAACTGAATCAACAAAAATTTTACCTCAACTAAATAAAATTTATTTGAACCAACAAAGTTTTACTTCAACCAACAAAAATTTTTATCTGAACCGAGAAAAATTTATTTAAACCATAACCAAATTTTTTAACTGAATCAACAAAAATTTGTACTTGAACCAAATAAAATTTATTTTAACTAAATGAAATTTATTTGATCCGGAAATTATTTGTACTTGAACCAAATAAAATTGATTTGAACCAACAACAATTTTTACTTGAATCAACAAAAATTTTTACTTGAACCAAATAAAATTTATTTGAACCAACAAAATTTTACTTAAACCAACAAAAATTTTTTCTCAACCAAATAAAATTTATTTGAACCAACAAACATTTTTACTTCAACCAACAAAAATTTTTACCTGAACCAAATAAAATTCGTACTTGAACCAAATAAAATTTATTTTAAACAAATGAAATTTATTTGATCTGAAAATTATTATTATTTGAACCAAATAAAATTTATTTGAATTAACCAAATTTTACTTAAACCAACAAAAATGTTTATCTAAACCAAAAAAAACTATATTTGAACCAACAAAATTTTTACCTAAACCAAATAAAATTTATTTGAACCAACAAAATTTTACCTAAAGCAAGAAAAATTTTTACCTGAACCACATAAAATTTATTTGAACCAACAAAGTTTTTTAACTGAATCAACAAAAATTTTTACCTAAACCAAATAAAATTTATTTGAACCATTGAAAGTTTACTTAAACCAACAAAAATTTTTACCTGAACCAAATAAAATTTATTTAAACCAACAAAAATTTTTATTTTAATCGAACAAAACTTTTAACCTAAACCAAATAAAATATATGTACTTAAAGCAAATAACATTTATTTTAAACAAATGAAATTTATTTTATCCTGAAATTATTATTACCTGAACCAAATAAAATTTATTTGGAGCAAATAAAATTTTTACTTGAACCAAATAAAATTTATTTGAACCGAAAAATAAATGATAAATAAATAATAAACACAGAATAGTAAATATTCAGTGTACCAAAAAAATAAAAATTATTCAAAACGAGCAGAGCAAAAAAATGTTCCTCCACTTCAGCTGAAGGAGAAAAAAGAGAAAATAGACGCATTTAGAAAATCGAAATAAAACATAAGTCGATGAATGAAATTCTATATAAAAATTCCTCATCATCGTTAATTTACTTCAATTAACTTGCATCACTTTACAATTATCAAGGACACGTGCTAAAGAATTGCTGATATTTATAAACGTGAGATTTATTCATTATATGTTTTGTCTCTTTCTCCTCTATATTATATACATTTCTTTCTCGAGAGTAAATTTAAAAGTATTGCGGGCTCATTCTAATGATAAATTTCTATTTTAATTAATACAAAAAAATTCAATTCATAAATTGAGAATAAACGATTCATATTTAAAAAAAAAATTAATTGATCGATTAAAAGTTTCTTTTCAAACACACGTGACATTTTAATGATGAAAAAAAACACAGGACTAAACTATAAAATAATATAGACAAATAAGTTACTAATTCAAAACCAAAAATCAGTCATACAAATTTTAATTAATTAATTAATTAATTAATTAATTAATTAATTAATTAATTAAATTTATCAAATTAAATTAAATTTACTAATTTAAAAGCAAAAAGTCGGTCATACAAATTTTAATTAATTAACTAATTAATTAAATTAAATTAAATTAAATTAAATTAAATTCACTCATTTAAAAGCAAAAAGTCAGTCATACAAATTTAAATTAATTAATTATTAATTTATAATTAATTACAAAAATATTATGAAATGTTACAAAATATTATTAAATTAAAACCATATTCAGATAAAAATTATTACTCTCACGTGCTGTAGATACTTAAATACGTTTTTTTTAAAATAATATTACTAAATAATAATCACGAGAAAACATTATATGTTCGAACGTGCTTTCGTAAAATATATTTTAACGAAAAAAAAAAAATTAATCACGCCAGCATGATATAGCTATATATAAAATCGATTTATTGAATTTTTGATTACTCAAATCGATTCTACATTCGTTTTTTTTTATTGCGAATAGATCGAATTACTGTTGTTCAATCAAATTCTTTTGGTTGTTCTTTTCTATCTCTTTCACAAAAATATTTGTTATAAAGATAATATTTTACTCCCTAAAACCTTTCTCTCCATACAAGGCTATTGCTTCTCGGGCAAATTCAGTCTCTCACGCTCTTTTTCCTATATTAAATTTATTCTTGCACTTGAAGTACATTAATAAACTTCCTTTTCAAATGTATCTCAGAAAGGTTATTTAGAGTTTCGCTTAATTTCACACGCACAACAATTAGAAAATTTGTTTACAGTTATTATTATTTTCTGTCATTTATTATTGTCTATTATTATTAATTATTACGAATTAATTAAATTAAATTTTTAATTAATTAATTAAAATTTCTATTCTTTTTTTTTGAAAAATAGAATATAAATTAATAATAAGAATAGAAATAATAAAAAAGCAAAATGCATTAATTATTAATACGAAAAAAGTAAAAATTTCCCCATCTTCAAATTTTTGTAGAAAAAGAAAAATATTTAATATTGAGATCGAATTATGCTAATCAGTTTGTCAATATACATAGAAACTTGGTGCATATTAAATTATTATAATTGGAAAGCTTTATTACGATTAGAGACTAGTGTGAAGTCATTAAATACTTTATGTCAGGAAATAAAAAATTTCAATGTCAGGTTCACATGACGAAGGAGTCGATTAGAAAATAAAATACTTTCCAATACAAATTTTTTAATTTTGAAAGCAACAGGTGTTATTTTTTCTTTCTACTTTCAATGACAACTGGATGGAACTGACCTTTCCTGGACCTTGTTCTTTTTTTTAAAATACACATCCGGCTTAATTTTAATTTTCATCCAAAGATTATACATTTACTTTTACCTATGCCAATTAATTTACAAAAGGTAACTTATTTCAAAATTTATTATAAAAATGTTAAGTATATTAATAAATGCGAAAAATTTTTGAAATCGTTGATTTCATGCATATAAAAGTGGAAAATTTATTAATTTATTAATTACGTTATTGACTCTATGAAAATACTTTCTAGTGATTTAAAATACTTTTCTCATTAGTGATTCAAAATATATTTTTCTCATTAATGATAGAAAATATTTATTGCTAATAAAAAAAGTATCTTCAATGAAGTAAAGCATCTTTAATAAAGAAATTTTCTTTATTGAAGTTTAAAGTTCCTTTATTGAAGATACTTTACTTCATTGAAGATACTTTTTTTATTAGCAATAAATAATACGTGTGAAGTTTATTAAAATTAATATGTACGTAATAGATGATAAATTTCGCAATTTTTTTACGGCGCTAATCGATAAAATAGAAAATTCCGCTTTTCTTATCAGTTTTTATCAAGTTCGTTATACCCGCTTAGTAACGAGATTTGGATAAAATATTTGCTTGTCGTTTAACATCAAAGGCGTTTAACGACAATATATATAGCACTTAATTAAATAAATATATAATTATTTTTTACAACGCAGGAGAGCGGAGATTATATCTACTAATCTTGATCAGTCTCTTTTGATATATATAACAATAATCAAAAATTGCAAAATATTCTTCTCTATAAACAAAAATTTTCAATTATCAAAATTTGGAGGAGAAAATTTTAATTATCAAATTAAATAGACGAGAAAAGCCATTAATTAATTAGTAATTGATTAATAATAATTACATTACTAATGTTAATAATGACTATAACTATATAGTAATATAATATAATTATTAATTAATAATTATTTAAATAATTCTATAGTTTACTTTCAGTTTTCAGAAAACTATCTTTTCCGTTAAAAACTGTAGAGGACATCCTGTAAAATCAACAGAAAATGCCAGTCCTAATTTTTTTTACTTATAATTCCCAAAAAAAACCGAAGTTTGATTAAAAAATTGTGTAAAATTTTCTAAAAATCGGTTACAATTTCTTGGATTTATATTCAGAAGTTTTTCATGCTCGTAGTATTTTTCTGCTAGCTGAATTTGATCTAAAATTGCACAGAAAACCCTCGCAATAATTGTTTTTTACTTAACATTACCAAAAAACCGAATTTTGGTTCAAAAATTGGATAAAAATGGGTTAAACTTCCTTTAACTTATGTCCTAAAGTTTTTCAACTTCATAGTTTGTTGTTACTTGTCGAACTTGACCTGAAAGTTTTAAAAAAAACACTTGCCCTAATTGTTTTTTACTCATAATTCCCAAAAAAAAAATTGATTTTCGGTTCAAAAATTGTATAAAAATGACTAAAAATGGGTTAAACTTCCTTTAATTTATGTCCTAAAGTTTTTCAACTTCATGGTGACGAACTGACATGGTCCAACTTGACTTGAAAGTCCACAAAAAGTACTTGCCCTAATTATTTTTTACTTATAATTTAGAAAAGATCGAATTTTGGTTCAAAAATTGTATAAAAATGGGTTAAACTTCCTTTAACGTATGTCCTAAAGTTTTTCAACTTCATGGTGTGATGTTGTTCGTCAAACTTGACCTGAAAATTGACAATAAACATTCGTCCTAATTGTTTTTTACTTATTAATCCCAAAAAACCGAATTTTTGGTCCAAAAATTGTATAAAAATTGGTTAAACTTCCTTTAACTTATATCCTAAAGTTTTTCATCCTCATGGTGTATTGCTGCTGATAGAACTTGATCTGAAAGTCCACGAAAAAAACTTTCCCTAATTGTTTCTTACTTGAGACTCCCAAAAACCTGAATTTTGTTCAAAAATTGTATAAAAATGGCTAAGAATGGGTTAAACTTCCTTTAACTTATGTCCTAAAGTTTTTCAACTTCATAATTTGATGTTGCTGGGCAAACTTGACTTGAAAATCAACAAAAAAAACACTTGTCCTAATTGTTTTTTTTTTACTTATTATTCCCAAAAAACCGATGTTTGGTTCAAAAATTGTATAAAAATGGCTAAAAATGGGTCTAATTAGCATAATCATAATTTTTGAGTTTATCTAAGTACAGTTTACTTCACTGCTAGTTGAACTTGACCAAAGGTGAACATAAAACTCTGATGATAATTTTTAATTGTTTTTAATACCTAGAAAAACGGATTCTGTACGAAAAACTGCAGAACATTTTTTAAAAATCGGTCTTTATCGCTTTATATCAATTCCTAAGGTTCCCCAAATGTATTTTTACTTTGCTTCTAAGTTTAGTTTGATCCAAATGTTCATAGAAATCATTCGACATAATTTTTTCTTCCTTAAAAAAATTGTTTCTTACCCTAAAAGCATATTTTGACCTAAAAAAACTAAAGGACATTCTTTAAAAATCAGTTTTCTTTCTGAATCCATTGTCGAAATTTCTGGTGTTCGTAATTTTACCGCTGATCAACTTTGGCCTAAAATTCCGCAGAAAACTTTCGCCCTAATCGTTTTCGTCAATTGTAATTCCAAAAAGACTGCATTCTACATTAAAAATTGTCTTCAATTTTTAATTGAAGACAATTCAATTTAATTCAAGAAAACTTTTTGAAAATTTGACAAAATCACTTTGACTAAAGTCTTCAAATTTCTCAAGAGATTCCCAATTTCCCTCAAGATTTGTCGATCATTAATCGAGTTTAACCTCAAAAGATTTTATTGTTCTACAAAAAAGGTGGCATTTTTGAACCTTTGAAAAAAATGTCTAAACCTCGGTCGTAACATTCCCTTCTTATATTAATGCAGAAAAAACTCGACTAAGTGGTACAATCTGAGACATGGGTTAAACATAAAGATAAATCAAAATCATTGACAGACAGCACAAGTGGAATTGAAACAATTAAAACACTTTATTATCCGACTATGTTGAGCGTGAGAAAAACGAAATTGCCTTTAAACTTACAAGCAAAACAATAACAATAATAACGGAGGGAGGTGTTCAAAGCAACGTGAATGTAATGCATTTTCCTTAAGTTCGCAACTTGAATGATGTAAGACACGTCAATCGCGCTGAAAGGTCGAAAACAAAGTCAGTCAGGGTGAACTGCCCGCGTTGAATCGAGCATGAACTGTGCGGTTAGTTTAAAGTATTAAAAAAAAAAAGAAAATTAATTCTCCCAAAATTGAAAAGATCTTCCCTTATCAAAATATGATTAATTCATAATTAAAACGTGAATTTTCCTTTTATAAATAAACTCTCTATCACTTTTCTTAATGATAATAAATTGTCCCACAAATTTCTCTCACCGATCATTTATATAGTATTTTTCATATCACACGCGCCGGTCGTTTGGTGGTAAAATTTAATGTCACATTTCCCTTTTGTGATGATATATTAACCTTCAATTATCATCAATCAGTTCAGTTCGACAAGAGTGACTACGCTTTTATATTCATTCACTTAGAATTTAATTAACAAATTTTTTGTTCAATTAGAATTTTTTTTTTTTTTGTTTCAAACTGATGTCGAAAATATTTGTGTGACATTTTATTTATACTTTATAAGTGACAGAAGAAAAATTCTTCAATTAAAAGGTTAGTGATTTTCTCAATGATAATTTTCAAAATAAATCAACAAAAATTCTTATTCTAAAGAAATTTAAAAAAATTTTAAAAAGTCTTTTTTTATTTAATTAATAATTAATTTAATTAAATAATGGTTAATTATCTTATTATTATTAATTATTTTAATTTCGTTTAAATTCGTTTAAAAAAATCACAGTTTTAATTATTAAATTCCGTTATTGTTTAAATGTTTCGAGTCGACAATATCAGTTGATTGTTGACATAAACTTTTAAATAACGTCAATTATCATTAGTTATTAATTAACAAAATTAATTTTAAAACATTAAAATAATTATCATTAATTAGACAAAAATACATGACTGTATTATTATTTTTTTACAGTTTTACTTTTTTTAAAGAAAGTAATTTTTTATTATTTTAATTTAATTTTTCTAAAACAAATCTTTGCTTTTTTTGGTAATATTATAAATAATATTAATTTATTATTATTAATAATTATTCTTTATTTATGGTTTAAATAAATAAATAAATAAATAATACTTATTTAAATTAATAAATAACATTTATTTTAGAAAAATTACTTAATAAACAATACGAATTTATATGTAATTTAAAATTCTGTTTACTGTTGTAAACATTCCGATCAGATACGGAAAAGAAAACAATACGTGCGCATAAATAATAAATTTATTTATTACACATTATATTGTGATATAAAAATAAAAAAAAATTATAAAATTAAAATTCAACAACAAATTTACAATTCTCAGAATAGACACCAGTAAATAAAAATAAAAATAAACAGAATGATTGCACGGAGAGAAAAATCAAGCGTTTGTAGTAAGACATGGTCTATACTTAAAAAGCACGGCGCTGTTTATACTCGATTTGTAGAAATCTATGCTAAAAGAGTAAGGACCTATACTCTTTTAGTAGAGACCTATACTCTTTTAGCATAGATTTCTACAAATCGAGGATAAACAGCGCCGTGCTTTTTAAGTATAGACCATGTCTTACTACAAACGCTTGATTTTTCTCTCCGTGTGGTAAACTATTTTTGTGCGGTACATTCATCTATATTGGAAAAATGATTCACTTAAATTGAGGGAATATATTTTAAAAGATTACTATTATATAATTGTACGTTGGAATTTTTTTTTTTTTGCATCGTAAACTGGAATCCTTTAGTGGAATCTGTTTAATTGTAATTATTGTGCTTTGAGAAAGGTCGTTAATTACATGCCATGATTCACACACAAATGCCATTTAACATCCCTTGAAATGTGAAGGTTACATTCTTATATTATTTTTATAAACAAAATTATTTTAATAAATAATAACAAAAAAAGAATAATTTTTCTCATTTCTTTTTAAAATTTAAAATTAGATAATAATTAATTAATATAATAATAAAATTAATAAAAATAGTAGTAATAATGTATATAATAATAGTAATAATAATAACAATAATACACTCAGAAAAAAATTTATTTAATTCAAATCAAAAATTAATTGTAAGCAATCGAAGGACAATGAAAAAATAACAAAATAAAATAAGTAAATGAACAAAAGTAATTATAATGAATTCAAAATTAAGAATAAATTTTAGTTATTTTAAATTTTCGACAAAATTTTCTAGATAGAAAATTTCTTGAACTACTTTTTTTAAACACAAAAAAAAAACAAAGTGTCTAACAAAAATCGAGCCTTTTAACGATAAGAAAAAAAATAATAGAGATAATTTATTTTAAATTGTGGTTTTAAATTACTGTATGAAATTTACCTGACTTGTTTATAATTGATTCGCAAAATGAATTTGCGCTCATCTCAAATTATCCATACCAATCTTTTTTTTTTCTTTTTAAATTATATTATCAAGGATATGTCTGTGGAGAAGCGGCGTCTATATTATACAAATACTTGAGTTAATTTATACAATAAAATATAGAGATTGTTATGAGAGTTATGATGTAATTTTTTTTTTATAAATCTATTATTAAAGGTTTGTTCAATGTTTTTTTATTCTCTTAATTTTTTTTTCTTCTATAAACAATTTGCACAATTTATGCTGAGTATCTAGACATTGTAAAATTTTAATATATACTTCTTGATCCAATACATTTGAGAGAATGAGAAAAGTAATAGTAATTTTATAAAAACAGACAAAAAAAATTATGAAATTGAAAAATTTTTTTTACCATCTTATATTTTAAGTCTTCAATTATTTGTTGTTATTATTATTATTATTTTCTTATTATTATATAAAATAAATAAAAAAACCATTTCAACAAAAATCAAATTTTATTATTAAACGTTCGTTCTAAATTTGAATTAGTAAGAATGTTTACTAATTTGAATTAGTGACTAATTAATTTGTAGAAATTATTATTTATTCGTAAAATTTACTAATTTTATTAGTATTTTATTTTCATTAATAATTTATTAGTAAATTTACTAATTTTTTTAGTATTTTATTTTTATTAATAATTTATTAGTAAATTTACTAATAAATTGGAAGAAATTATTATTTATTAGTAAAATTTACTAACTTTATTAGTATTTTATTTGATTAGTAGTTTTATTAATATTTTATTAGTAAATTTTACTAATTAATTTGTAGAAATTATTATTTATTCGTTAAATTTACTAATTTCATTAGTATTTTATTATTATTAATAATTTATTAGTAAATTTTCTAATAAATTGGTAGAAATTACCATTTAATACTAAAATTTACTAATTTTACAAGTATTTTTTATTTTTATTAATATTTTATTAGTAAATTCTGCTAAAAATTTAGTAGAAATTACTATTTATTAGTAAAATTTACTAATTCAAATGCAAAAAGTGAGTCACTATTTAAAATTAGTAAAAATTTTGTTACTAATTCAAATTTAGAGTTATTATTATTTTTATTGTATTAAATATACAATAAAAATAATAATACCTCTAAATTTGAATTATTAAGAAAATTTTTATTATAATAATTTTATTATTACTATTTAGTATTTAGTAATAATTTTATTAACTCCTTTTTTTAATTAAAAAAATTTATAAATTTAAAACATATATAAATTTTACACTTTTACAATTTTCTCCTCGATAAAAAGTTTAATGTTTAATTTAAGCACTCGTCAAGTAATTACTAATAAAATTCCCACTAAGTGTGCAATAATTTATTAAAATTATGAAGTCAAGAATTTTTTCAAATGAACTACATTTCGTGGTCTCTTCTGCTTTCTCCCCTATTATGCTTCAAACAAATTCAAGCTAAAATTCTCTCTTTCAAAAAGAAAAAGGTGAAATCTAGAAAACAAATGACTCTTTTGCGTCTAATCGTAAAATCACATGGAACAACAAAAGGAAACGTGAGGAATTTTCCACATTTTCATTATTCAAGAAATTAGAAAAATTTACAGAAGAGAAAAAAAAAATTTTTATATTTAATATTTATTAGTAGAGTGTTTTTTTTTCTTAATATTTATATTTATAAAATAATTATGCCTTTTTCAAGGAAATTTTATCATATTCAAAAAAAGTTCAATCGGAAAAAATTAATTGTATTTATAATTTTTATTTTTATAAAATTATTTTATAATTGTTATAAAATTTATTTTTATAATTTAAGACAGAAAAGTAAAAAATTCAATTATTGTGTTAATTTCGTAATATGTTCATTGCACCTAATAACAAAAAGACTTCTTTTCCTTATTTAAAAATAGAAAATAAACACAATACAATAGAAATAAGAAAAACAATAGACAGTAAAAAAAAAGATTGTAAATTCCTGTTATTTTGTAAATAAACAAAATAAATAAATTAAAATAATTTAAAAAAATCTTTTACATTATTAAAATTTGTTTTCAATATTTTTAACCAGGAAATTCTAAAGAAGGCGGATATGAAGATGAGCTGTGTTTAGGAATTGATTTCGAAAGAAAAATCGCACGTAAATATAGTATTTAAGTACTATTAAAGTACGTTTATACTTCGCACAGGAAAATGAGTGAATTTATTAGGAAAGCAATAATTTCCATGATGTAATTGATAAAAATAAATTAACGAGAAAATCACTTATAATATAATATTGTAACTGTATATATATTCTAGTGAGAAAACTCATTGTGATAATTTTTTTTTAATCAAAGGGAATTACCTTTTCGCACACACAAGTTTTGTATTCTCGAAATAAAACGGGGAAGTCCGTTGAAAATAAAGGAAGAAGAAAAAAGAATAATATACGCCTTGCATTACAAATCGTTTTTAAACGGTATTTACAATGTCTCATTGTACATATAGAGGAAAAATATACCAATAAAAAAAAACCCGAGTCTAAACAATTATCATATTTTACATCATTCTTACTTTTTTGAAAACCAAACATTATTCGCAATTCGCAAAATTGATTATTTTCAAATGAGAATAAATATTTATTTAATTTTCTTTTATTTTTATTTATTTATTTGTTAAATTATTTATTTATTTACTTATTTATTTAAATATTTTTACTTTTCTATCTAAATTTTTTTTTACTTTTACTTATTTATTAAATCAATTATTTATTTATTATTATTTATTTATGAACTACTCGGACGTTAAAGACTTTATTATAATTATTTATTATAATTATTTATTTAATTATTTATTTACTTATTTGTTTACTTTTTTTTTCTTATTTATTTATCAATTCATTTGTTTAATTTTCTGCCTCCGCTTATTTATTTGTCTACTTTTTATTTTCATATTTTTTTATTGAATTATTATTATTATTATTATTATTATTATTATTATTATTATTATTATTTTATCATTTATTTACTCAAAAAATGTACGGACTTGAAAAATAAAAGTTTAAAGAAAAAAAAATCGTGACATAAAAAAAATATTTTCATACGGAGATAAAACAAAAAATTTGTTGTTGATATTTCTGTAAGACATCTTCTTTTTACGTAACAAATTTGTATTTTTTTGTTAAATCAAGTTTGTTTATAAACGGAAAAAATTTTTTTCATGCAAAATTGTATGAAATTTTACACTAAATTTCAAACTTACCTAATATTTTTTTAATTTTTAACATTCAACCGCACTTTTTTACTTTAAAATTAAAATTCATTTTCTGTTTTAGACAAAAGAAAAAATTCTAGTTTTTTTTAATAGGTCTCAAAATAATAATAATAATAAAAATAATAATAATAATAATATTAATAATAATAATAAAAATAATAATAATAATATTAATAATAATAATAATGTCTAGAGAAAATTTCATTCGACTGTAAATAAAAAATATTTTTTCACTCATGAATAAAAAAAAAATTTCTAAAAATTATTCATTGTCAAGGAAAAATATTTTTTCATCTACGTAGGCAAAATGATTTATAATCAAGATAATTATTTGCGTATTTTTCACTCAATTTTACAGCTTTTAATGAAACGATGAGCAAAATATACTTCATGTACTGAAAATACTTCATGAAAACACAATTTTTAAAAATTATGCGTATTAATTGTTAAATTTGATTAAATATAGAACTATTTTGATTCAAATACAATTTTGGTCAAAACACAATTTTCGACTGTTTTTTGTAAAAAAAATTAAAATTTTTGGTGGGGGTAACTATTTTTTTTCGTTTTGTATTACTAAAAAAAATTCTTTAATAAATTCTTTTTACTATGCCTTTTTTTTATTTTATATTTTTAGCGAACTTTTTGATGAATTGTCCGCTCCGATCTTCAAGTAAATTATTTTTTATTTATCTTAAATTCATTTTTAAGGATTTTATATTCAACATTTCTAAATATTGCATGTAAAAAAAAATACGTGACAAAAAAATATTCATAAAAATTTTGAATCTCAATTATTAAGAAAGACCTCATTCTCGTAGGTAGGTAAACCTACAAGTACCACTTTCACAAAAAAATTTTTTTTTTATACCAGAATTAAGAACTAATTTAGTGCTAATTTAGTACCATATTTAAAAATTTAGAGCTGCTAAACTTTTTAAAAAAACGTATGGTACTGCCAGCTTGACGTATAGCTACAAGTACCATACCCTAAAAAATAACAATTTTTAAAAAACTTTTCCACAGGAATTTAGAACTAATTTAGTGCTCTAACATAGCATTAAAAAGAATTTTCCAAAAACTACCCTTAATCTCAAAAACTACCTAACGAAAAAAAAATATTTTTTCAAAATTTTTTTCACAGAAATTTAGAACTAATTTAGTGCTCTCACATAGAATTAAAAGGATTATTTTATAAAAACTACCCTTAACCTCAAAAACTACCTAATAAAAATTAAGAAACAAATTTAAAAAAAAAATTTTTCGATAGAATTTTAAAGCTAATAAAGTTTTCAAACTTAGTACTGAAAGATGTTTTCCAAAAACTAATTTTAACCTGAGCTAATTTAGTGCTCAAACAATGCACAAGAAAAATTTTCCACAAAACTACCTTTTACCTCAAAAACTACAAGAAAACAAAGACATAATTATTTCTTAAAAATTTTTTCAGAGCAATTTAGAGATAATTTTGTGCTCAAGAATAGAAATTAAAAGTAATTCACAAAAACTACCTTTTACCTCAAAAACTATCTACAGGAATTTAAAAGGCACATATTTCCAAAATTCTATTCATAGGATTTTAGAACCAATTTAGTGCTCTAACATAGCATTAAAAAGAATTTTCCAAAAACTACCCTTAATCTCAAAACTACCTAACGAAAAAAAAATATTTTTTCAAAATTTTTTTCACAGAAATTTAGAACTAATTTAGTGCTCCCACATAGAATTAAAAGGAGTATTTTACAAAAACTACCCTTAACCTCAAAAACTACCTAGCAAACATAAAAATGTATATTTTTTCAAAACTTTTTTCAATTGAATTTAGAGCTAATTTAGTGCTCTAACAGAGCATTAAAAAGAATTTTCTAAAAAATACTCCTAACCTAAAAAAGTAGACAAAGGAAATAAAAAGGCATTTTTTAAAATTCTTTTTTCACAACAATTTAGAACTAATTAAGTGCTAATTTACTACCATATATAAAAATTTAGAGCTGTTAAACTTCTTAAGGAAATGTATAGTACTACATATGCTTGACGTATAGCTCCAAGTACCATACCCTAAAAAATAACAATTTTTAAAAAACTTTTCCACAGGAATTTAGAACTAATTTAGTGCTAATTTAGTACCATATATAAAAATTTAGAGCTGTTAAACTTCTTAAGGAAACGTATGGTACTACATATGCTTGACGTATAGCTACAAGTACCATACCTTAAAAAATAACAATTTTTAAAAAACTTTTCCACAGGAATTTAGAACTAATTTAGTGCTAATTTAGTACCATATATAAAAATTTAGAGCTGTTAAACTTCTTAAGGAAACGTATGGTACTACATATGCTTGACGTATAGCTACAAGTACCATACCCTAAAAAATATGAATTTTTAAAAAACTTTTTCACAGGATTTTAGAACTAATTTAGTGCTAATTTAGTACCATATATAAAAATTTAGAGCTGTTAAACTTCTTAAGGGAACGTATGGTACTACATATGCTTGACGTATAGCTACAAGTACCATACCTTAAAAAATAACAATTTTTAAAAAACTTTTCCACAGGAATTTAGAACTAATTTAGTGCTTATCTAGCACGATATATAAAAAATTAGAGCTGTTAAATTTTTTAAGAAAACGTATGGTACTACATATGCTTGACGTATAGCTACAAGTACCATACCTTAAAAAATAACAATTTTTAAAAAACTTTTTCACAGGAATTTAGAACTAATTTAGTGCTTATCTAGTACGATATATAAAAAATTAGAGCTGTTAAATTTTTTAAGAAAACGTATGGTACTACATATGCTTGACGTACAGCTACAAGTACCATACCCTAAAAAAAAGAATTTTTAAAAAACTTTTTCACAGGATTTTAGAACTAATTTAGTGCTAATTTAGTACCATATATAAAAATTTAGAGCTGTTAAACTTCTTAAGGGAACGTATGGTACTACATATGCTTGACGTATAGCTACAAGTACCATACCTTAAAAAATAACAATTTTTAAAAAACTTTTCCACAGGAATTTAGAACTAATTTAGTGCTAATTTAGTACCATATATAAAAATTTAGAGCTGTTAAACATCTTAAGAAAATGTATGGTACTACAGGCTTGACGTATATAGCTATAAGTTCCTTATGAAACTGAAGTTACCAACGTTTGTTCGACGAAAAATATAATACGTAACAATTTCCCCGCCTCAGATTCAATTTTTTTCCACATTTATTATAGATACTAATATTAGAAGCCATTAGAAATTATTTTCAAGTGGAACCAGGTCGGGGAGGGCAACGATTTTGATCTTTTGTTATGGATTTTCCGAAAAATCCGCGACAAAAATCAAAATCATTGCCTTCGAAATTTCTGAATTTTCGAAAAATCTGTGACAAAAAAAAGTCAAAATCGTTGCCCTCCCCGACCTGGTTCCACTTGAAAATAATTTCTAATGGCTTCTAACATTAGTATTTATAATAAAAGTGAAAAAAATTGGATCTGAGGCGGGGAAATAGAAATTGTTACGTATTATATTTTTCGTCGAGCAAAAGTTGGTAACTTCAGTTTCATAGTTCCTTACACTAAAAAGTAAGAATTTTTAAAAATCTTTTTCACCGGAATTGAGAATTAATTTAGTGCTCTAACATAGCATTAAGAAGAATTTTCCAAAAACTATCATCAACCTCAAAAACTACCTACCTACAGAAAATAAAAAGGCAAAATTTTTAAAAAAAATTTCTTAGGAATTTATAGCTAATTTAGTGCTCTAGAATGGCATTTAATAGATTTTTCCAAAAAGCTGCATTTAATCTCAAACCTATAAAAATTGTACTACATTTTAGTCTAAAAGAACTCATGTATTAGTGAGAGTCTACTAACTTTATTGTAAAATACCTAGGGGAGAGGTACGCACGTTGAGACGGGTTCTGTTTTTCAGTTATAATTTTTAAAAAACAAAATTTAGCGAAAAATTCGAAATGCTTTCTTAAAAGTATTGTCCAGGGCTACAACATTACCAAAGAAAGTTATTTTTTTTGGACAAAATTGAAAAATTTATAGCTGATTTTTTAAACATGTTATTTTTGACCAAAAAAAAATTGGTACGCACGTTGAGACACCCATAATAATTTATTTTAAATTGAAACAAAATGAATAATTACGTCAGATTCTAATTGTTTGTTGTTTATTTACTTATTTTGATGGTCTTAACACAAAGAAAAAAAATTAAAACATTAAAAATTAACTTAAAAAAATAATTAAAAAATAAAATTTTATTTTGCACAAAAATAATTAATCGAAATTTTTATATTCGCAATTTTTACAGGTGAAGAACATGTAAAACGCTTAAAAATTGTGGATTCAAAATCAATTTTAATGACAGTACTATTTTCAAACCGTGAGCGTTTTAACCTGCGTACCACAGTGTGTCTCAACGTGCAGACCTTGCTGTTATTTTTTTAAAGCTTTGAAATTATTTGTAGATGTTAACGTATGTCTAAATTTTCGTCGGAACTTTAAAGTAGAACCAAAATTGATATGTAAATGTTATCCGCAATTTTTTCTGCCACTAAAAAGTACATGGTAAATACACTAAACAGAAATTCTGAAAAACACTTTTTTTAACTAAAAAATTGGTTCGCTCTAGTTCTACCAAAAAAAACAGGAGTTATTGCGCTTTTTTTAATTAAAAAGTTTGGTATTAATGATACGACAAAATGCCAATAGAATTTTTGGTATTATCAGTTACACAGGTTATAATATCTTAGTGTCTCAACGCGCGTACCTCTCCCCTACTAATTAAATGTAACTCTTTGCATACGTATAATTGGTTTTCTTCTATAAAATTACTAAGTTTCTAGTGTTAATTGAGTAGGTTTATACTAGAAATTAGCAAATTGTTTTATTGAATTAGTGAGACGCATACTTATTCCCGAAATCTTTTTTGACCAAGTATGTATTTGATATAAAACTACTTAACTTAAAATTCACATAATATGCACATTATTCGACATAAATTTCATTGTTCACAAAAACGATTTAACATAAATATCATTTGTCATAGAATTCATTACACAGAAATATTATGTAACATAAAACTCAGATAACTTAATTCCCATTTGACATAAAAATTATGTAACATAAATTTCTATTGACATAAAAATCATTTAACATAAATTTCTTTTGACATAAAATTCATTTAACGTAAATTTTATTTGTTATAAAATTCATTTGACTTCAATTTCATTTGGCATAAATGTCATTTAACGTAATTCTCATTTGACATAAATATCATTAGACATAAAATTAGCTTGACATAAATTTCATTTGACGTGAATATCATTTAACATAATTATTATTTAACGTAAAATTAAATTTATATAAATTTCATTTACCATGAATCCCATTTAACATAATTCTCATTTGGCATAAAATTTACTTGACATAAATTTCATTTGGTATAAATCCCATTTAACATAATTTTCATTTGACATAAAGTTCACTTGATATCAATTTCATTTGAAGGATAACTCATTACACATAATTCTCATTTGACATAAAATTCATTCGTCATAGATTTTATTTTACATACAGATCATTTGACATGGAAATATAGGCGCGAATTTCAAAATTGTCGAATCACAATGTTGTTGATAATATATAATTGGTTACTTTTAAAATTCGCGCCGATATTGTTATGTAAAATGTAATTTGTGTAAAATGATTTTTATGTCAAATGAGAATTTTGTTGAATGACTTTTATGACAAATGAGAATTGTGTTAAATTTCTTTTATGTCAAATGAACTTTATGTCAAATGAAAATTATGTTAAATAGGATTTATACCAAATGAAATTTATGTCAAGTAAATTTTATGCCAAATGAGAATTATGTTAAATGAAATTTATGCTAAATGAAATTTATATAAATTTAATTTTACGTTAAATAATAATTATGTTAAATGATATTCACGTCAAACGAAATTTATGTCAAGCTAATTTTATGTCTAATGATATTTATGTCAAATGAGAATTACGTTAAATGACATTTATGCTAAATGAAATTGATGTCAAATGAATTTTATAACAAATAAAATTTACGTTAAATGAATTTTATGTCAAAAGAAATATATGTTAAATGATTTTTATGTCAATAGAAATTTATGTATTACATAATTTTTATGTCAAATGCGAATTAAGTTACCTGAGTTTTATGTAACATAATATTTCTGTTTAATGAATTCTATGACAAATGATATTTATGTTAAATGGTTTTTGTGTGCAATGAAATTTATGTCAAATAATGTGCATATTATGTGAATTTTAAGTAAACTAGTTTTATATCAAATAACTATTTGGTCAAAAAAGATTTCGGGAATAAGCATGCGTCTCGAATTAGTAAACGTTTCCATTTTTTTCTACTTAGTATAGAAATTTCTAATTCATATTTAGATTGTGTAATATTATGTTCTGTATTAAAAAATAATTTTTGCTTTTCTACATATTTAACTAACGTTTATAACTTTTACTACACTTCAGAATTTTTAAAAATATTTATATTGAAATAATATTTCGTTTATTTGATTATTGAGAATTTTCGAAACAAAAATTTACTGACACTAGAATGCGTAAAGTAATCATTTTACGCACTGAAAATCACTTTACACACTGTTTTCAGTGTGTAAAATTCAATTTTACAGGTTAGTGTTGCAAAAAATATTTTTCCTATGGAAAAAGTTTTTGAAAAATATGCCTTTTTATTTGTGTTAGGTAGTTTAAGAGGTTGAGGATAGTTTTTTGGAAAATTCTTCTTAATGATATGTTAAAGCACTAAATTAATTCTCTATTCCTGTAAAAAAGATTTTTAAAAATTCTTACTTTTTAGTGTACCATACATTTTCTTAAGATGTTTAACAGCTCTAAATTTTTATATATGGTACTAAATTAGCACTAAATTAGTTCTAAAATCCTGTGAAAAAGTTTTTTAAAAATTCTTTTTTTTTAGGGTATGGTACTTGGAGCTATACGTCAAGCATATGTAGTACTATACATTTCCTTAAGAAGTTTAACAGCTCTAAATTCAATAGAACTAAATTCAATAAAACAATTTGCTAATTTCTAGTATAAACCTACTCAATTAACACTAGAAACTTAGTAATTTTATAGAAGAAAACCAATTATACGTATGCAAAGAGTTACATTTAATTAGTAGGGGAGAGGTACGCGCGTTGAGACACTAAGATATTATAACCTGTGTAACTGATAATACCAAAAATTCTATTGGCATTTTGTCGTATCATTAATACCAAACTTTTTAATTAAAAAAAGCGCAATAACTCCTGTTTTTTTTGGTAGAACTAGAGCGAACCAATTTTTTAGTTAAAAAAAGTGTTTTTCAGAATTTCTGTTTAGTGTATTTACCATGTACTTTTTAGTGGCAGAAAAAATTGCGGATAACATTTACATATCAATTTTGGTTCTACTTTAAAGTTCCGACGAAAATTTAGACATACGTTAACATCTACAAATAATTTCAAAGCTTTAAAAAAATAACAGCAAGGTCTGCACGTTGAGACACACTGTGGTACGCAGGTTAAAACGCTCACGGTTTGAAAATAGTACTGTCATTAAAATTGATTTTGAATCCACAATTTTTAAGCGTTTTACATGTTCTTCACCTGTAAAAATTGCGAATATAAAAATTTCGATTAATTATTTTTGTGCAAAATAAAATTTTATTTTTTAATTATTTTTTTAAGTTAATTTTTAATGTTTTAATTTTTTTTCTTTGTGTTAAGACCATCAAAATAAGTAAATAAACAACAAACAATTAGAATCTGACGTAATTATTCATTTTGTTTCAATTTAAAATAAATTATTATGGGTGTCTCAACGTGCGTACCAATTTTTTTTTGGTCAAAAATAACATGTTTAAAAAATCAGCTATAAATTTTTCAATTTTGTCCAAAAAAAATAACTTTCTTTGGTAATGTTGTAGCCCTGGACAATACTTTTAAGAAAGCATTTCGAATTTTTCGCTAAATTTTGTTTTTTAAAAATTATAACTGAAAAACAGAACCCGTCTCAACGTGCGTACCTCTCCCCTAGGTATTTTACAATAAAGTTAGTAGACTCTCACTAATACATGAGTTCTTTTAGACTAAAATGTAGTACAATTTTTATAGGTTTGAGATTAAATGCAGCTTTTTGGAAAAATCTATTAAATGCCATTCTAGAGCACTAAATTAGCTATAAATTCCTAAGAAATTTTTTTTAAAAATTTTGCCTTTTTATTTTCTGTAGGTAGGTAGTTTTTGAGGTTGATGATAGTTTTTGGAAAATTCTTCTTAATGCTATGTGAGAGCACTAAATTAATTCTCAATTCCGGTGAAAAAGATTTTTAAAAATTCTTACTTTTTAGTGTAAGGAACTATGAAACTGAAGTTACCAACTTTTGCTCGACGAAAAATATAATACGTAACAATTTCTATTTCCCCGCCTCAGATCCAATTTTTTTCACTTTTATTATAAATACTAATGTTAGAAGCCATTAGAAATTATTTTCAAGTGGAACCAGGTCGGGGAGGGCAACGATTTTGACTTTTTTTTGTCACAGATTTTTCGAAAATTCAGAAATTTCGAAGGCAATGATTTTGATTTTTGTCGCGGATTTTTCGGAAAATCCATAACAAAAGATCAAAATCGTTGCCCTCCCCGACCTGGTTCCACTTGAAAATAATTTCTAATGGCTTCTAATATTAGTATCTATAATAAATGTGGAAAAAAATTGAATCTGAGGCGGGGAAATTGTTACGTATTATATTTTTCGTCGAACAAACGTTGGTAACTTCAGTTTCATAAGGAACTTATAGCTATATACGTCAAGCCTGTAGTACCATACATTTTCTTAAGATGTTTAACAGCTCTAAATTTTTATATATGGTACTAAATTAGCACTAAATTAGTTCTAAATTCCTGTGGAAAAGTTTTTTAAAAATTGTTATTTTTTAAGGTATGGTACTTGTAGCTATACGTCAAGCATATGTAGTACCATACGTTCCCTTAAGAAGTTTAACAGCTCTAAATTTTTATATATGGTACTAAATTAGCACTAAATTAGTTCTAAAATCCTGTGAAAAAGTTTTTTAAAAATTCATATTTTTTAGGGTATGGTACTTGTAGCTATACGTCAAGCATATGTAGTACCATACGTTTCCTTAAGAAGTTTAACAGCTCTAAATTTTTATATATGGTACTAAATTAGCACTAAATTAGTTCTAAATTCCTGTGGAAAAGTTTTTTAAAAATTGTTATTTTTTAAGGTATGGTACTTGTAGCTATACGTCAAGCATATGTAGTACCATACGTTTTCTTAAAAAATTTAACAGCTCTAATTTTTTATATATCGTGCTAGATAAGCACTAAATTAGTTCTAAATTCCTGTGGAAAAGTTTTTTAAAAATTGTTATTTTTTAGGGTATGGTACTTGGAGCTATACGTCAAGCATATGTAGTACTATACATTTCCTTAAGAAGTTTAACAGCTCTAAATTTTTATATATGGTAGTAAATTAGCACTTAATTAGTTCTAAATTGTTGTGAAAAAAGAATTTTAAAAAATGCCTTTTTATTTCCTTTGTCTACTTTTTTAGGTTAGGAGTATTTTTTAGAAAATTCTTTTTAATGCTCTGTTAGAGCACTAAATTAGCTCTAAATTCAATTGAAAAAAGTTTTGAAAAAATATACATTTTTATGTTTGCTAGGTAGTTTTTGAGGTTAAGGGTAGTTTTTGTAAAATACTCCTTTTAATTCTATGTGGGAGCACTAAATTAGTTCTAAATTTCTGTGAAAAAAATTTTGAAAAAATATTTTTTTTTCGTTAGGTAGTTTTGAGATTAAGGGTAGTTTTTGGAAAATTCTTTTTAATGCTATGTTAGAGCACTAAATTGGTTCTAAAATCCTATGAATAGAATTTTGGAAATATGTGCCTTTTAAATTCCTGTAGATAGTTTTTGAGGTAAAAGGTAGTTTTTGTGAATTACTTTTAATTTCTATTCTTGAGCACAAAATTATCTCTAAATTGCTCTGAAAAAATTTTTAAGAAATAATTATGTCTTTGTTTTCTTGTAGTTTTTGAGGTAAAAGGTAGTTTTGTGGAAAATTTTTCTTGTGCATTGTTTGAGCACTAAATTAGCTCAGGTTAAAATTAGTTTTTGGAAAACATCTTTCAGTACTAAGTTTGAAAACTTTATTAGCTTTAAAATTCTATCGAAAAATTTTTTTTTAAAATTTGTTTCTTAATTTTTATTAGGTAGTTTTTGAGGTTAAGGGTAGTTTTTATAAAATAATCCTTTTAATTCTATGTGAGAGCACTAAATTAGTTCTAAATTTCTGTGAAAAAAATTTTGAAAAAATATTTTTTTTTCGTTAGGTAGTTTTTGAGATTAAGGGTAGTTTTTGGAAAATTCTTTTTAATGCTATGTTAGAGCACTAAATTAGTTCTAAATTCCTGTGGAAAAGTTTTTTAAAAATTGTTATTTTTTAGGGTATGGTACTTGTAGCTATACGTCAAGCTGGCAGTACCATACGTTTTTTTAAAAAGTTTAGCAGCTCTAAATTTTTAAATATGGTACTAAATTAGCACTAAATTAGTTCTTAATTCTGGTATAAAAAAAAAATTTTTTTGTGAAAGTGGTACTTGTAGGTTTACCTACCTCATTCTCGTGTGAATTTCAATCATGAAACAATAGAAAAAAATATTTCTGCGCCAAGTTATCGGCAGACGATTAAAGTTATTGTTTAGAAGGAAGTAGATATAAATTATTATAGTTGGAAAGAAAAAACTCCGGATGAAATAAAATTAAAGTTTTCAATCTATTTTCACAAAATAAAATTGTGACTTTGACACGGTTTATATAAAAAAAAAGTAAATGACTAATTGCATTTTTGCACAGAAAAAAAAAATTTGATTAAAAAAAAATTCTTTACCCGACTAATGTTAAATAAATATTTATTTTCTATTTATTTATTTATTATTATTTATTATTCAATATTAGTTTTTCTAAGAATATCAAATTGAGACAAGAAACTTTTGTTTTTGACAAAAAACAAAAGTTTTTTCTAAGGATATCAAAATTGAGACAAAAAACTTTTGTTTTTTGACAAAAAAAAAAACAAAAGTTTTTTGTCTCAATTTGATATCCTTAGAAAAACTGTGATAATAATTTAATTTAATCAAGTAAATATAATTTTTTGTGTAAAATTATTTTTTCTTTTAACAAATAAAACAGTATTTACTAGAAAAATTATTTGTTCCAATAATTTAGTTTAGTTGATTTAAATAAAAATTATATTTCCCCCAAGTAAATTTATTTAATACTATTATTGTTATATTTAAGTCGATTATTTGGTGGGAAATAATTTTTTCCACTGTATTTTAAATAAAGTTAAGTTGAATTAAATTAAATTAAATTAAAGAAATCAATTATTACCAAATAATTTTTTCCCCTGTATTTTAAATAAAATGAAAAATGAAATTTAATTTATTATTCTAAAAATGCAGCAAAATTTGACTGAAAAAATGCATGAAATAATTCTACTATCAGAAATTATTTAAACATTACATAATCGTGCAAAATGTTAAACATTCTTTTTTAATGTTTACACGTTTTTTTTTCATTTATCATTTTCTAAATATAATTTGTATATGTAAAATAAAAAATACGTGACCGAAAATATAAAAGATTATTTCACTATAAAATTAAAAGTGAAATTAAATTTAAAATTAAATTTGAAATTAAATTTAAAATTAAATTTGAAATTTTACTTGAAATTAAATTTTAAATTAAATTTCAAATTTAACTTGAAATTAAATTTTAAATGAAAAAAACTGAATTTAAACTTAAAATTAAATTTCAAATTAAACATAAAATTTAAATTTAAAAAAATGATCAATACTACGAACGATTCGGTTAAAAATACTCGATTCGTATATAAAATCAAAGAATTGAAGTTAGCAGTGAATCACACGGGCTGCTCTTCTTCTAAAGTTATTAAAAAGAACCTTCGGATTCCAGGAGAGAGGGGATTAACGCGCACCATCTGCGCAGGTCAATTTCCCATTTTTGCCATACTTTCTCCCTCGACTGAAAAGGTTCTCTTGCCAAGAGCCTTTTGAATTTCGACATCGAAGCCAACTTCAGCCCAAGCAGACCAACTCCCCTCAACATTTTTTAAATTTCGGTATGTCATAAAAACTAAAAAAACATTTTTCCAATTTTTCTCTTTCGCATATAATTTCTTTCAATTTTCCTTTATTTTCCATATTTATTAAATCATTTTTAGTTTTTAAATTAAATTTCCAAAAAAAGGTATTTAATTTTTCTATACAAGTTGCATGCGCGTCGCTTCACTGCGTGACGTCACACGTTGGCGATATCCAAAACACAAAACTAATTAAAACATAATATAATTGTTTGTCAAAATTCATTATTTTTTTTCATTCCTTTCCATTTGGGATTCATTAATGCTCGAAAGTATTGTAAAAGCAACGTGTCATTTTTTGTAATAAAAAAATTGGACTATACAATTTTTTATATATTTAAAAAATTTTAATTTTTGCAATAAAATCAAATTTTTTTTTAAATATATAAATTATTAAAATATTAAGAATTATTTAAACTGTAAATTTAATAATTGTTAAATATACAAATAATTCCTTCAGTTTCGTAGTTAGCGAATTTTTAGAATTTTAAAAGAATAAAAAATTGTTTAATTGTCAGGGGAAAAATTTGGTCAATTGTCATACTCTCAATAATTGTGAGTATGGCAATTGACAATTATTGTATAGAAAAACTAATTTTAATTAAAAAGTAATTTTCTTTAAGAAATTTTCTTTAATTTTATGAATTTTCTTCTAATTTTTCTTAATTTAGAAATTAAATTTTTAAACAATTTTAAAACTTAATGAAACTAATCTTATTGAATTAATATTAAATTTTACAATTAAAAACTATATTATGGATCATAATGGTTCAAATATCTTAAAATAAACAAAAAAAAATAATAAATAAATAAAAAAAAAAATTTGAGTAAAAAATAAAACAACTATTCTATAATTTAAATAAATAAATAAAGAAGTACAGAAAATAATAAATAAAAACCGTATTTCTATTAATTTTTCTTTTTATATTAAAATATTCAACAACAAAATTTGTTTGGGACTTTTTCAAAAGAAAAATATTATTGTAAACTTTTTCATTGTTGGTATAATTTTGATAATTACGAATTCCTAATTTATAGCGAAAATCAAATTATAACTAGAGTTGAATTTTATGAATGAAATTTAAAAGAAATAATAAATATTTTCACAGGTATTTATAAAAATAATGAATTTGTTATATATAATGCATTTTATCTTAAACAATCAAATAATAACTTCCTGAAAAAAGTTTTTAATGAATAAACAGTAAACCAAGAAGATTCTTTATTTTCACTGTAAACATTAAATATCTATTCATTTCAATTTCAAGGACTGTTGCAACAGCAACATTCATATTGTTTGATTTAATTCAATTTTTCATTCTTCAAGGGAAAAGCTACAATTTAGATAAATACATTTCAAGAAAATCAAAAATGTAGTTTTTGTATTCTATCGATAAGAAATTATAACTTTTCTATTTTATTGTTATTTTTATAGTAGTTTAATTATTTAATTATTTCTATCTAAACCTATAATTATATTTATTATTTATTACTTATTAGTATTACTACTATTTATTCCATGTATACTTTTTTACAAGTTTTTATTATTTTTTAGTAATTAATAAAAAAAATTGCTTTTATTATTACTATTATTTTATTATTAGTATTTTATTATTTACTCATTATTATATTATTATTTACAAAATTTATTTATCATCATTTGTATTTATTATTATATTACTATCATATTACTGATTTATAGTCTTATTTTTCTTATACTATTTTTTTAGACTATATTTCCATTTTTCAAAAATTTTTCTTCAAGAAAAATTTCCATCTAATTAAAAATTTATTTTGAAAAAATTGCCTAGAGAAAAATTTCTTTTACAATATTTCTACAAAATTTGAAATAGTATTTTTCTGTAATTCAAATTTTAAAGAAAAAATTTAATACGTAAAAAACAGTATAAGAACTATTATTTAAAATTTTTAATATTTAAATTTTTTTTAATACGCACTTTTTCTTTCTAAAGAAACAAAAGTAAATAAAAATTGTATGTCAATTGCAAACAAAGTAGAAAAAAATCATCTATGATATCATATATTTGAATTTACGTTATCTATTTAGAATAATAAAAAATTTGCATAAACAAAGAATTTTTATGTGGAGTAATAATTAAATTTATTGGACAATTCAAAAATAAGAAAAAGCTGCTTGCGCCCATAATATTTTAGTTTATACGACAAACGAAAAATTTCCAAGAAAAATGAAATGAGAAAAATTCACGTTTAATTAATGGAGAGAAAAAAGGAAGAAAATTGAAAATTTTACTGTAAATTCTCTTAAAATTTGAAACAAAATTTTAGAAACGAAAAAACATTTTCAAAAAAAACTATTTGGGAATAATTCTAGTTAGGAGAAATTATTAACGAAAGCAGTAATAATAATACAAATAATAACATAAAAATAACAAAATAAATGTTTACTAATTTGATTTAGTGACTGCCTTTTTGCTTTTGAATTAGTAACTTTTACAAATAAATCAGTAGAAATTATTATTTATTAGTAAAATTTATTAATTTACTAATTAAAAATAAGAAATTTTGCTTCATTCATAATAAAGTAAAATTTACTAATTTTAATAATATTTTATTAGTAAATTTTACTAATAAATTAGAAAATTTTACTTATAAAATTTTACTTATAAAATTTATAAGTAAAATTTTCTAATAAAAATAAGAAATTTTGCTTCATTCATAATAAAGTAAAATTGACTAACTTTCTAATAAAAATAAGAAATTTTGCTTTATTCATAATAAAGTAAAATTTACTAAATAGTAATTTAATTAGTAAATTTTACTAATAAATTGGTAGAAATTACTATTTAGAAGTAAAATTTACTAATAAAAAATAAGAAATTTTGCTTCATTCATATTAAAGTAAAATTCACTAATAAATCACTAGAAATTAATATTTACAAGTAAAATTTACTAATTTACTAATAAAAAATAGAAAATTTTGCTTTATTCATAATAAAGTAAAATTTACTAATTTTATTAATATTTTATTCGTAAATTTTACTGATAGATTAGTAGAAATTACTAATATTTTTAAGTAAAATTTAATAATTAGTCAATTTTAGTAATAAAATAGTAGAAATTACTATTTATTAGTAAAATTTACTAATTTACTAATTAAAAATAAGAAATTTTGCTTCATAAAAAATAAAGTATAATTTACTAAATATTAGTATATTTTACTAATTCAAAAGCAAAAAGTCAGTCACTGATTTAAATTAGTAAATTTGTTTACTAATTCAATTTTAAAATTTGTTAACAATATGTTAACAATTTAAAGAAAAAATGCGTAAAAATATAAAAATTGCAAAAATACAATTAGTAATTTTTTTTTGCAACAATAATGCAATTGGGGGATGAATTAAAATAATAAAGCACTCATTCATTGACAGTCCTTGATTTAGCACATGTCTTTGTCATGATTATCAATATTGAATACGAAAAATACATTGTCTGTCCTTATCATATTTCACGCCACGATAGAGAAAATCTTGATATGATATTTCGATATTATATATTTATAATGACAAAGGGTAAATTCTTTAGTAGTCTCCCACAAATGTACACATTCATAAATAATACTTCACTTTACGCAGATTTTCTACCTTCAAAGTAGTTTCCTCTCTCCCCCACTTAAATTTTATTTTGTCCGCGGGGAGATTTCTCGCGTGTCTCTTTCGACTTTTCAACTTAGTCAAGTTACAACTCAAGCCGAAGCTGCATTAAAAAAGTGTTTAAAAAAAAAAAAAAAAAATTCTTCGCTTCATTTATTCAAGAAAACAATTTTTTTTAAGTAAGTTCGTGTCCAAGTGTCAGAAATAAATAAATAAACAAATTATTTCAAAAAAAAAAAATTCCATTATTCTCAGAATTTAAAGGAATGTGTGAAATATTTGAAGAAAGTGAATATAATAGAAGTGAATAATTATGTAATATAGATGGTAATTAGTGGAGTAACTATTCTCTTATGTTGGAGAATTTTACATATACTGAAAACAAATTATCGTTTATTTAATACCCAATTTTTAAATGACAAGTGTTCCAAAATATCTTGCGGTCATTTTGATTAAATACAATCTTGATCGACCTACATTAATAATTTTCGAGGAGAAAAAAAAATTTAATAGCTCCAATAGATAAAAAAAAAGTGAAACAATTTTCCAAAAAAAAAAAAAATATATATATATATTCACTTGAGAATATTTTCGTGTTAAGAATATTTGACAAATTTCGATTAACACTGGAATGTTAATCATATTAATCAGAAGTTTAAACAGCTGAACTGTATAAAATGGCATTCAGATGTCAAGAATTACAATAAAGTCTAATCAACTGTAAAGAAACAAATAATTCATAAAAAATACTATATGAAAAAAATATTTAAAAAATTCCACTAAAATTCTTTATAGAAATTTTTTTTTCGTGAATGAAAAAAGAAAGTAAAAAATTATTTTTTAATACACGAATTATTAAAAAGGGGTTTTAATAAATAATTTTTTAATTTTAATTATTCATCAAATAATCTTCATTAATTGAAATTAATTCTTAATTTTTATAAATTATATAAAAAAAATTTAATCGAAAATTGGTAAATTTGATAAAGTTTATAAAAATATAAACAAGACAAGTTTTTAATTTCAATAGTTAATCGAAAATTATTTTTTAAAAAATTACTATTACTACTATCAATACTAAATTCTTGACGAATTAAATAAATAACAAAATGATTAAAAATCAAAGTGAAAATAATAAAGAGAGAGAATCTTAATTAATTCCCAAGAAGGGTTCTTTAAGTGCGAGAATTGAAAATTATTGAATTATATCATTCAAAGTCTTTTAGTGAAATAAATTGAATATTTTGACTTGTACAATAAATATAATATTAAAGTTTTATTCTTTTTTTTCTCTTCGTGTGTTTGTTTAAAGTTTCATTCCACTGGCATGCCGAATAAGACATTAAATTGGAATTAAACATCATTAAGTCGATTTACAAGAACTGTCAAAATCTGACCTTTCGAAATCAGTTATTTGGCGCCACGACACTAACGACACGCCACGTGCGCTATAAATTCATTTTTCTCCCAATATTGTTCATATAAAAATTATTAAAATAGGAAAATTTAAAAAAAAAAATTTTATTGGTAAATTTTTAGTTTTTTTATTTCTAGAAAAATTTATATTTTTCAAAAATTTATAATTATTATATAATTAATAATATAAATATATTTTAAATTATTTAAATAATAATAACTGTATAAAATAATAATGTAATAAAAAAGAAATCATTTTTTATGTTATATAGTGACAATGAAGTTAATATTAATTGTTAATAATAATTGTCATATAATTAATATTAAATATTTAAAATAATTTAAATAATAATTATATAAAATAAATTTGAATAATAAAATAATAATAAAACCGCGGAATCTGGTGTTTAAATAAATAAAATAAGTTACTAAGAATATTAAAAACTAATATTAACGATAAAAATAATCATAAATATTATTATTATAATATTTATTTATTTATTTAAATAATTATAATATTATTGCGCTGAAAAAAAATATTTGATTGAAATCACTAGTTACTGGTCTATTATCAAATAAATATTTACTTGAAACAAATATAATTGTTAATTAAATCAAATAAAGTGTATTTAACAATAATTTTAATTCAATCCAAAAAACAGTATTTACAGCAAATTTAATTGAGTTAAATAAAAATTATTTTATGCAAATAAATATTCATTTGATAAATAGAAAAATAATTGTTTATTTGAGTCAAATTTTTTTTCAGTGTAGTAATAAGAATAAAAATTTTTTTCTATATTACAAAGTAATAATATTATTGTAATAAAAGAATAATAATTCAATTAAAAGAATATTAATTCAAATAAAAGAAAATTAATTTTCAAATATAAAAGAATAATAATAATTAGCTGACAATAAATTATTTATTATGAAGTTTGGTTTCGATAAATTTTTCCAACTCTTTTTGTCAACAGAAATAAAGTGTCTATAGAATAGAAAAAGGTGGTAATAGTTTTCCGATAAAAAGTGACGTTTAAAAGAAAATGAAAAGTGGATTGTTGGTTTTAATTAAAAATAGAAGAAACGGAGCAAAATACTTTTATAGTTTCCGCTAGGAAATATTTTTAACGATTCGGTAAAAGTATTCGCGAATTATTTTTTTTTTGTTTTTTCTGCTTTTAATCATTCCATGTCAATTTTATGTCTTCTAGAAAAAGAAAAGAAATCGCAATAAGGGAAAAATTGAGAAATAAAAAAAAAACATTTGAAAGAAAACAATAAGTAGACAACAAAGAAATATTACTGATCAGGAAATATTAAACGTTTAATATTTTTATTTTTATCGAAAAAAATAAATAATAAAAATCTCAATGAATATTGAAAATATTTTTCAATACAAAAATTTTTTTTTAGTTTCAATAACAAAAATATTTGTACTTAGTGAAAAAAATTCATAAATGTTTTTCGTATTTTTCAATGCAAAAATTTTTTTTTAGTTTCAATAATAAAAATATTTCTACTTAGTGGAAAAATTCTCATAAATGTATTTCGTAGTGGAAAAATTCAAAAATGTCCTCACGTCTTATTTTTAGAGAAAATAAACGAAAAAATTTTAATTTAAAAAATTACATTTACGACAGAAACTGAGTCATGAATTTTTACATCTATTCTCTGGTTGCGCGACTTTAAATAAATTACTTTGCATTTCAATAGAAAATCATTTATCGAAAAATGTACATATTAGTAATAAGTGTTATTTCTTTATTCTTTGCTTTCATAAATTTGAATAATTTAACTATTTTGTTTTCTCTTTTCTTTTGCAGAAAGAATATTAATTAGCTACCTGTAGAGGAGTGAAAAAAAAATGGATCACCATAATCACTATCACGATCATCATCATCATCATCACGAAGACTCAACAATGCATTTAATGTCTGATAATATAACTAGATTAGCGTCTTTAGGACATGAAGATGAAGATAAAGAAACCGCGGTATTAATAGTCAAAGGTGTCACTATGCTTGTTTTATGCTCCGTCAGCATATGCATGGGACTTTTACCTTTGCAAATGAATAAATGGCTAAAGTGGACATCACCGAAAAATGGAAATTCCGTAAGGTATATCGAAAATTTATTATTTCAGGCTTCGCACTCGATAATTACATTTAAAAAAAAGTGTCAAAAATTAGCTTTAAGACTGAAAAAAAGTAGTAAAAAGTGTCTTATCAAAAAATTAAATTTAACGACTAAAAAACTCGTTTTTGAAAAATAATAAAATAATAAATTTTTTATGCTAAATATTTAAATTTTAAATATATTATTACAGTTTTACAAAAATCAAACGTTTCAAAGACAAACCATTTAAAAATCCTTTGAAATTTAATTATTTCTAAAAATTCATATTATAACGCTTCTAATATTTAATTTTTATATCTAAAATTTTTTCTTAAATTCATTTTTAATTCAATTCTTGTTAAAATGTTCTAGGAGAATTAAATTATTTAAATACAACAATAATTTATTGAATAATTGATTATTTCTTAAAATTGAATGTTTACAAAGTATTTTATAAAAATTTTAAAACATAATTTCATTTGAGTCAATTTATTATAAATTTTCAAAAAATTGAGTAAAAATTTTAGGTATTTTAAATAATTAAAAGTCTGTAAAAATATTATTTATGAAAATAATTGGAGTTTTTGTAAAGAATTTTATTAAAATTTATTTAAAATAATTGAATTTCTGGGGAGAATTTTTATATTTATTTGCAATGAATTTTATTCATTCTGAAAATAATTGAATTTGCTAAAAAGAATTTTATTATTTATAAAAACAATTGAATTCCTGTAAAAATTTTTAATATTTTTGAAAATAATTGAATTTATTGGGGAGAATTTTATTAAAATTTTTGAAAATAATTAAATTCTAGCAAAAAATTTCGCTAATTATAAAAATAATTGAATTCTTGTGATGCATATTGTTATTTATGAAAATAATTTATAAAAAATTTGTAAATAATTGAATTACACTGTAAAATTTTTATTATTCATGAAAATAATTAAATGATTGCGTAGAATTTTATTAAAATTTTTTTCTAATAATTGAATTCTTTTGGAAAATATTTGAAAATAATTGAATTTTTTGGTGAAATTTTATTAAAATACTAGATAATAATAATAATTGAATTTTAATGAAAATTTTCGTTATTTGGAAAAATAATTGAATTCTTGACAAAAAACATAAAAAAATGGAACTATTTTTAAAATTTTACAATGTCTGATGTAAATTTTACTAAATATTTACTCCGGGAATTTATTTATTTTATTTACTCCTGGAAATCTTATCAAAAAATGCACTAAAATTTCAGGCCCATTTATATTTTACTATACAAATAATGAAACTCACTTTTCTATTTTTCCCTCTTGCATATTTCATTTTACAAACAAAAAAAATTTTTTTATACTGTAAAGTAAACTTTTAGTATTATATTTATTTTAGTCCCCACTTGAAGAATTGCATACACGGGATTAAAATTTATGAAAATGAAAATATTGTAATAATAGATGCTTTTATTATCAAATGAAACCATCTCTAGGTGATGAATTATTAAACGTTATCTTATTTGCAGTAGTGTAAAAATTTAAACTTAAGTAGTTATAAAAAAAATACTTTGATATAATTTAGAACACTTATTATTGTTCATTAAGTTAATAAAACAATTAGAGAAAAAAAAAACAAATTCTCTTGCAATTTTTTTGGTAAATATCGCAAATATTTATAAATACAAGGGGAAGAATTTTATTAACATTTTTTTTAAATTATTCAATTCTTTTGGGAAATTTTACTTCGGCAATAATAAAAGTTACTTTAATGATAGTAAAAATTCCAGACAATTTAGGTTTTATTTTTGAAATATAGTAAAATTTACTTCAGTAATAGTAAAATTTACTGTAAAAATATCAAAAATTCCAGACAATTTAGGTTTTATTTTTGAAGTACAGTAAAATTTACTGTAAAAATATCAAAAATTCCAGACAATTTAGGTTTTATTTTTGAAGTACAGTAAAATTTACTGTAAAAATATCAAAAATCCCAGACAATTTAGGTTTTATTTTTGAAGTACAGTAAAATTTACTGTAAAAATATCAAAAATTCCAGACAATTTAGGTTTTATTTTTGAAGTACAGTAAAATTTACTCTGGAAATAGTAAAAATTTTTAACTATTTAGATTTTCCTATCAAATTATAGTAAAATTTACTGCAGAAATAGTAAAAATTAGAGACAGTTCAGACCTTCTTGCATTAGAAAAATAAAAATTTTCAAAATTAAAAATCTTTTTTCTTTACAGATCATCAAAGGTGATGAGTATGCTTTTGGGATTCGGAGGTGGAGTCCTTTTATGTACGACTTTTCTTCATCTTTTGCCTGAAGTGACTGAAGGAGTTGAATCTCTAATACATCAAGGAAAAATAAATCCTCAGAGATTTCCCATTCCGGAAACTCTCACATGTCTCGGGTAAAACATTGTTTCAAAGGACTTTCTAACCAAATTTTTATTTTAAAAATTTATTTTTCAAAAAATGAATAAAAATTTTTTTTTTATTTTGAAAATAAAAATTTCTTTCATTTTCAATACCAATGTTCAATTACTTACAAGTTTTTTATATTCTACAAACAAGAAAGAAAAATCGCTCTAAAAAAAGAATATATTTTTTCGCACGTGCTGTACTTTTCTTATTTTTATTTCTCCCAGACACTATATATATATTGTCTTTTCTAAATCTTTAAACGTTAAAACAATGACATCAATTTTTTTATAATACTTTTAAAATCCGTTGCTTTAATCTGTTTAATAACGAATAAAAATCCGTTATTAAATAATAATTAAACAGTCGGAATCTTGTGAAATGTAACAATTATTTTATAGTATTTAAAAGATTTAAGATTATATGATGCGATTTAAGAGAAAAGAGTTGTACAACATAAAACAAATAGATTTTAATTATCTATAGTGATTCAAAAAAAAAGAAAAAAAGCAGATAAGAAAGAAACTTATTTTATAATTATATTTTCACAAGTAATTAACTATTATTGTAATGTCTATATAAACACGAATTTTTTAAAATTAAAAAGTATTATAAAAAAATTTAAATAAATATTTTTTTATTTCTCTTTGCAGATTTTTCATTATGTATTTGGTTGAAGAATTGGTCCACACACGTTTGAGACACAAAAAAAGACACGCATCTTCTCAATTTAATGTTGATGTCAATCACAGTACAAATGAATTGGTTGAGAATGGCAAAATTGATCACTCATCATTGCCAAATGGGCGCAATCATGCGTAAGATTATTTATTTATTATTTATTATATTTATTTATTATTTTATTATTTTATTTATTATTATTTATTTATTATTAATTCCTGCAAATTAATTTTTTAATTTTTTTTCATTTGTTGAAAATTCTACTTCATTATCTAATAATTAATTAATGTTATTAAAAAATAGATTAATTAATTTACAATTAGTGATTGAATGTTAAAAAATTTTAGGACGAAGGCCCCAACAGTTGAAGAAGAAACACAAATTGTTCTGTACGGCACTTTTGATCAAATTTGCAAGAAACGCGAAATCCAAATTGTGAAATTGGACAGGTTTTTAAAGCGTTTTTTTAAACAAAAAAAAATTATTTTTCTTTATAGGAAATAATTATTTAACGAGATATTGATATTGTCCAAAAAAAAATTGGTGCAAATTAATAGTGTTCATGGAAACATTATTTTTACACACAGAAAAAAATCAACAAAAATTTTCTAAAGATTTTTTATGAAACGTTATTAATTAATTATTACCAAATTTTTTTTGTCTCTAATGCTAATTAATTTTTTTTATTCTTAATTTTATTTATTATAGTAATTCCTTATTTATTTTATTGCTAAATATTTTATTATATTATCTAAATAACTAAATATTTTATAACAAAAAAAAATATTTTTTTAATTTTTATTTATTTTAAATGATATTTTTTTCTTTTTCAAATATATTTTTTCCATTCGTTTGGTTATCGAAGATTTTATAAACTGAACATTTTCTATCTAAAATTAATTCTTTTTCATTAAATTTTCTTTAATTTTCTTTAACTAATTATATTAATGTTAATTAATGTTAATTAATATTAATTAAATTATTCATAATTATTTATGTATAATTAGTATAAAAATTAAATTTTCTCTGTTTTTCAATCAAAACTTTTTTTCATAAGTAAAATTGTTATTATTAATCATACTTTCACGTACAAACGATTAAAATCATGTCTTATAACGAAATATTAATTTTATTTATAAATTCACTTTATCGAAAATGGAAATATTTAAAAGTCGATAGTCGATTACAGATAAAGCGAAATTATTATTATCTCACTCCGAATTTAATAAACTTTATCGACTGTTGAAAATAGAGAAAACAATTTCTCTCCATCACACGTTTCATAAAAAAGAACTTTTTTTTATCATAATTTCAAAAAATTTTTTTTCCTTTTGTTTCTATTTTTAAAAGATTAGAAATAATTCTTAATAATACATTTATTTTATTTTTATGTACATAATACATGAAAATACTTTTCTAAACAACATTACCGATTAAAGGTCTCGTAAAACATTATCAACAATGAATAAAAACAATATTTCCTCTATAAAGAAAATAAATTTTTAAAAAAAGTTTAATTCAATTAAAAAAATTGAAGTGTAAAAATCGTGGAAAAATTTACATTATCCGGAATGATCGTATTTATTCCGCAATTATTGCAATTATTCCGGAATCGCAAAAAATAAATATTAGAAATGTTAAAAACAATTTAGATTTTTATTTAATTTTATTTACTAACTAATAGAAATTATTTGGTTTTAATTTATTTTTCAATTCGATAAAAAAATGTTTGTATACTCCTAATCAGAACAATAGTGTTTCTTATGAAATTTGACGTCTAATGAAGTGGAAAATTCGACAAAATTTTTATACAAATTCAATAATTTCAATAATTTTCTTTTCTGAAAAAAAATTAACTTTTTTTCACAGTTGCACCGGTCACAGTCATCTACCAATAACAGATGATGGCGAAAGCTTTGAGATCAGTTCTCTTCGAGGACTTTTAATAGTATTGGGACTTTCAGTGCATGAATTATTTGAGGGACTTGCTATAGGCCTTGAAAGTTCTGCCCCTGACGTTTGGTTCGTATAATTATTTAAATTTAATAGACCATATAGTACTTAAGAAGAAGAAGAAAAAAAAATCTCTTCAATTAATACTTTCATTATTAAATATACCAAAACATTCGTTAATTAATCAAACTAATAATTTTCCGAATAATTTTCAAATATTAACTTATTTCAATCAATTTCAAATACGAATTTTTCGAACAATTCTCAAATAAGAATTTTTTTTGAATAATTCTCAAATATGAATTTTATTCAATGATTCTCAAGAAAGAATTTTCCGAATAATTTTCATATAAGAATTTTTTGAATAATTCTCAAGAAAGAATTTTGCGAATAATTTTCATATAAAATTTATTTAAATAATTCTCAAGAAAGAATTTTCCGAATAATTTTTATATAAAATTTTTTTGAATAATTCTCAAGAAAGAATTTTCCAAATAATTTTCAAAATAGAATTTTCAGAATAATTTTCAAATCAAAATTTTCCGAAGAATTTTCAAAATCAAAATTTTTCCTACAATTTCCAAAGAATAATGTTTTACATAATTTACAAATAATAATTTGTTGAATAATTTCTATATCTATTTGTTTATTTTCAAAGTCCCCACGGTGAAAATATCTTCAATAAAAGATATTAATTATTCGAATAAATTTCAAATTAAATTCTTTCCAATACAATTCAAATAATAATTAATAATAATTTAATAATAAATAAAAATAAAAATTTTTAATAATTTTTAAAATAATTTTCGAATTATTTTCAAGCAACAATTGTTTTCTGAATAATTTCCAAACGATAATAATTTTTTGAATTATTTTCATATAATATTATAAAAATAAATTTCAAATAAGAATTTTTCGAATAATTTTCAATTTTTTGAATAATTTTCTTCAATTTTTTAAATAATTTCCGTATAATAATTATTCGATTAAATAACAAATAAAAATTTCTCGAATACTTTCCAAACAATAATTGTCTTTTGATTTTGACTAATTTCACGAATAAAAAACTTTACCTGGGACAGCGAAAAATTTCTCTAGATTAGCGAAAGTATTTATTAAAACAATTAAATATTTATAGCAAATACAATAAAATTTAAGTTCAATCTTAAATTTTTTTTCCCATAAATTTCAGGTATATGTTTGCTGCAGTATCTGCACACAAATTCGTCATTGCATTTTGCATTGGTGTGCAGCTAATTGCAGCTAAGACGAAGGTGCATCTATCAATCGTCTACATATGCATGTTTGCCGTTGTCTCTCCCCTTGGAATTGGGATTGGAATGGCACTAATCGGGGGCGAGAGTGCTGCAGCAAATGGTCCCCTACCCGTATTTTTACAGGTAATTCCAAAAATTTCATTAAATTTTATACCAGAAATTAAAACAGAAATTTAAAGTTTAAGAATTCAAAAAAAAGTTTTGAAAACAAATTAACTCCTTACTCTATTTTATATATACGAAAAAAATGGATAAAACATACTATTTGGGTCGAACAACTTTCTCCAATCACGTGCATAGATATGAAAAAATATTCCAAGTATATATATAAACATATTCCATTTTTAACTTTCTTTGCTCTAATTTTACAATTTTATATTTAATCCATCGGCAAGAATAATCCATCATCAACTATAATAATTATTTTATTTTTTACAATACCTTATTGCATTTTTTACACCAATTTACTGTATTTTCTCTACTTCTACTTCTATTTTCTGTATTTCTTCAGTAGAATAAAAAATAATAATTAATAATTAATAATAATAAATAATAAATAAATTTTACTTTTATTTGTTTATTTTTATTTTTTTATTTGAATAAATTTCATGACAAGTCCATAATTTCTTAATTATTCTCCAATAAAATATTTACAATAATAATAGATTTGAAAAAACTATTATTAGACAACAATTATTAAAAAAAAAAATATGTTTCTTATCACAGGGAATTGCATCTGGTACATTGCTGTACGTAGTTTTCTTTGAAGTTTTACAAGAAAATCGTTCTGGACTGAGGCAATTTGCTTCTATTGTTGTAGGATTTATTTTAATGATGGGTCTTCAGTCAGTGAGTAAGTACACAATATTATTGTTTTATTTTGTTTTCCTTTTTTCTTTTTTTTTTGCACTTTTATACGTTTTACCCTCGTGAACACACAAGTTGATTAATTTTCCACTTATCAAAATAATACAAGTCAATTAATTAATTCTCGCGCGCTCATGTGACTCTTGCTCTTAAAATACGCATCTTCTTAAAAATTAATGAACCATATTACGTGAGTTAAGTTAATTAACTCAAGAGTATAATCGTCCATTATAAATCATATTCACTTCGTTTACAATTCAAAACGTGTCTCTATTTTTCTCCTCACGGTGAAAAAAAGAAAGGAAACAAAAATTTACTAATAATAACAATCTCGGTCCATTTTTTGTTCATCATATCCAGGATGTTACCATAAAGCGTATTGCGTCACTTTATTGTTCGATTGTATTTTCTAAATGCAAATAAGTAGTACAGATCGGTCAATGAATTCTTTCTGGAACCTTGAATATATAAACGAGTTTTTTAGTTCAATTTATTTTTTTTATTATTCAAATTCTATGTCGTTAATTTTCGCCATTTTAATTTTTCTAATTGTTAATTCTAATCTAATTCAATTGTTAATTTGGGATTTTTTTTTAATTTATCATTTTTTATTATATCTAATATTCTTCATTACTTGATTATCTTTCTAGTGGAAAATATTTAATTTCCAAAAAATTTGATTTGAAAAAATTCCATTTGAAAAAATTTTCAAAGGATGAAAAATTCTTTTTTAATAGAGAGGAAAAATGAAAATTAAAATTCGGAAATTTTGCTCTTTGGGAAAAATACCTCGTCACGGGAAAATTGAAACTTATGTATTTAGGTCCAGAGTGACGTAACTATCTCCCGAAGGTATTTTTTATCATTCAATCGAAAGTCACGGTCGGCAAAAAGACGTGAATCATTTGTTCGTCCTTCACACTTTGTCGAAAGGAAATCGCGTTTGTTTTTTCTCATTATTTTCTCAATACGCGAGAATTTTTTTAGCAAAAGAAATATTATTCCTCGATGCGCATTCAAAGCAATTCTAAATCGATAAAAAAAAATTTTTTTCATCTACTACTTTAAATTATAAGAAAAATTAAAAAGAAATTGGAAATTGTACCGAAAAAAATCGAATCTTTTTTCATTGCTCAAAAAATGAAATATTCAAAAAGTAAAGAGCATGAAAATGTTTATTAATCAGAATTGCACAATTTTGTTATACAAAATGTTTTACAATATGTTTTAAATTTTGTTGATAAAAATTTCAATGATATAAGAACATTGTGAGTGAATTTCAAGGTCTTTGCCTCACTCAAGAGAAATGTTATACGGAAATAAAAAGGATAATAAAAAAGAAAGAAAATCACGTAACCGTTATGCAGATGTCATGCATTAAAGAGTGTTTTTTTTTGTCACTTAAATTGTCTTTATATTGCATTACGGTTGAACGTATTGTGTTTCGCATATTTTATACCTTTCACCGTACGACAACCTTCAATAGAATCTGTTATCCGCAATTTATTCCCTGTTTTACAATTAATTTTATCAATTTTTTTCCCTCCTACGAAATTCGTTAAAATATATATTCATTAAAATTCATTAAAATATTTCAAAAAAAAAATTTCTAGTATCCAAACACAACTTTTGAATGTTCAAAGTAAGGAAATGGTAAGGAAAACTTAAATCGATGGAAATATTTTCAAAAAGGTGGGAAATTCAAAAGAAAAATGGAAATTTAGGTTCGAATGTTCAAATCGAGAAATTTTTGAAGCATAGAAATATTTTCGAACTAAATAAAAAAATAATGAATTGGAAATAAAAATGTTTTCTTTACAATACAATATTGTTAGAAGAAAATTCTAATGCATGAGTAAAACTGAATGTTTGTTCTAGAAACATTTTCTATTTTTAACTTTTAAATTTAATTCCATATCAAAATTTACAATTTAATTTAAATTACTACACATTTAATCGTTTGGAAATTTAATGAAAATTTGATAAATTTGTAATTTAGTTAAAATTTTAGAAAACTAAACTTTAGTTAAAATTTTATAAACTAAAATTTAGTTAAAATTTTATAAACTAAAATTTAGTTAAAATTTTATAAACAAAAATTTAGTTAAAATTTTATAATCTAAAATTTAGTTAAAATTTAGTTCAAATTTTACAAATTAAAATTTTGTTAAAAGTTTATAAATTAGTAATTTAAGTAAAATTATATGAATTTAAAATTCAGTTAAAAGTTTATAAATTAAAATTTAGATACAATATTGTGAATTAAAATTTAGTTAAAAGTTTATAAATTAGAATTTTGTTAAAATCTTCTAAATTCAAATTTAGTTAAAAGCTTATAAACTAAAATTTAGTTAAAAGTTTATATTTTTTTGTAACTTAATCAAAATTTTATAAATTAAAATTCAGTTAAAAGTTTATAAATTAAAATTCAGATAAAATTTTGTAAATTAAAATTTAGTTAAAAGTTTATAAATTTGTAATATTATTTAGTTAAAATTTTATAAATTCAAATTTAGCTAAAATTTTATAAATTCAAATTTAGTTAAAATTTTATAAATTCAAATTTAGTTAAAATTTTATAAACTAAAATTTAGTTAAAAGCTTATAGTTTTTGTAATGTAATCAAAATTTTATAAATTAAAATTCAGCTAAAAGTTTATAAATTAAAATTTAATTAAAATTTTACAAATTTGTAATTTAATTAAAAGTTTATAAATTAAAATTTAGTTAAAATTTTATAAATTCAAATTTCTTTAAAAGTTTATAAACTAAAATTTAGTTAAAATTTTATAAATTCAAATTTCTTTAAAAGTTTATAAACTAAAATTTAGTTAAAAGTTTATATTTTTTGTAATTTAATCAAAATTTTATAAATTAAAATTCAGTTAAATGTTTATAAATTAGAATTTTGTTAAAATTTTATAAATTCAAATTTAGTTAAAAGTTTATAAACTAAATTTTAGTTAAAATTTTATAATCTAAAATTTAGTTTAAATTTTATAATTAAAATTTAGTTAAAAGTTTATAAATTTGTAATTTAGTTAAAATTTTATAAATTCAAATTTAGTTAAAATTTTATAAATTCAAATTTAGTTAAAATTTTATAAACTAAAATTTAGTTGAAAGCTTCTAGTTTTTGTAATTTAATTTAATCAAAATTTTATAAAATTGAAATTCAGTTAAAAGTTTATAAATTAAAATTTAATTAAAATTTTACAAATTTGTAATTTAATTAAAAGTTTATGAATTTTAATTTAATCAAAACTTCCAAAAATTTAAATTTACTCCAAATTTCAAATTTAATTTCAAATTTTTAAAAGTTAAATATTTTTTTAATCTAATAAACAATACAAAAGAAAATTCACGATATTTTACAATTCCAAAAATTCTGAATCTGGTGCAGTATTGATTCCACAAGACAAAGACAGAGCATGTTTCTACATAAGCAAAATGCATAGTCTATATTTTCTATTAATTTACATCTAATTTTGCATACGCGTAAATAGCAATTTCTCTCAATTATTAATTTTTTTTAAGCCTCGTGTGCATGCTCTAATTTTTTTTCCAATACTTGTATAGAATTTTGTAATTATTCCCACTCTGTAATTATTAATTATCCAAATGCAATTGTGCATCACACTTTATGTATTACTAGTTCATGAAACTAAACGTTTAACGCACATGCGCGCCAAGTGGTAATTTATTTATTGGCCTTCAAAAATAAAATTTTTTTTAACTTTTCCTTTTTTTACAAAATAAAATAAATTGTATATACTACAGGAATAAATTATAATCAATCGATTTTTAGATTACCTACTGTATATTACAGAAAAAAATTCTCCTTGCTAAAGATTTAAGTATATCTCTATTATTTATTATTTTTAAACTAGAATTTTTTATCTCATGTAGAATTAAATGAATTAAAAGAAAAATTAATTAACACAAAATGAAAATATTTTAACAAAGCGAAATACTCTCATTTTTACAAAAAGAGCAAAAAAAAGGCTGCATATATCAAAATGATAAAAATTTATCATTTAATTTTTTTTTATTATTATAAAAAAAACAAAACTTTGGATGAAAATGTCAAAAATTTGTAAATGAATTTTATTTTTAATAAAAAGAAAAACAAAAATTTGCATCAAAATGATAAAAATTTAATGCATTTTTTAATATAATGAAAAAAAGAATTCTTTTGATGTTGATGCAATTTTTTGCTTTTTATTATCTAAATTTCAATTAGTAAAAATGTTTACTAATATAAATTAGTAACTAATTTTTTGCTTTTGAATTAGAAATAGTAATTTAAACTAATTATTCTCTACATTTAAATTAATAAAAATGTATAAAAATTCAATCGCATTTTTTCTTGGAATTTATAAATGTAAATATTATTCCAAACTTTAATCATTTTATTTTTTTCAATTCTAAATCAATCCTTATTAGAAAGTTTTAAGAGAATTCAATTATTTAAATACAAAAATAAATAATTGAATATTTCTTAAATTTCAATTCTTATAAAGAACTTAATCAACATTTTTGAAAATAATTGAATTTTTACAAAGAATTGCATTGCAATTTTTGATAAAAATTAAATTCATTCAAGAAATGTAATTGAAAAATAATTGAAAATAATTATTACACTCTAAGAAACAAATTATATCAAATTTTTTTAAATAATTGAACTTTTTCGAAGAATTTTATTCCAATTTTTAAGAATAATTGCATTTTTTGCGAAATTCATTTAAAATTGTATTATAAAAATAATCGAAATCGAGAGATGAGTTTTAAGATTTATAAAAATAATTGAATTCTCGCAACGATTATTATTAAAATTTTAAAAAATAGTTGAATTCCTCAGAAGAAGTTTATTATTTATTAAAAATAATTGAATTCTTGCGAAGAATTTTATAAAAATCTATTTAAATAATTGATTTTTTTAGAAAAACATTAGGAAAATTCTGTTTTAAACAATTGAATTCCTGTGAAAATTTTTTTATTTATGAAAATAATTGAATGTTTGCGAAGAATTTTATAAACCTTTTTTTAAAATTATTCAATTCTTTTGGGAAATTTTTTATTAAAATAGTAGATATTAAAAGTCATTGAATAATTTTTTTTTTTTCAACTGTTAACAATTTTAAAGTAGTGTAAATTCTCAAACATGTAAAAAAGTTGCTTTTAGTCTAACAAATAAACGAACAAAATGAAAAAAAAAACTCTTTTTTTCTCTAACCATTTAAATTGTTTAGGACTACACTTTTATAAATTAAAATTCTGTTGACGATTATTAATTGTTCTGTAGACAGCAGGTCAATACAAAACTGTTAATTTCTAAAAATAATACCCAAAATGCTAATCACTTCTCGAAACGATGAGAGCCAACAGTCCCAAGCAAAGTATATAAAGAAAATGACAAAAAACAGTTGTTTTAAACCACTTTAATTTTTTTTTGAATACAATCCATGATATTCTAATTCTGTTGATGATTAATTTTGATCCGCAGACAGCATGTCAATATTAAACTATTAATTTTTAATACTGATCCAAAATTCTACGATGATAAAAATCCATTGTCAGAAAAATAGCAGCTAAAGAATAAGTAAACAATAATCACTTATACAAAAAAGAAAAATGACCAAAGGAAACAACAATTATTATCTAATAAAATGAAACACACTTGAAAATATTACGTAAAACAAACTGATGGCATATTTATTAGTTTCAGTAAAACCTCGAAAATTGTAAACATTTTTTAGAAATGCCAACTTTTCTCTTTTGTATCACAATTTTCTTGAAAGTATCAAATTGATACTAAAGTGATACTAAAGTGGATCAAATTGATGCAAAAAATTAGAAATAATGCCAATTTTTCCCTTTGAAATCACAATTTTCTTGAAAGTATCAAATTGATACTAAAGTGATACTAAAGTGGATCAAATTGATACCAAAAATTAGGATCAATTTTTGATCCACATTTTTGGTATCAATTCGTTGTAATCACTGATTTCGAGACAAACGAAATACCAAAGGTGAAAAAAAAACAATAACAAAAGGGGTGAAAGGGTTTTTATGATGAGTGAAAGAAACTGTCGCTGGAAGAAAACGAAGGAGGGCATCGCGAGCGTAAAACGTGGGGGAGGCAAAGGGGGATTTGACTCACGGCTCCGCGAGTGAGAGCAGGTCCCCACTTCCATGAGTGTCCGGTTTGCCGCCGCTTAGCGAGGACGAGGCAAAAAGTCAGAGCTCCTAGCTTACAAAATTCAACAAGAGAAGGGGGGGTTTTTTTTAAATTCTGTGTTTACCCAAATCATAAATATAAAGGACATCAACAATCGCACTCTGTGTCCTGTCCACTCGTTCACTTAACTCAGAAGTATGCGAATTTAGTTTTCACTTCAAAAAAAAAAAAAAACAAGAAGCTACAGTAAAAAAAGAATTTTAATTATTTTTACAAGATTATCAATTTTCGCCGGTTTCAAAAAAAATTTGAGAGCAATCGATAAAAATTTGTTGACACATTGTTTCTCTTATCTTTATATTAGAGAAGTGCATTTACATTGATTCATCGTAATAAGTGATAAATGTTTAGGGTGATAAAAATTTCAAATTTTCACGTGAGTAACGTGACATTGTTTACTTATAATGTATGTAAGGTAATCACTACAAAGTGTTAATTCTTTCAGTATGAATGCGCTACCACAGACACTTTCACACCTCAATTATCAAACTTTGTAAATTATTTAATACTCCAAACAATTATTTTTAAACAGTCAACACAAAATTCAAAATATTATTCCAATACTAGTTTCATTTAACGAAACAATTTTTTTAGATTGTTAGTTAGACACATTATGTTATTTCTTTATTTTCGCAAATAAACGTTTTTCAAACCAATTTACATCGAGTGAAGAAAATTATCATATTATTACAATCATTACAATAAAAATCGATTCTCTTTTATTAAAATAAATTTTACTTTCAATTTCTGCAGATGTTAAATTGAGACAAAAAGCGAATCAAAACGTTAACACTTTTAATATCAAATTGAGACAAAAAGCGAATCAAAATGTTGCTTCACAACACTTTTGATTCCCTTTTTGTCTCAATTCGAAATACTTTGAAAAATTGTGAATTAATATTTTTTATAATTAAAAAATCATAAAACATTTTACTTTATCGATTATCAACTATTATTACACCTGTTAAAGTGTTAATTTGTTTATAATGTAAAATGTCAGACACTAGAGAGAAAATTTTTTATCTAAAAATAATTTATAATTAAAGGGCATAATAAAATAGGGGAATATTTCATAAAAGGATTATTAAACTTTGAAGAAAATAAATGAAGCTATTTTATACGTTTCAGTTATAATAAAGTTACTCGAGTTAATATTAACTTTAGTAAAATCCATTACTTATTAATAAATTCATCTCTCTCTCTCTTTCTCTCTCTCCTTCTAAATTTATAATTGAAAGCTAACTTTATTTCACTATATTCGGTTTTCAATATTAAACTAATATATTGAAAATTCAATATTCCATTGAAATTAAAAATATAACTAAAATTATTCGCTTTTAATTTTAAACACGTGCTTGCTGCTGTTTTATATTAATTTTCAAATTTTGTTAATTATTAAGTATTCCCATGCTTTTATTTTTAATTTTTTAATAATTTATTTTAAAAAATAATTTAAAAATAAAATAATTAAAAAAAAACATCAAAAAATTTTTTTTTTAATAAAATAATAATAATAATAATAGAATAATTAAAAAATAGGGATAAATAATGCCATCATAACAATGCAAATAATGATAACAACAACAACAATAATAATAAATAAACCAAATAAAAATGATATGATAATAATTATAATTATTATCACTGTTAACTTTAAAGTATCAAACTGCAACTAAACGAATTGATACCAAAAATGTGGATCAAATCATAAATTGATCCAAATTTTTATTATCAATTTGATCCAATTTGGTATGAATTTGATACTTTCAAGAAAACTGTGATAATAATAATTATTATTATTTTGTTGGATCAATTTTACGAGGGATTTACAAAATACAATTTAAGAAATTGTAAAAAAAAATTTGAAAGAAATTAAAATTTTTTTTTTTTTTTATACAAAATATTTAATAACGGACGTAAAATTATTTGAACAATAATAATTATTATTATTATTAATATTATAAATAATAATAAATTATTATTATTTGTGAATAAATAATAATAAATTATTATTTTTTGTGAATAAACAACGAATAATAATAATAATAATAATAATAATAATAATAATAATAATAATAAATAAAAATGGTAATAAAAATAATAATTATAATAACAATAATAATTATTATTCAATTATTACTTTTGTATTATTATTATTATTTTTTTTTTATTATTCGTTGTTTATCCACAAAATTAGTTCACTGAATAATAAAAGTAAACCAGGTGTCGAACTGTTTCCCTTTCGCGTTCATCTCGCTCCACGTGTGCAATAATACTGTAACATCAACATGTCCCTTAAGCTACTGTTATTCGAAAATTAAAAAAAAACCCGTAAAAGTTAACTTTAAAAAAATTTTTTTAAACTTTTTAATTAAAAAAAAAAAAATTATCAAAATATAAAAACAAAAATGTAATTATAAAACATAACAAAAAAACAATAATATTCTCAAAATAAAAATCATCAACTACAATACAAAAGTGAAACATGTATTGAATTTAATTTTAATAGAATGTATATAATAAACAATTCTCGTATCAATTTTAATCCCACTAAAAACTCATTATGTGTCTTAACCCAATTGTACGTAAGCTTAAAGGTGAAGTGTAGTATCTCTATTTGCAGTGTAATCAAATAATTGAATCTTTCATAGATCCAATCCAAATTGAGGTTATACTAAAAAATTTACTTCTCCGTCAATTCAAAAATGATTTTAGTTAAAAACTTCCGTTCTTTAATTTCAAGCATTTCGAGAATTTAAAAAAATCTTCAGGGAAAATTAAAATCTAATTATAAAACCAATGTTTAATCCAGACAAATTTTTTTAATTTCCAAAACTTGGTCGATTTTCGATAAATAACACAACTTATTATAAAAACTAAATAGCTGAAAAATTTCTATCGTAAATAACTTCTTAAAGTTCAATGAATGATAGTAAGAGTCCAGACTCCGTATCAACGAAAATTTTATCTCAAATATGTACTTCTGATAAAATTAGAATCAAAAATTGACTGTTATTTTATGATTCTAATAAATTATGTATAGAGAGAGAGATTTTATTTTCTCTTTCTTCTCGAGTATTACATTATTATTTAACATAATTTCAATTTTATTTTCTTTTTTCTTGCTTTGTCTTCTAAATATTAACACTTCATAAATCTGACAAACGTTAATCTCTATTCGAAACATGATTAATCATTTGAGTTTTGATGATGAAATTTCAACTCCGTCTCGCTGTATTAAATATAAATTAAATTAGACTCTTTTTAAAATTCAATTTCTCCTCTTGCAAAAAAATCGAAAAGTAAAAACTGTCAATCATGTTTTTTTTTAACTAAAATGATCAGGAGAAATATTACCTTTAAATTAGTGACACTTTTTGCTTCTATCACAGGAAAAAATAAATCTTACTCTCAGTCCACTTTTACATTAGAAACATTTTTGACTGAATTTTAGCCTTGAAAGTATTATTTTAAGTATTATCCTAACATAGACTTAATCCTGTTTTAAAAATAAAAATAGGCTACTTTTCAAACATTTTGGTTTTAAGATGGTTTCAGACTTTGTTTTTTCTGTGTAAAAAAGAAGTTATTCTTAACTGATTAGCAAATCAAAGTTTTACCAAAAATTTGGATCAATTTTACACTACAATAATTCTCAATGAATTAAAAATAAAACTGAACCATATTGAAAAGAAATTTCTAATTTTTTGTTGTACTTAAGAAATCAGAAGTAATACAACAAAAAATTGAAAATAAGGTCATAAAAATGGGTTTAACTTTAAATTCTCCGAGCCCTTCACCTCGTAGTTTTTTTTCAATCATCTCTCGATAGAAACCAAGTTACGTTGAGAGCAGGTCAAAACAATACAGATCACATGAGAGGGAGAGAGAGTGAGTGAGTGAGAGAGAGAGAGAGAGCGTGTATATAAAGTTAGGAAACTTGGATAGTTTGATAGTGCGAGTAAATAAATGACATAGAGCATAGTTGAGGAACAAATCATAATAATGTAAACAATAGTTTGGACAGAAGGAAGACAGTGATAGTTGATAAAATTGTCAATATGGAAAGTGCAAAGTTCAAAGGGGAATCGTTCACCCTGTACAATAAAAGGGTGATGCTGATAGTAAAGTCTTAAATATCCATATTAGTCACTCAATTTGACAAGTACATTGTTTAGTTTAAAGATAAAAAAGAAAGAAAATTGATTTTATTACTCGTCAAAATAATCTTTCCTTATTTCCAATTCGAAATCCCTTTCAGTTTCTTGAATCAAACATTTCTAACTTATGATTTGACAAAAAACCGAGTTACATGCGACAACAAATTATATCGATTGCTCTGAATTTTTCTAACAAAGCAAATATTTATCAAGTGTTCATTTTAGTGTTCAATTTAGTTTTTCGTTTTCGTTTTTAGTTTTAGTTTTAGTTTTCATTTCAGTTTTCATAAGTGTTTCTTTTACAGTGTTAATTTTAAAGTGAAAGAAGATTTTGTGAAATTACCGAACAGAATTACTGACAAATAAGAAATTCAGTAAAAATAGTGATGCACTTTGACGAAAAAATGCCAAACAAAGTATTGTTAGTCAAACAATAAGAAATAGGAGATAAAATTTAGAAGTAGGGAGTATCAGATGATAACCGAAGGAAGATAAAATAACACAACAAATATAAGAAAGTGAAAAGAGAAGAGATTAAAAGAAGACAAAAAGAAAAAAGTCAAGTAGATGTTAAAGTGTCTTGGACTAAGAAAGTATACTCTCAAGTGCAAGGGTGATGCAGAAGCAACCAAAGGAAGAAGAATTCGTTCAAGAAATTTAATTTAAGCGAACCGCTTCATTTAATTAAAGAAGATGGAGGAGATGATGATGATGATGACGACGACAACAACGGCAAATCCGTCGCCAATAACCGGACAAACATCCATTATTCTTTTACTATCAAAAATTGGTGCCATGTTTCTCTTGGGTTTTGGCTCATTAATTTTGGGCATGTTACCTCTAATTGTTGGCCGCTACAGAATGAGGAAACAAGACGGACGTCGTGGGATAACAAGTGATTCAAGTACTTCAACGAATGTATCCTCGTCTACAGTTCATATACATTCCCACTCACCGCAAGTAATTATCTTTTCACAACATTTCTAGAACATCCTTTTATTTTTTACATCCACCAAAATTAGAAAAATGTATTTCTGCCCCTTCTCGAAGGGATATCAAATTGAGACAATAGTTGCGATGCAACTATTGTCTCAATTTGATATCCCTTCGAAACTTTCGAAAAATATTTCGATCGTTATTTTTAATGCCCAAGTATTATAGACGGAGAGCTAGCTACATAAAAATGCATGTTATAAGGTACATGAAAAATTAATATTTAGATAGGTTCCATTTGAGTCCCTAAGTACCGAATGCGAAGTCTGCCTGCGCGTTCTGGAAGATTAAGCCCGCGAATTGACGATCGAAAATGATAAATTTGATAAGGAAAACATGTGATAAAGGTCATGGATAAAAGTTATAAAATTTAAAAGTATTTATCACCAGTAAGCTTATAAAATTTTGGCAGACAATTTTTTGGACGACAAAGTATTGGCAGACAGTGTCAAAGTTGCGTAATCCGTAGTGAAAAAAAGATCATAAGAGTCATGGCTAAAAATTAATGGAAATAGTTAATGAACTCTTATGGAAGCTATATGTCAAGTGGCAGACAAAAATTCGGATGATAACATCGAGGCAGACAACGATAAAAAGCGCGGTTCCCATGCGATTTCGCTGATTTCGCGCTATTTGCACTAAATAGTTAATTTTTGAAAAATGTGAAATTTTTTTGGGCTACATTAATTTTTAAACATAATTTAATGATTTTATAAACTTTTGAATGAATATAATTTATTTTAAATTAAATTTTTTATAAAAATAAAAAAAATAAAAATTGAAAATGTGATTTTTGTATAGAATTATTAATTTTTTTAATAAATAGATAATAGATTGAAACTTCTGAGAAAAATGTATCCTAATTTAAAAAAAGAAAGAGCAAAATCGGTCAGTTGGTTTAAAAGTTAGACCAACTTTTCAGAATTTGAAAAGTTGGTATCAATTCTGGCGTGAGCGATTGCTGCCGCGTGTCGCTGGATTCCCCCACTCTGCCCACCTAAGGAAGGTAAAATCTCGCACTCACTTTTACCTCTATTTTAAACAACTAAATAGTGCAGTATGGATTCCATAATTTTTTTGGTAATAGTGTTGTTAAGAATCTTTATATTTGTATAAAAAAAATTGTAAAATGTTAATAAATAAAATGTCACGATTAGAAATATTTAAAAAAAATTATTTCCCCCCCCTTGGAGTTAGGTGCAATTTTTTTCTTTTAAAATTTCAAAAAAATATGTTTAATTAAATTACTTTTTTTCCCGATATTATGAAACAAAAATTGGCTGAGATACGCTTAATTGTTTATAGTGGGAAATATTACCTCTTTTCTGCAACTATTTTTATGCAAATAAACAAGAAAAATCATTTAGTGTGTATATGTAAAGGATAGATCTCATCTTCGCAAGTGAAACGATATTTTGAAAAATGTGATTTTTTGAGTTTCCTTCATTTTTCATACATAAAAAAAAACATTGTTTTTAGTAAACAAATGGATTTATTTAAAAACTATTTATCCCATTGGGCTCAAATTTGATACACTCTTTAAAGGTATCAAGGGCAATACTTTCTGTCAGTTTAAAAGATAGAGCTTAAAAAGACATATAAAATGATAGGTCGCAAAAAATTTTCAATTATTTGTTCATGAGAAAATTAATTTAAACAGATAAAAATTGCAATTTCTTAATTGTTTAATAATTTGTTTAATTTTAATGAGATGACTTTTAAACTGACAGAAAGTATTGCCCTTGATACCTTTAAAGAGTGTATCAAATTTGAGCCCAATGGGATAAATAGTTTTTAAATAAATCCATTTGTTTACTAAAAACAATGTTTCTTTTTATGTATGAAAAATGAAGGAAACTCAAAAAATCACATTTTTCAAAATATCGTTTCACTTGCGAAGATGAGATCTATCCTTTACATATACACACTAAATGATTTTTCTTGTTTATTTGCATAAAAATAGTTGCAGAAAAGAGGTAATATTTCCCACTATAAACAATTAAGCGTATCTCAGCCAATTTTTGTTTCATAATATCGGGAAAAAAAGTAATTTAATTAAACATATTTTTTTGAAATTTTAAAAGAAAAAAATTGCACCTAACTCCAAGGGGGGGGAAATAATTTTTTTTAAATATTTCTAATCGTGACATTTTATTTATTAACATTTTACAATTTTTTTTATACAAATATAAAGATTCTTAACAACACTATTACCAAAAAAATTATGGAATCCATACTGCACTATTTAGTTGTTTAAAATAGAGGTAAAAGTGAGTGCGAGATTTTACCTTCCTTAGGTGGGCAGAGTGGGGGAATCCAGCGACACGCGGCAGCAATCGCTCACGCCAGAATTGATACCAACTTTTCAAATTCTGAAAAGTTGGTCTAACTTTTAAACCAACTGACCGATTTTGCTCTTTCTTTTTTTAAATTAGGATACATTTTTCTCAGAAGTTTCAATCTATTATCTATTTATTAAAAAAATTAATAATTCTATACAAAAATCACATTTTCAATTTTTATTTTTTTTATTTTTATAAAAAATTTAATTTAAAATAAATTATATTCATTCAAAAGTTTATAAAATCATTAAATTATGTTTAAAAATTAATGTAGCCCAAAAAAATTTCACATTTTTCAAAAATTAACTATTTAGTGCAAATAGCGCGAAATCAGCGAAATCGCATGGGAACCGCGCTTTTTATCGTTGTCTGCCTCGATGTTATCATCCGAATTTTTGTCTGCCACTTGACATATAGCTTCCATAAGAGTTCATTAACTATTTCCATTAATTTTTAGCCATGACTCTTATGATCTTTTTTTCACTACGGATTACGCAACTTTGACACTGTCTGCCAATACTTTGTCGTCCAAAAAATTGTCTGCCAAAATTTTATAAGCTTACTGGTGATAAATACTTTTAAATTTTATAACTTTTATCCATGACCTTTATCACATGTTTTCCTTATCAAATTTATCATTTTCGATCGTCAATTCGCGGGCTTAATCTTCCAGAACGCGCAGGCAGACTTCGCATTCGGTACTTAGGGACTCAAATGGAACCTATCTAAATATTAATTTTTCATGTACCTTATAACATGCATTTTTATGTAGCTAGCTCTCCGTCTATTATGAAAGCGATACGACAACTTTTAAAATACTATTAAGTCTTTAAATACTTTACCAGTGATTCGTCCAGATAAAGAAAATCAATTATCGATTTTCCTTTACTGGAAAGGTATTCATTTATAAGAACATTACAAAGATAATTAATTTCTAAGTTTCGATTTACAAATATTTGCATTTTTTTCAAAAAATAATTCCTTTCCTTAAGGAAGATTTCGACTATATCAGCAATTAGTGACATCTATTAGACGTCAATTGAACTCTTTGGTTTAGAGTCAGGTGTTATTCTTAAGATAATTACTCCGATATGGTTGTCGGTAAATAATTATATTTTTGAATTTAATTTTTGATCTGAAAAAATAAGCTGCGTGAACGACTGCACTGTGCATCTGTGAGGACTCGAACCCCAGTTAATAGCTGCCTTTCGCGGGACTAACGCCTACCAATGCACCATGCCAACACAGCCTGGACGTTCACGTTTCTTATAATCTCAGATCAAGCCCATACACTAGTCGAAGAGCTGTATAGTTAATGTAGGAAATTATTTGCTGATTGAGAATTTTAATTAAGGAAGATTTCGACTATATCAGCAATTAGTGACATCTATTAGACGTCAATTGAACTCTTTGGTTTAGAGTCAGGTGTTATTCTTAAGATAATTACTCCGATATGGTTGTCGGTAAATAATTATATTTTTGAATTTAATTTTTGATCTGAAAAAATAAGCTGCGTGAACGACTGCACTGTGCATCTGTGAGGACTCGAACCCCAGTTAATAGCTGCCTTTCGCGGGACTAACGCCTACCAATGCACCATGCCAACACAGCCTGGACGTTCACGTTTCTTATAATCTCAGATCAAGCCCATACACTAGTCGAAGAGCTGTATAGTTAATGTAGGAAATTATTTGCTGATTGAGAATTTTAATTAAGGAAGATTTCGACTATATCAGCAATTAGTGACATCTATTAGACGTCAATTGAACTCTTTGGTTTAGAGTCAGGTGTTATTCTTAAGATAATTACTCCGATATGGTTGTCGGTAAATAATTATATTTTTGAATTTAATTTTTGATCTGAAAAAATAAGCTGCGTGAACGACTGCACTGTGCATCTGTGAGGACTCGAACCCCAGTTAATAGCTGCCTTTCGCGGGACTAACGCCTACCAATGCACCATGCCAACACAGCCTGGACGTTCACGTTTCTTATAATCTCAGATCAAGCCCATACACTAGTCGAAGAGCTGTATAGTTAATGTAGGAAATTATTTGCTGATTGAGAATTTTAATTAAGGAAGATTTCGACTATATCAGCAATTAGTGACATCTATTAGACGTCAATTGAACTCTTTGGTTTAGAGTCAGGTGTTATTCTTAAGATAATTACTCCGATATGGTTGTCGGTAAATAATTATATTTTTGAATTTAATTTTTGATCTGAAAAAATAAGCTGCGTGAACGACTGCACTGTGCATCTGTGAGGACTCGAACCCCAGTTAATAGCTGCCTTTCGCGGGACTAACGCCTACCAATGCACCATGCCAACACAGCCTGGACGTTCACGTTTCTTATAATCTCAGATCAAGCCCATACACTAGTCGAAGAGCTGTATAGTTAATGTAGGAAATTATTTGCTGATTGAGAATTTTAATTAAGGAAGATTTCGACTATATCAGCAATTAGTGACATCTATTAGACGTCAATTGAACTCTTTGGTTTAGAGTCAGGTGTTATTCTTAAGATAATTACTCCGATATGGTTGTCGGTAAATAATTATATTTTTGAATTTAATTTTTGATCTGAAAAAATAAGCTGCGTGAACGACTGCACTGTGCATCTGTGAGGACTCGAACCCCAGTTAATAGCTGCCTTTCGCGGGACTAACGCCTACCAATGCACCATGCCAACACAGCCTGGACGTTCACGTTTCTTATAATGGTGCATTGGTAGGCGTTAGTCCCGCGAAAGGCAGCTATTAACTGGGGTTCGAGTCCTCACAGATGCACAGTGCAGTCGTTCACGCAGCTTATTTTTTCAGATCAAAAATTAAATTCAAAAATATAATTATTTACCGACAACCATATCGGAGTAATTATCTTAAGAATAACACCTGACTCTAAACCAAAGAGTTCAATTGACGTCTAATAGATGTCACTAATTGCTGATATAGTCGAAATCTTCCTTAATTAAAATTCTCAATCAGCAAATAATTTCCTACATTAACTATACAGCTCTTCGACTAGTGTATGGGCTTGATCTGAGATTATAAGAAACGTGAACGTCCAGGCTGTGTTGGCATGGTGCATTGGTAGGCGTTAGTCCCGCGAAAGGCAGCTATTAACTGGGGTTCGAGTCCTCACAGATGCACAGTGCAGTCGTTCACGCAGCTTATTTTTTCAGATCAAAAATTAAATTCAAAAATATAATTATTTACCGACAACCATATCGGAGTAATTATCTTAAGAATAACACCTGACTCTAAACCAAAGAGTTCAATTGACGTCTAATAGATGTCACTAATTGCTGATATAGTCGAAATCTTCCTTAATTAAAATTCTCAATCAGCAAATAATTTCCTACATTAACTATACAGCTCTTCGACTAGTGTATGGGCTTGATCTGAGATTATAAGAAACGTGAACGTCCAGGCTGTGTTGGCATGGTGCATTGGTAGGCGTTAGTCCCGCGAAAGGCAGCTATTAACTGGGGTTCGAGTCCTCACAGATGCACAGTGCAGTCGTTCACGCAGCTTATTTTTTCAGATCAAAAATTAAATTCAAAAATATAATTATTTACCGACAACCATATCGGAGTAATTATCTTAAGAATAACACCTGACTCTAAACCAAAGAGTTCAATTGACGTCTAATAGATGTCACTAATTGCTGATATAGTCGAAATCTTCCTTAATTAAAATTCTCAATCAGCAAATAATTTCCTACATTAACTATACAGCTCTTCGACTAGTGTATGGGCTTGATCTGAGATTATAAGAAACGTGAACGTCCAGGCTGTGTTGGCATGGTGCATTGGTAGGCGTTAGTCCCGCGAAAGGCAGCTATTAACTGGGGTTCGAGTCCTCACAGATGCACAGTGCAGTCGTTCACGCAGCTTATTTTTTCAGATCAAAAATTAAATTCAAAAATATAATTATTTACCGACAACCATATCGGAGTAATTATCTTAAGAATAACACCTGACTCTAAACCAAAGAGTTCAATTGACGTCTAATAGATGTCACTAATTGCTGATATAGTCGAAATCTTCCTTAATTAAAATTCTCAATCAGCAAATAATTTCCTACATTAACTATACAGCTCTTCGACTAGTGTATGGGCTTGATCTGAGATTATAAGAAACGTGAACGTCCAGGCTGTGTTGGCATGGTGCATTGGTAGGCGTTAGTCCCGCGAAAGGCAGCTATTAACTGGGGTTCGAGTCCTCACAGATGCACAGTGCAGTCGTTCACGCAGCTTATTTTTTCAGATCAAAAATTAAATTCAAAAATATAATTATTTACCGACAACCATATCGGAGTAATTATCTTAAGAATAACACCTGACTCTAAACCAAAGAGTTCAATTGACGTCTAATAGATGTCACTAATTGCTGATATAGTCGAAATCTTCCTTAATTAAAATTCTCAATCAGCAAATAATTTCCTACATTAACTATACAGCTCTTCGACTAGTGTATGGGCTTGATCTGAGATTATAAGAAACGTGAACGTCCAGGCTGTGTTGGCATGGTGCATTGGTAGGCGTTAGTCCCGCGAAAGGCAGCTATTAACTGGGGTTCGAGTCCTCACAGATGCACAGTGCAGTCGTTCACGCAGCTTATTTTTTCAGATCAAAAATTAAATTCAAAAATATAATTATTTACCGACAACCATATCGGAGTAATTATCTTAAGAATAACACCTGACTCTAAACCAAAGAGTTCAATTGACGTCTAATAGATGTCACTAATTGCTGATATAGTCGAAATCTTCCTTAATTAAAATTCTCAATCAGCAAATAATTTCCTACATTAACTATACAGCTCTTCGACTAGTGTATGGGCTTGATCTGAGATTATAAGAAACGTGAACGTCCAGGCTGTGTTGGCATGGTGCATTGGTAGGCGTTAGTCCCGCGAAAGGCAGCTATTAACTGGGGTTCGAGTCCTCACAGATGCACAGTGCAGTCGTTCACGCAGCTTATTTTTTCAGATCAAAAATTAAATTCAAAAATATAATTATTTACCGACAACCATATCGGAGTAATTATCTTAAGAATAACACCTGACTCTAAACCAAAGAGTTCAATTGACGTCTAATAGATGTCACTAATTGCTGATATAGTCGAAATCTTCCTTAATTAAAATTCTCAATCAGCAAATAATTTCCTACATTAATAATTCCTTTCCGATAATATAAAAGGATGTTCTAATTGTTCTCAAATTCTTGTATACTAAAGACTGAATATTTAGGGACTGTTAACATCTCTACTGCTGTGCTTCGGAGGAGGTGTGCTCCTCTTCACGACATTCCTTCACCTTGCACCCGAGGTTCGACAGAGTGTCGAAAGACACCAGGCTAATGGACAATTAGCGACACTAGGCTCACTGAGTCTGGCAGAACTTCTCTTCTGCGGAGGATTTTTCTTCGTCTACCTGGTCGAAGAAGCTGTTCATGCAGCTCTGACGAACAAACCCGAATCATCCGAAACACTCCTTTACCGAACCGTCTCCGTTCGTCGATGTAACAACAACAACAATAACAACAACAACCAAGGAGGAACTTCGACAACAACATCAACAACCACAAGATCATGGAAAAGAACCGACGGAAATTGCAACGAGAACAAAAAGCAGATGGATCATCATCAAAATAACGAAAGACTAAAAGTCCTACCGCCAATTTACCTTCTTTCATCATCATCGGAAACACCGATCACAGCACACGACATGAAATACGATCTCGAATCCCTGACAAAAGATGAGAATCGAACTCAAAGGGCGGAGAATTCAATTCGTGGTCTACTGACAGTTCTAGCCTTGTCGTTTCATGCAATTTTCGAGGGCCTTGCCGTCGGTTTGGAACCGTCCTTGAATTCGGTCGTCTACCTGGCGGCTGCAATTGCCACACACAAATTGGTGATCGCCTTCTGCGTAGGCATGGAACTCTACGTGGCGGGGACATCGAGTAAAACTATTCTCGGATATCTGTCTGTCTTCTCAATGGTCACGCCATTTGGAATTGTCGCTGGCATGGCCTTGGGGCACTTCAAGAATGACAGCGAAAATCTGGGACCGGTCCCAACTATCCTTCAGGGCATGGCAGCCGGCACGCTACTCTATGTTGTTTTCTTTGAAGTACTTGCCCGCGAGAGAGCCAATGAAAAAAGTGGTCTTCTTCAACTAGCCGCAATACTCGTTGGATTTATGTTGATGCTTGGACTTCAGCTCGCCAGTGAGTCACTAAACATCATTTTTAACAATATTCCACATTCATCCCTAGTATCTTATATGAATCAATGTTCACTGATGCACCATATTCAATCTAATACCTAGACTAATAAAAAAATCTTCTAAAAATACTTCTAAAAATACTTCTAAAATCTTCAAATTTAATCCGAAAAAGTTGTTGACGAACTAATGACAAAAACACATCTAAACTCTTCAAATTTAATCCGAAAAGTTGTTGATAAACTAATGAAAAAAATACATCTAAAATCTTCAAATTTAATCCGAATAGTTGTTGACAAACTAATGACAAAAATATATCTAAAATCTTCAAATTTAATCCGAAAAGTTGTTACTCGTGTATAGTATTAGTAACCTGAATACGTACAATTATAAAATATAGAAAAACTATAGAATAGAAAAAGAAACTAGAAAAACTATTATAGAACTATTTTAACCATAAAAGTAATTATAGAAAAAAATACAAGAGAAGATAAGGGCTAAAATCAAAAAGTGTTTTTGAGAACATGCCTGAAAATTATTTTTCTCCTTAAATTCGAATCACTGTTGTACATTTATAATAAAATCTAGAATAAAAGAAAACACTCGCATCTAACATTTTATGCATGAACGCACCTGCCACTAACATTATGCATTTGTAGCACATCTTTTCTATAGATAAAAATGTCATGTTTTTAAAATTATTTCCAACTCGCAGGAGAATTTTAAATCTCATGAATTTCAACATTTAACTTGTTCTTTTCTTTATTTTTAACTTAAAAAGCGTCGAATTCCAACGAATTGATAACAATATTTCGATCATAATTCATAAATCCATTAATTTTTGCTATCAGTTTGATTCAATTTGACTCAATTTGGTATCAATTTCACAACAATTTGATATCATTTTGACTCAATTTAATACTCTAAATTTGAATCAGCTAAAAATTATAATTTAAACTACAATTTGACATCATTTTGACTCAATTTACTCTAAATTTGAATCAGCTAAAAATTATAATTTAAATAGACAATCAGTGACTGTATTATTTGCTTCTGAATCAGTTAAAAATAACTGATTTTCAGTGAAAGAAAAACTGTTTTTCAGTAAACAAATAACTGAAAAATTAATTAAACTTGACTACTCTCTATTTAACTAATAATTAGTCATTATTAACTATTTCATAAGTAAAATATTACTATTTGAATTAGTGACTAATTTTTTGCTTCTAAATCAGTTATTTCCAACTGATTCAAATTTAGAGAGTAGTATCAATTTGACCAAATTTGGTATCAACTTAATTTGATATTAAGAAATCCGCACGATTTAAATTATTTTTGACTCCCAGCAAAATTTTTTTTAACTTTGACCTACTTTCTCCCTCGATTTTGTTTTTTCTTCTCCTTCTAACATTTTAATTGATGAGAGACTAAAAAGAAAAATAGATCCAAAATCCAAAAGTTACAGAAAAATAATGTAAAAACCAAAAATAATGTAAATCTTGCGGAGGCCTTTGATTAAAAAAATTTTTTTTTAAATTAAAAATTAAAATTTTTTTAAAAATATAAATCTTTAATATAGAGTAAAAAATAAAGGGATAAAAAATGTAGATCTGTGGGAGAAAGGAGTGATCCGCCACAGATCCTAAAAATTCTACATGAAGAATAAAATCCGAACCGAAATCTAAATTTATAAAGTAAAAAAAACAGAATTATAATTTTAAAAAAAGAAGTTAGGGTTCCGCGATGTCAAACTACGCTCCTGGAGCGTATGAAGCGCTACAATCTTTATTCCACCAATTTACATCAGTCCGGTATGGTCTAGTGGCTAGGATACCTGGCTTTCACCCAGGAGGCTCGGGTTCGATTCCCGGTACCGGAAATTTTTTTTTATTTTTACACCTAAAATTTTAATAAATTATTTTAACATTTATCGTATAAAGTTAAAAATTTTTTTGAAATCAACGATCGCTCCGAGTCAATGTGAATAAGAATTTATTTTTTTTACGTTTCAACAGCACAGTTGTCCCCTTCAGAAACTAATAAAATTTCGAAAATATATTTGTTTTTAAAAAATCCCTGAAAAGTTGGCGTCGGCGCTTATTTTTTTAACAAAACGACAAAAAATTATTTAATTTTTCTTAAAATTTAAGGTTATTAAATCACTTTTCAAAAATTTTTTTTCTACTTGAATGAAGAAAGTGAAATTAGTCATCATTTTTACAACTAAAAATAAAAAATAGTTTTCGATGATCAGCGTCAACGCCAAGTTTAGGAACCTTTTTTAACTAATAAATTAAATAAACAAATAAAATATTCTTCTTAAATGGGTTACAGAAAAATTAACAAATAAGTGATCCAAAGGGACCAACGATATTTTAGCAAAGAAAGTTGAAGTCCACAACGTTGATCAACGCAAACGGTTTTTTATTTTACACGAATATTATATTTTTGTAAAGTATACAACAATTATTATTAAAATATAAATAAAACTCTCCTATTTCAATAAATTTTTGTGACAGCATTGTTGCTTTATACTTTTTTTCTATTAATTAACACTTAAAAAACTTTTTTCGTTGATAAACGTTGTGGACTTCAACTTGGTTTTTAGCAATTCGTTTTATTTTTAACTTAGAAAAGAAAAGTCACCACTATACTTTCTTCTCTTTAAAAAAATGTGTAAAACAATTAAAATAATAGAACATTATTAAAAAATTTTCTAGCGAAAAAGATAATTGAGAAAAAAATACAATGATGATAATAAATCTTGATATGAGTCTAAATGCCGTAAAACATAATTTTTCTAATATCAAATTGAGACAAAAAACGTATAAAAATAGTTTCATTTCGGCATTGCAACTATTTTGATACGTTTTTTTTTCTCAATTTGCTATCCATAGAAAAATTGGCAAACATATAAGCGAGAAAATTAGTGATGACACAGAAATTTGATAAATATATTATTAGACAAGACACCACCTAGAATCTGTCAGTGGGTTACTGGTGTAAGAACTGATTGAATAATTCCCAGTGAACTGGAATAATCAGACAGAACAGAGGAAGAAAGGCATAGAGTTCAAGATATGCTTTTCATCTATGACACATACGATTTAGTGAGTCTGATAAAGATCAAGAGCTGCTAAAATACCGGAAACGAAGAATTATTGTTTTATAATGCATCCCGATATATACGAATTGCGTCGTTTTCAACCAATTTTTTCGAAACATTAATCCTAATTCAACGCGTAACTTCCAGTGTGTTTGAAATCTACTTGCACAAACAATATATTTTAATAATTTATAGTTGTAACTCTCAATTGTCTTTTTTACAAAAAAGAAAATGATTTTAATTCTATAATCAGTTTTCAGAAATGATATATGTTCGAGAACAAAGATGTATGTGTGTAACAATCTATATACAGAGGAGGATAACTAAAAGCTAAATTAGAAAATTACAGTAGATTGTAAAGAAAACTGAATTCACTTTAATGTTCAAGATTGGACCATATTTTCTCTTCAAGTAGTTGACCAATTATGTCGAAAGTCTAGAAAAGGATAAACTACATTTTTATTTACAATTTTTTTTTAAACACATTTCTAATCACTAAGGACCAGTTTCATCAATCACCAAGTCCGATTAAAAGTTAATCAATGATTAAATCATTAACCGACCATTGGTCGGTTAAGGATTTAATCATTGATTAACTTTTAATCGGAGTTGGTGAACCTGGCCCCGACCATGATTGTTCGGTTAAGGATTTAATCACTGATTAACTTTTAATCAAAGTTGGTTCCTCCTGCGAATCCAAATTTTAATTACAGGCTCAGACTTTGAATAGATTAGGTTTTTAGACCAGGAAACCGATATGTTTAAAAGTTTTTTTACTCTTTTTGTTTTGAGCCAAAAAATGTGTTGAATTTCAAAAAAAGTTATAACTTTTGTTTTGGTAAATTTTAATTAGGATACAACTAGAAATCTTTCATCTTTAAGTCTCTCTTCTAATCCCTATCGGTGCAACTCAACCCCCAGTACGTCCTTGCAAATCTTTTTCCGCCTTCCACCCACTCCGGAGTTTGGGAGTTACGAAATCGATTCGACCCAAAAGCCCAAACGTGTACATTCAGTGTCAAGGTCAGTGGCGAAACGGAGGGAGAAATAGTTTCCCTTAAAGTTAAAATAACGAAAACTCGAATTATAAATACCATAATCGCGTGAGTTTTTCTTGTATCCGGTTTTATCAATTTCTATATTTTTTAATCAATTTGTTTCCTAAAATAAGTTCCGTTATTTCCGTTATTTTGGATCAGATTTTAATTGAATACTCGAAAAAAAAAACATTTTCTTGAAACAGCAATGTTTTTCTAAAATAGCGAATCTTAATAACTGAAAATTCATAGAATAGCGAATCTTAACTAAATCAAATGAAAATTCCACTAATATATTTTAGTGTAATTTAAATTATCTGTAACTTGCAGATACTTTTTTTCCGTGTATAATAAGAAAAAAAACAAACAAACAACAAAAGTGAATAATCGAGCGAAACAATAAAATATTCCATTAGGAACGCATACCTTGTAATAAACTGCAATATTATTATTATTACTTCAGGCAAATGTGTAAATACCGGTGAAGAAAATTAAAGTTGAACGACACCGATCGTTAATATAGTTACGTAAAACAAAAAAAAAAGATAAACATTCAATTTCAACTGTTATGCTCACGTGAGAAATTTACATACGATTTATTACTTAATTCTACAATACCTTCTTTCTTCGGAAGAACATAATTGCAGTGTTTAATATTTTCACACGCTCATCAGCTCTATTTATACGAAAAATTAATTTTCATTATAGTTTTTATGTAAAATAAATATTTAATCATTTTTTTTTCTCAAAAATAAATAATAACTAGAATTAGAACACAATTAGGACAAAATTAAAATCAGAACAGAATGAGAACAGAATCAGAACAGAATTAGAACACAATTAGGACAAAATTAGAATCAGAACAGAATCAGAACAGAATGAGAACAGAATTAGAACAGAATGAGAACAGAATCAGAACAGAATAAGAACAGAATGAAAACAGAATCAGAATAGAATCAGAACAGAATGAGAACATAATTAAAAGAGAATCAGAACAGAATGAGAACATAATTAAAAGAGAATCAGAACAGTATTAGATTAGTATTAGAATGGAATTTCCAATTGCTTTTCGAAATCGAGTGTTGTTGGGATGCAGAAGGTAAAACGAGAAATCGAGCGATGACAAGTGAAAAGGAATATGGTTCTTTTTTTGCTTAACATTCTGTAATCGAATGATGCAGAGCTGAAGCAACATATAGATATACATGAGGAACGTATATATATGACAGAGAATAATACGTGTAATGATTGAAAAGATCTAGTTATCTACATGTAAGCTTTCTTCTCTCGTGACGATGACCCGGGTTGAGGGTCGTTGGACCAAACGACCGACTTTCGACGGCTTTCTCAACATCTTTCGACTATTACGTTCCAATTTCTTTAACCTATGCCTAAAGAATTTAATCAAGCATAAATCGAGAATTATCAACTTGTTAAGATAGGTATACATTATTCACTGCCATAGACTCTCACTGAGCCTACAACGAAAAATATTTCTACAACCTTTTTACACACCGGCTCGTCTAACTAGTTACTGGTTTGAGCAAGCTTACTCTTAACATCTGTTGAAAAATAAAACAAAAACCCAAAAAATATTCAGGTCTTAACCCAAAAAAAAAGAATTTATACCTATTCAAAATTTGGTCCGCAGTACTCAACCAAACGGTTCTGTTGTTTCTACGATGGACAAAAGAAAAAAAAATAACAAGAACTTTGTTATCCGAACTAAATATTTGGAAAACAGGCCTCGCACTCATCTACTAAAACCAACTATTTACATACTATTTACATTAAATTTGTCAACAGTTGAAATAAAAAAATTATTTTCAAAAATTTTAATAAAGTTATTGGAACAAATTCAAAAAATTTTAATAAAATTCTTTAACGATTCAATTATTTTCACAAATTTTCCGTAGTTCAATGATTTTTAATGTCTACTATTTTAATAAACAATTTCCCAAAAGAATTGAATAATTTAAAAAAATTGTTTATAAAATTGTTCGCAAACATTCAATTATTTTCATAAATAAAATAATTTTAACATGAATTCAATTATTTAAAAGTTAAAATAATTTTAACATGAATTCAATTATTTAAAAGTTAAAACAGAATTTTCCTAATATTTTTCAGAAGAAAAATAATTTAAATAGATTTTTATAAAATTCAAATTTCGCAAGAATTCAATTATTTTTATAAATAATAAAATTCTTCTCAGGAATTCATTTATTTTCATGAATAATAAAATTCTTCTCAGGAATTCAATTATTTTCATAAATACAATTTTCAAAAAAATTTAATTATTTAAGACACAATTTTCATAAAATTTTTGGAAAAAATCGTTTCCTTAAAACGATTTTTTTAAAATTCTTCTCAAGAATGCAGTTATTTTCAAAGCTTTATTAAAGTTCTGCGACAAAAATTCAATTATTTTCATAAATAATAAAAATTTCACAGGAATTCAATCAATAAATTTTTTTTAATTTCTTTGCAATAATTTAATTATTTGCTTAATAATTAAAATTCCTTTTAGAATATAAATATTAAAAGTCATTGCAAAATTTCAATTACTTTTAAGTTTTAATACAATATTTTAATCGAATTTCTCAAAGAATGTAATTATTCTTAAAAATTTTATTAAAATTCGTCTCCAGTATTCAATTATTTAAAAATTTGTTGATAAAATTCAATTATTTTCAAAAGTAATAAAATTCTCGTCAAAATTTTAATTATCTTGATTAATAATAAATTTCTTTTCCGAAATTCAATTATTTACAAAAATTTTAAAAAAATTGTTGTAAAAATTTCAATTACTTTCAAAAATTTTCCTCAATTCAATGATTTTCAAGATCTACTATTTTAATAAAAATTTTCCAAAAGAATTCAATTATTTAAAAAAAATGCTGATAAAATTCTTCGCAAAAATTCAATTATTTTCATAAATAACCACAGAATTTCAATTATTTTTAATACAATTTTAAATAAAATCCGCAAAAAATTCAACTATTCTTAAAAATTTTTTTAAATTCTTTGAAATAATTCAATTATTCAAAAAAATATTAATGAAATTTTTCATAATAATTGAATTGTTTTCAATATAATTTTAATAAATTTTTTTGGAAAGAATTCAATTATTTTCATAAATAATAAAACTCATCGCAGAATTTCAATTATTTTAATTTAAGTCCGCTAAAAATGCAATTATTCTTAAAAATTTGAATAAAATTCTTCGAAAAAATTCAATTATTTAAAAAAATTTCATATAATTTATTTCTTAGAGTGTAATAATTATTTTCAATTCATTTTTAATTACATTTCTTGAATGAATTTCATTGTTATAAAAAATTTTAATGCAATTCTTCGTAAAAATTTAATTATTTTAAATAATGTTGATAAAGTTATTTATAAGAATTGAAATTTAAGAAATATTTAATTATTCAATAAATTATTTAGTTTTTTATTTAAATAATTGAATTCTATTTAGAACTTTCTAATAAGAATTGATTTAAAAATTAGAATTGAATAAAATAAAATGATTAAAGTTTTGAATAATTTCATTTATAAATTTCATGAAAAAAATATTTTTTCTTTAAATTATTCCATTTTTGAATGTAATTAAGAAATTATGAAAAAAAATTGAGTCGTCAAGTTTAATTTTTCAATAGCTACTTTTTTACTATACCTTCTTCTGTTTTTAAGCTACTTTTTGTTACTTTTTTAAAATTAATTATCGAGTACAAAGCCTTGGAAAAGCAAAATTTTTATTATCAAGCATGAAACAGTTTTCGCACAATTAGGAATTTAAATAATAAAACTTTGCCACAATTTTTTTCCCTCCGAATACAAAGAAATAACAGAGGAATATTTCACTTTCCGATAACGTGAGAGGATTCCATTTCCAAAAATACCGAATGTGTTAATTAAACTTGATGACCCTTGAGGGAATAAACGTGCGGATTATTTTTGAATGAATTACCCACTGAGAACCCTAAGGGAATATATTATATGTTTCGGTTCAATACGAGTGGAAAAAAAATAAATTAAACATCATATAATTAATACAAAAATTAAGATCACAATTTCCTACATTTTTATATCAATTAGTACGATTTACGCACAGAAACCTTAAAAACCGTGACTAAAACCAAAATATGATTCAAAAGTACTATAGCTATAATTTTTAAATTTAAAACTATGCATTAGGTCATAACTTTAGGACTTTTCTGCTAAGATTCAGTCTAAAAAATATTTCTATTATCCTAAACGATTTTAGTCAAAAACGGACTGAAAGTAAGATTTCTTTTTTACAGTTTAGAAAAATTAAAAATTAAATTAAAAAATTAAGAATTAATTAAAATTTTTAAAAAATCTGGTAAAATCGAGTAAAATTACTTGTAAAAGTATAACAGAGTGTAAAAAGAAATAAAAGAAAATACAATCGAACAACAAAAATCAAGTTATCGTATATAAAAGCCTATTGTGTAGGTGGCAAATGCGGAAACTTTGTAACAATAAATAACTATTTATCTATTCACTATGAAATTGTACACTAACTCTAAGGACATAAGTTTTCCATTGATAATTTTTATGCTCATGCGTTATGTCACTCATAAGATGCCCATATATGCATATATTATAGCCTCTTTTGTAACAAGTGAAACAAGCATTAAAACTTCAATTCAAGATATTCAACGAATATGAGAAAATTAATTTTTATTTTTAGCTTAATGCCGGAATGACTATTTATAAAACTCCAAAGTTACTTTATACTAACAAATTAGTAAAGTCATCTAATTTAAATAAACAGTCCTAATCCGAATTAGTAAAATATACTAAAAAGTCATCCTTAACCTTTAGAGGGCCGGGCTGGCCACTATACTGACCACCATTTATTTTCACGAATCTTTTAATCGAATTGATTTCTTATTTATTTATTTCTTATTAAATTTTTTTTTAATTAAAAAACTACTAAAATTTATGCAAATTAACCGGCCCTTCTAAAGGTTAAAAGTTTCCTTAAAATTAATGCAAAATGTTTATTTGTACATTCGGGACATAAAAAAAAAATTCAGTATACTTGATTGATATCAATTACGATGAAAATTGTTGAATCAAATTCAGAGTGTGGGAAATGATTTTATTATTCAAATTAGATAAGAAAACAAAGAAGTAATTAAAGAAAGAGTCTCTTATGGTTCCTTTTTGCATTACAGTGGCTCATTCGCATTCACATGGTCACTCGCACGGACAGGACCATCACGAAGAGGAGGGCAAAGGTCACGATCACGAACACGAGAATGATGAGCATCATGATGTGATTAGTAAGTCAACTTCAAGAACTTTAAAATTGATTGAGTAAAAATTAAAAAAAAAATTTTAATTTAAAATTGATTCTTAAACAGACTTGCCACAAAAATTTAACTTTGTTTTTCCCTGACTTTTTTATGATTTTTGGACAGAATTTTTGACTTTTTCCCTGACACTAAAAAAATTCTGATTCACTCTAAAAATAATATTCTAAAATATTTAATTACGAGTTTTTTTAATTGTAAAATTCTTCGAAAACAATTTTTTTATTTAGCATAATTATTTAATTATTATTTTTCCATTGCAATTAAGATTTTCAATAATTCGAGAAAATTCTTCAATTTCAATAAATATGCTAGAAAACAAAAACTTCAAACAAATTTTTAAAAAATTTAATTAAACTTTTTCAAAAAACTTAATTCTACAGAATTGTTAGTTAAAAGAATGAAAAATTCAAATAAATTTTTAAAAAATTTAATTAAACTTTTTCAAAAAAAATTAATTCTACAGAATTGTTAGTTAAAAGAATGAAAAATTCAAATTTTCAAAAATTTTAAATTAAAACCTTTCCAAAAATCAATTATTTCTAAAAAATTCACAATATAAAAATGCTTTTAATATTCAATTATTTTCAATTTTATTCAAAATTATTTATAAAATTTTAACTGAAATTCATTTTAAAATTAATTTTTATTGGAAAATACTACGAGAATTCAATTATTTAAATACAAAAATAAATAATTTATTGGTTTCTTAAAATTGTAATCTAATAAAGAATTTTATCAACAAATTTTTTAATAATTGAATTCTTTTGATGAATTTTAATAAAAGTTTGAAGAATAATTACAGTTTTCGAGGATTATTTTAATTCTGCGATTATTTATGAAAATAATTGAATTTTATTATTTATGAAAATTATATATAATTTATGAAAATAATTGAATTATTTTAAAGAAATTTATTGAAAATTTGTAAAATAATTTAATTTTTGACAAGAATTTTATTACTTTTGAAAATAATTTAATTTTATCTACAAATTTTTAAATAATTGAATAAATTTGACCAATTTTAATAAAAATTTTAAGAATCATTACATTTTTCGAGGAATTCGATTAAATTTGAACTAAAAATAATTGAAATTCTGCAATTATTTTTTAAATCAATTTTTATTAGAAAATTCTACGAAAATTCAATTATTTAAATACAAAAATAAATAATTTATTGAATAATTGAATGTTCCTTAAAATTTAATTCATTCGACGAATTGTATTAATATTTGAAAATAATTGAAATTCTGCGATGAGTTTGATTAATTCATGAAAATAATTGAATTCCTAAAAAGAAAATTATTATTTAAAAAAATAATTGAAATTTTGATGAAAATTAAACAAAAATATTTAAAAATAATTGAATTTCGAAAAATAATTTTATTATTTATAAAAATAATTGAAATTTTGACGAAAATTAAAAAAAATTAGAAAATAATTGAATTTCGGAGAATAATTTAATAATTAAATAATTAATTAATTTTAATTTAATAATTTTTATAAAATAAAAATACTTTTGAAAATAATTGAATTCTTGTGAAGAATATTGTTATTTATAAGAATAATTGAATTTTGCAAAGAAATAATTTTTATAAAATAAAAATACTTTTGAAAATAATTGAATTCTTGTGAAGAATATTGTTATTTATAAGAATAATTGAATTTTGCAAAGATTTTTTTTTTAATTCCTAAAAGTAATTGAATTCTTGTGAAGAATATTCTTATTTATAAAAATAATTGAATTTTGCAAAGATTTTTTCTTTAAATTCCTAAAAGTAATTGAATTCTTGTGAAGAATTTTATTATTTATCAAGATAATTACATTAAAATTTTTGAAATAATTAAATAATATTAAAAAATTCTAAAAATGTAATTTTAACTTTAACTAAATTAAAAATTTTCCTTTAATTTACAGAACCCATAATTGAGAGGGTATCGGGTTCAGTAGCAGACGCTGTTACAAAAGCTTTATCAACATCAACAAAAAAGATTTTGGAGACGACAACAACAAAATCAATTCCCATTATTTCGTAGGGAAACATCGCCAAAGTGAAATATTCAAAGACTTAATTTAAAATCTCCTTCAAAATCACTCAGTACCTGCTCGCGCATTATGCACAACAAACAGCAGGAAAAAATGAGGATTTCAATTAATTGTATATTCTAAGCTGTGATTTAAGACTAAACTAGTGATAGTGACAATCACTGAAATTTAAAGAAAAAATTACAGCTTGAATTTATATTATTAGAAATAAGTTCATTTTTTTTTCTTCAAACACAAAAGAAAACCAATTCTAAAAATTACAAAATTGGATTATATATATACAAATTCATCTAAAACTGGAATAATCCAAAACGAGTTTCATTTCGAATCGAAAAAAACAGAATATCCATAATATTAATTTACATAATATAATGCAAATGTTTTTTTATAAAATGTACACTAAACTTTTCAGTTTTAAGAAAACAGTGATTGTTAATGCGATATATTAACGCACAAGCGCCTTTTGTACATAATTCATAAGCGAATTTTTAGCAAACAGAAAGTTATATATACAATGACTCTTGTCACTCTCTATCTCTCTCTCATCAAACCAAATGGATCTCCAGAGAAAAAAAAACGTACGAGATGAGCTATTTATATAAATAATTTGTAAAGATTTTTAATGTGAACCGAGTTTAAATATATATTTTACGACAAGAAGAAGGGAGAAAAATACTCAATTTTTTTTCAAAATATACATATTTTTGTGAAAAAATAATTTAAATTTTTCAAAAAAGAATTTAATAACTGAAAAAGTATATTTTTGGATTACAGGCCCTTTTTTTCATTTTCTACTTGTCGTGACAATATTGCAAACAAAATTTTGTTTTTCAATTAAATTATATTTTGAGGAGTTTCATTATAAGATTAATAATAAATGTTAATATAGTATATTTTAAGATTGTTTATAATAATAAAAAATCTTTTTACTCAAAAATAAGTGTCTTTACTGTATTTTATTATTTTTGTGATCCAAAACGTGATTGCAACGTTTAAATAAACAAAATATTTTCTATCAAAAATATTTTCATAAATTACTGATTGCAATAAAAAACAATAAAAAACGTAAATTTTACATTGAGAAACTTTATAATTAATTTTTTTGACAGTGACGCAAAATTATAGTAATAAAAATTTAATTTGATAGAGAAATAAATAAATTTCCTTCATTTGAACGTTCCAGACATCGTACTCGATAATTAATTTTAAAAAAGCACCTTAGAGACAGAAAAAAGTAGTAAAAAAGTAGCTGTCGAAAAATAAAACTATCGACTCAATTTTTTTATAATTTCTTAATTACATTCAAAAATGGAATAATTTTAAAAAAATATTTAAATACCTATTTATTTTGTCTACAGGAATTAAAGTATTTTAAATGATTTCAAATGATTTCAATGTATGTAACGCATTTTTGAAATTTAACTATTTCTAAAAATTACAAAAGTAATTCTTTCAAAATTCAATCATTATTTTCTTGAAATTTTCTAAATAAAATTATTCAAAACTTTAATCAATTTATTTTATACAATTATAATTTTTAAATCAATTCTTAGTAAAAATTTCTACGAGAATTCAATTATTTAAATACAAAAATAAATTTATTGAATAATTGCAAAAATTTCTTGAATTTAAATTCTTATAAAAAATATTATTAACATTTTTTAAAATAATTGAATTTCTACGAAGAATTGGATAACAATTTTTGGTAATAATTAAATTCATTCAATAAATGTAAATAAAAATGAATTGAAAATAATTATTACATTTAAAAAAAATATATATCAAATTTTTTGAAAATAATTGAATTTTTTCGAAGAATTTTATTCAAATTTTTAAGAATAATTGCGTTTTTAGCGGAATTAATTTAAAATTATATTAAAAATAATTGAAATCCTGCGATGAATTTTATTACTTATGAAAATAATTGAATTCTTACAAAAAAATTTATTAAAATTATATTTAAAAAAATTCAATTATTATGAAGAATTTCAATATTATTTTTTTTAAATAATTGAATTCTTTCAAAGAATTTTATTAAAATTTTTAAGAATAGTTGAATTTTTCGCAGAATTCATTTAAAATTGTATTAAAAATAATTTAAAGCCTGCGATGAATTTTATTATTTATGAAAATAATTGATTTCTTGCAACGATATTAAAATTGTACTAAAAATAATTGAATTCCCGAGAACAATTTTATTAAATTTATAAAAATAATTTAATTTTTGCGAAGAATTTTATAAAAAATCAATTTAAACAATTGATTTTTTTTTTTAAATATTAGGTAAATTCTGTTTTAAATAATTGAATTCATGTGAAAAATTTTATTAACTATAAAAATAGTTGAATTTTTTTAAAGAATTTTATTCAAATTTTTGTATTTGATTTTCTTGATGAATTTCAATAAAATTTTTAAAAATAATTACATTTTTTGACGAATCCAATTAAAACTGTATTAAAAATAATTGAAATTCTGTGATTAATTATGAAAATAATTGAATTTCTAAAAAGAATTTTGTTATTTATGAAAATAATTAAATTTCTGCAAAGAATTTTATTAAATTTTTTTAAATAATTGAATTCTTGGCAAAAATTTTATTATTTATAAAAATAATTGAATTCTTGTGAAGGATTTTATTAAAATTTTCTTAGTATTTGAATTTTTTAAAAGAATTTTATAAAACTTGAAAGGGTAAATTCAATTATTTCTATAATAATTTCATTAAAATTGTATTTAAAAAAAATGAAATTCTGCCATTATTTATGAAAATAATTAAATTTCTGGAAAGAATTTGATTAAATCTTGTTAAATAATTGAATTCTTTGGAAAAATTTTTTGTTTATAACAATAATTTAATTCTTGTGAAGGATTTTATTAAAATTTTCGAAGTATTTGAATTTTTTTAAAGAATTTTATGAAAATTGAGGGGAAAAATTCAAGTGTTTCTAATAATTTCATTAAAATTGTTTTAAAAATAATTGAAATTCTGCAATTATTTATGAAAATAATTTAAGCCCGGTAAAAAATTATATTATTTATGAAAATAATTGAATATTTGTCACCGAACTTTAATAAATTTTTTTAAATAATTGAATTCTTTCAAAGAATTTCATTAAAATTTTTAAGAATAGTTCAATTTTTTGCGGAATTTATTAAAGATTGTATTAAAAATAATTTAAATCCTGCGATGAGTTTTAATATTTACAAAAATAATTGAATTTCTGAGAAGAATTTTATTATTTTAAAAAATAATTGAATTCCTAAGAAGAAATTTATTATTTACAAAAATAATTGAATTCTTGCAACGATTATTATTAAAATTTTAAAAAATAATTGAATTCCTGACAATTTTATTATTTATAAAAATAATTGAATTCTTGCGAAGTATTTTACAAAAATCTATTTAAATAATTGATTTTTTTTGAAAAATATTAGGAAAATTCTGTTTTAAATAATTGAATTCCTGTGAATATTTTTTTATTTATAAAAATAATTGAATAGTTGAATCATTTTTATTTAAAAAGCACGGGCAATAAAATGCGAAATAATAATCGAAACGAAAATTTTAATTTCTTTTTGCGTTAAATATAATTTCTTTAAAAACAAATACTTTTAAAAAATATAAATCAGTAAATAAATAATTTAAACAAAAAAAAAGGGTAATAGAAATAATCAAAGTATTTTCGAACAATATTTCAGTGATTATTTTATTTCGAAGAAAGTGTCATAATATAATGAGAAAAGGAGAAAAAAAAGAATCTTCTCTCAAAATATAATATAAAATATGACGTATTATATTATCACGTGATTCGAATGTAATTTTTTGTTTGTGTTGCGCCTACGACAGCATCCACACAGTATTTATAATATATTTTTTACGTGATTATAATAATTATTTTATATCCAAATCGCGAACTTTTTTCACAATATTCTTTATTGTATATTTCTCGTCCCAGCGATTCTAGATACAAGAAACAATTCTACTTTATTTGATTATCAATCATTTCTATACACTAATTTCATTAGTAAAAGCGTCTCTCAGTGTACTAACTGGAAAAAAAAATTAATCGAAAAATTTTTGTTTTCTTTTTTTTTTGGTGAGATTTATATAAGAAATTTGTGTAACCAGTTTTACGAGATGATTTTTGTCAAGAAGAAAAAAAGAAATTGAACAAAGAGTTGAAATTCTTTAATCGTTCTTTTTTTCTTGATGACACATTTTTTTCTTTTTTTTTTGGTAATAACATTAACAAAAATTTAAAAAAAAAAAAAAATTATCGTAACTTCGATGATCTATCCAATTTATTTGACATTCTCATCTACATGTTGCAGATAGCTTGAACCAATTTTAATCAAAAGAATTGAAGTGCCCAGGCCCAAAATTGTGCACGTTGTGGGATTTGGAGGTGTAATTGAACGCAGTATCGCGCAAGCTAAAACTGATCCAAAGCTTAACAGAATGGCTCCAGTTGCACTAAAAAAAAAAGAAAAACGGTTTAATTATTATAAAATTGTCACTAAAAATACTAAAATTTTAAATATTTTCCAAAATTAAATAATTTCTTTATTTTTGCAAAACAAAAATTCATTCTTTTACGTTAATTGACTATCAGAAAAATTTTAAATTCAAACCTTTTTGAAATTCAACAACTCATAAGAATATTAAAATTACAAAATGCGAAGAAATCAATAACTACGAGTCTTCGACTCGGAGCGATTGATTTCTTCATGTTTTGTAATCATTATCTTAAATTATAAGAATATTGTTACTCTAACTTCTTTAAAATTATTTTCATCATTTCAATTGAATTATTATTTTCTAGAATTTTTATAACTAAAATTCTTCTTTAAATCAATTATCAATTATTTTTAATGATTCTTGAAAAAGTTCTTTGAAAATTTTCAAATCTACAGGGTGTCTACTAAATTTTGCTTGCCAAATTCCCGGTCATTTCCCGGTTTTTTCCCGGTTTTTCCCGGTTTTTTCCGGTTGAAAATATTAAATTTTCTTTTTTTAAAAAGCATGAATAACAAATTCTAGTCTATTTTGGCAACCTACCTTTGTAGTTTAATGTTATAAATTAATGCATGTAGGTATATATTCATAAAATTTAAAAAATTTAAAAGTAAATTTATTTAAAAAGTTCACAACCATGAAAATACTTTTAATTAAACGATTAAACAATTGCAATGTTTTCAATATGCTACCTCTTATAACATGGAAACAGTAGAGTCTTTGTGAAATATAAAACCAACTTAATTTGTACATTTATCACATAGCAACCATAATTTATATTTAAAATACGCATAAATAATTATATATTTTCATTTCTTAAAGAGTAGTAGTTTATAAACATGTATTAACTTCAATTTGAACGAGGTATAAAATATAATAGTATTTTAAGTTAATATAATATAAGCTTTATAAATTAACTTCAAGACTAGAAGAGTTATTTTTTCCGCAAACTTTTTAAAGTTTCGTCAATGTTAGCAACTTTTAGTGCAGTTTCTGACAACAGCTTTGCTTTTTTACTGTTTAATTCTTTTATATCCTTTTCCATTTTTCTTTGGTTCTCTTTAGCTTTTTCTTCTTCAAGTCTATCCTTCCTATGCTTTTCTAAAGCATCCTGCCATTTTCCGTGAGCATTCCTCATTGAATGAATTAATGATTTTGTTATGATTATGTTGGTAAGACCTCCTGAACTTGTTACCGAATCATAAATGATTCGATGCGCAATAAGAGTTTCTTCTTTTAAATTTTCAATGATCATCTCTTTATTCACAGAAAATCCCCTTTCTAAAGTTGCGTTTCCGTGCGACAATATAAAAAAAGTCTTTAAGACTTCTTTCAGACTTTTAGTTTCAATGTCTGGTCGAATTGAAAGTGTTTGCATCCAAAAATCATCCAAACGCGAATCGTTTCTGCAGTAAAGCTTCATTTGCTCAATGATTGATTGGTCTGATAATAAAGTTTTATATTCTCGATCTGCGTTTTGAATTAGTGCCGAAGAAAAAATATTCGCTTTTAAAAGAATATCTAAAGCAATACGTAGTTGCTTTTTCGCTTCTTTTACACAAAAAGCAATTTTATGAGGATTTAAGCAAGTTAAAGCTTCCGTCAAAGGATATTTTAAAGGCGTTCTCTCCAACAACTTGTTTACTAAATGTTGCAGACAGTTTCTACAATTTTGTTTAAATAGAAGAATTTCCTTAGGGCTCGTTCCTTCACACCTTTGTAATGCATAACAGGTAGCATAACCAAGATCAACATCTTTCGTCCACTTTAGATTTTCATATTTACCGTCAGTTTTCTTTAAAACATCGATCTTGTGCAGTCGAGTTTTTAGAATCACATCCTCTTTTACAAATCTTGTCATGCAGTTTTTTAGCATTAATGTTAGACTATCAAATAAAAAAGGTGCTAATGGAGCATCTGACTGAAATTCAGTTAAAAACGGTTCTAAGTCTTCAGCTAAAGATCGAAAAAATGAAAGTTTTGCAGGCAAAAGTTTATCAGTTAATGCATCAGCAACAATTGTAAAACTATTGCACGTAGGTTCTTTTTTAGTAGATTTTGCGTGATCAACATATTTAATCAGATGAGGTAGAATATTTTCAATTCGTCGTGCAACTTTAGAATTTTCTGTCCAACGAACTTGACAAAATTTTAAAGGAAATTCTTTGCAGCCAGTTATTTTGACAAAATCTCCGCGACGGGCAGGTACTTGTTTAAACAAATTATAGGACGCTCTTAAAAATGCATCTAAGTTCCATTCAGTTTTCTTAATACCTGTTTTAAAAGCTCCATTAACGCCGTGGAGTCCACACGAGCCTAGTTCCAGTAACTTTGGTGAATCAGGAGGTAAACGTAATTCCGAGTTAAATAAACGAATCAGTTTCCAGTTAACATGAGGTCCATCCATAGAAATTTGTAAGATTTTTTGAAGGTCAATTTCACTTAGACCAAATTTTAGTCCATCAAGAAGATCCTCTGCTGTTGTATGGTGAAGAAAAACAGATGTTAAATAGCGACAAGAAACCTGATTTTTATCGACATCCCAAAAACGAATATTCAAATCCATTTGATTTTTTTGTGCGACTTTATTCAGAGATTCATCAAAGCCGATTACTAAAAATTCACGATTTTTCAATTTGTTGACCAATTCCTTTTGGAAATATGGAGCAATGCCGAAAGCAACACCATACGATACTTTATCTTTGTGCAATTTAAGACTTTTGGCAATTTCACTGTCCGGAAACATTCGTTTAAAAAGAAGTACGTTACTTTCAGCAGATCGCAAAGACGTGTGTGTCATCACCGTTTCAATGCACCATAAGATTTCAGCTTCAGTCACAGTATCTTTTGTGAGATGTGAATCAAGTAAATGTTGTGATAAACGATTATTTAACGAAATAGAAGAACTGGTCTGAGATGATGGTTCTGATGGTTTTGTTACCACTGAATTTGAAATAGGCACTGTTTTCCTAGCAATATCCATTAAATCTTTATGTTTTTTACTTTTCGTATGACTGGTTAAAGCTGAGCGACCCATTGATTCAAATGTAAATGATTTATTGCACATAGTGCAAAGAGCATAAAATGGTCGTTTATCTTGCTCTACCCATGGAAATTCAACTTTCCAAGTTGCTTGAAACACCGTCTGACTTCGACTCATTGTAGACCGTTAGAAATTAAAGCTAAAAATTAAAAAAAAACTAATGTACATCGACTAAAATTTAATATAAAGAATTTCGGCTAATTAATTACTGCACCCGGTAAGAACGGATTAATCGAACTGTAATATCCAAAAATATCCGAGACGACTTGAATTTTCTATTTTCAGAAACTATAAAAATCTATTTCTTGTAATTGACAGTATATTATGGTAAGTAATAAGTTTACAATAGAAACGAAAGTAAATGTTAAAGTTTATTAAAGTAGAGCTCTTATTGGATTGGAAACAACATTAAAAAATAAAAAAAGTATTAAAAAATATTTATCAAATCAAGGAATGTAACAAGTGTCAAGGTAAAATAACCTTAAAAACGTTTATTTTAAAACTTGATTAATTAAAAAAAAATTTAGGTACATTTTCAATTAATTTTAATTTGAGCATTTTAAAATAAAAATAATCCATTGATTTGATATATAAAATATTTTAAATTAATTCAGGAAAATCGATTAAAAAATACTCGTTTTTAATCATGTTCATTTTTCGCAATATCACACTAATTTTCTAAGCAAAAACCACCAAATATCGAGAAAACTCAATTCAAGTAAAATTTTCATAAAATGTTTTGAATTAGATTTAAGAAAATAAAAATTTACAAAAATAAATACATATGTACCTGCAGAAAATTAAACAGTTTATCACTATTAAACGGATTAAACGCTTCTTACCGGGCTACGTAAATAACAAGTTCAATAAAAACATTATTTTTTAAAGAATCCATCGTTTCAATAATAGTATAAAAATAACAAGTTAATTACTAAAAACTTTTTTTAAATAAATTTTGTATAAAGAATTTATTTGCTAGTTGAAATTTAATACCTAACCTCAAATTCCAATAAGATACATGTGACTATGAATCCCACTATTTGGCTTAAACTTTTAAATACTATTATTAAAACTGATAGATTTATAGCACAGTATGTTTTCTAATACTTGAATTTATAAAAAATAGCTTACCGAATTGTAAATCAACACAATCAACTTTTTTACAAAATATTTTGACACCTGCAACTACATTATCAAATCACACATGGTTCAACATGAATATATATGTATGTATAGATTATAGCAGCAGCTTAATTCGCGCATGCTTGAATATGGTCGAAATAGCGCGGGTTTATTTGAAATGAATTCATCCAAATAAAATTCTGTGTAAACACTGTCTTTACTTTCAAATGTCAAAAAAAATTTTCCTAAAAATTTATTGAATTATTACGAATAAATTTCAATTCCCGAATATTTCCCGGTTTTCCCGGTTATTCCCGGTTTTTATTTTTTTCCCGGCTAATTCCCGGTTTTCCCGGTTTTCCCGGTTAGTAGACACCCTGATCTATTTGTTTACAATTCAATTTTACGTGAAATTTCAATAATTCGGAAATTCTTCAATTAAAAATATGTTAAAAAATAAAAACTTCAAATAATTTTTAAAAAAAGTGTAATTAAACTTTTCCAAAAAAATTAATTCTACAGAATTGTTAGTTAAAAGTATTAAAAATGCAAATTTTCAAAAAATTTAATTTTAAACCTTTCCAAAAATCAATTATTTCTAAAAATTCACACTGTAATGTTTTTAATATTTAATTATTCTGGGAATTTATTTAAAATTGTATTGAAAATAATTGAAATTCTACGATTATTTATGAAAATCATCCAATTTCTAAAAACAATTTTATTACTTACGAAAATAATTAAATTTCTCCAAAAGAATTTTATAAAATTTTTCTAAAAAAATGAATTTTTGTAAAGGATTTTATTAAAATTTTTGTAAATATTTGATTTTTTTAAAGAATGTTATGAAAATTTAAAGGAACAATTCAATTATTTCGAATAATTTAATTAAAATTGTATTGAAAATAATTGAAATTCTGCGATTATTTATGAAAGTAATTGAATTGGTAAAAATAATTTTATTATTTATGAAAATAATTGAATTCCTAAAAAGAATTTTATTATTTATGAAAATAATTAAATTTCTGCAAAGAATTTTATTCAATTTTTTTAAATAATTGAATTCCTGGAAAAAATTTTATTATTTATAAAAATAATTGAAACTTGTGGGGGATTTTATTAAAATTTTTGTAAATATTTGAATTTCTTTGAAGAATTTTATGAAAATTTAAAGGAACAATTCAATTATTTCGAATAATTTGAATAAATTTTTTAAAAATAATTGTAATTCTGCGATGACTTTTTTATTGTTTATAAAAATAATTAAATTCCTTAAAAATATTTTTATTTATTAAGAAAATAATTAAATTATTGCGAAGAAATTCAAAAAAAATTTTATTAATTAAATTCTTGTGAAATGTTTATTAATTTTAAAAATACATAATTTAATTTTTGCGAAGAATTTTATCAACATTTTTTAAAATAATTGAATTCTTTTGGAAAATTTTATTAAAATAATGAATATTGAAAATCATTGAATTGAGAAAAATTTTTGAAAATAATTGAAATTTTTCCAAGAGTTTTATTAAAATTTTTTGAAAATAATTGAATAAATTCACTTGACGAATTTCAATAAAACTTTTAAAAATAATTACATTTTTCGAGGAATTTCATTAGAATTGTACTAAAAATAATTGAATTATTGCGAAGAAATTTTGTTTTTTTGTTGTTTTATAATTACAAATATATTTGTAAATTAATTATGAATAAATTGATAAAGAAATTATAAAGAAATAATAAATAAATTGATAAAGAAATTATAAAGAAATTGATAAATAAATTTGCAAATAAATTTTTAATTTTTATAATAATTCATACCTGTAGCAGATTCTTGAGCAAGCAGGAGCATTTTGCAAGTGCTTTCTTGTATAAATGTAAGTACCTGTTCCAACAAGAGTGGCAACAAGTAGAGCATTTGTTACATCCCACTTTGGTGATATTCTGCAAAAAATAAATTAATTAAATATTCATAAATTTCCCTTTTTTTGCTTTCCTATTAAAATTTTGAAAATCATGAAAATATTTCACTTAAAACGAAAGACTTTCATCATCTTAATTCAAATATTGTTATTTTCTCTAATATTGACTTATCACGTTTTTTTCTACTTAGATTTCTCGTTATGATCTGTTTCTGTTATAATAAACTTTATCATGATGGATGACATCTAAACAGAACTGACGTAGAATTATAATTGCATTTCAATTTTCCTCAATGAATTTTCCTTCGCTTTTTTATATTATTTATTTATTTATTTATTACTAGTATTAATACTCATTTTTCGAGTTTTAGACAATTTTCTACATTTTTCTTTTACAACTTATACGAAATTTCCAACAATGTAATTTTTTATTTTCATTTAGAAAACTATTAGAATAATACAAAAATAAAAAGAATCGAAATATCGATCGAAATTCAAGGATATAAAGTAAAAAGTACTATTTTCGCTCTCTAATTAAAATCAAATTTCCGATATTTACAGTGTAGGAAAATTGTCAAACGATAAGAAAATAAATGAATGATAATTTTCTTCTTTCAAAATACATATTTAATTAGGAAATCGTCATTAATTTGTAAAACTTTTAGCGGTTAAGTGATAAAATTCCAAATTACGTAATAACACAAAACTTAGAGGAAGAACAGGGAAAAAAAAAAGAATAGAAAAAAAAGTAATGAATGACTATCATTGCATCAGATAATTTATTAGGTGATAAAATAAATAAAACTTACCTTGCAGCTAAACTTGGATTCATAACACTAACAGACATTGCGGTATGTGAAGCGGCACCAGCAATTGGAACATAAAATTTCACGAGGTTACATTTTGTAAGTGGTTTGAGACCAAGTTTTGAGAGAATTGAACAGTCATTCGTTTTTCCGTTACTAGCCATATTTTGTTCGACTTCTTTTTCCCTTTTGACTTTTTAAAGAATTTTTTTAATTTACCGTTTTTTTGGTTATTCGCGAGAAAAGAAAAACACAAGGGCGTGAAAAAATGTCGAATTTTTTGATATCAAAGAAAGTCCGCGTGATGTCTGGAGTTCACGAGTCCGACATTCTTGAGGGGAAAAAAATGTCATAAAAATCGAAACGACACGAGTGCCTCTTCAGTTAAATACCTGTACTCATGTGGTATTTACACTGAAGATAACAGAGAAATGTATTTTATCAAAATTTTCAAAAAAAAAGGAGGACTAAAATTTTGGGCGCTAAATTACTTATAATAATTGTTTAAAAATAAATTCTTCTAATTTAAATATTTAATTAATAAGGTAATGATAATTACTGATAATTAATGATAATTAATGATAATTATTAATTATAATTTAATTATTTTTATTATTATTATTTATTAATTTTTGTGTTATGTAGTGAATATTTCAAGTTTTATTTCAAGTTTATAGTTCGATTTTTCAAAATTAAAACAATTTTTTAGAAAATTATTTCTAACTAGAAAATCAGTTTTAATAATTATTAAATCGTCTTGAAAAATTGGAAAATTATTTGCAATAATAATAAATATTTATAAGGATTAGAAAACTGTGATTAAATAATGAATAAAAAATTGTTTTTAAATAACTTTAAATAAATTTTGAAAACATTAGTTAAAAATTTGTTATAAAAAAAAACTCAATTTTAAAACATAGAAAACAATTGTTAAAAATTGAAAAATCGTTTATGAAAATTAGTACATAAATTATAAAATTGGAAAATCATCTTCCATTAAATATTAAAAAATTGTTATTAAAAATCACAAATTGCGATTAAAAATTATAAAATAATATTCAGAAATTAACAAGTGTTTTGATAATTAAAAAATAGTTTTCGAAATTAAAAATTTGTCTTTTATTATTGAAAAGTGAACTAAAAAATTATGAAATCGTTGTTAAAAAATATAAAAACGTGTTTAAAAATTTGCAATTGAGTTCAAAAATTATGAAATTGTATTTATAAATAAATGAATAAATAAACAAAAAAAAAATGGTATTGAAAAATTAATTTCAAATGACGGAAAATTAATTTTTGAATTTTAAAAATTTATAAAATTGTTCAATAATTAAAAATTGAGTTTAAAAATTATATTCGAGTTCCAAAATAAATAAAATTCCGTTAAAAAATTTCAAATTGAGTTTAGAAATTGCTAAATTGTATTCAGAAGTTTGTATTCGATATTCAAAATGAAAAAAAAAATTTTTGTGGTAATTAAAAATTAGTTTTTAAATAAATTAAAAATAGTAATCTATTATCGACAAAAACAAGAGTCCTCAAAAAAATCTTATTTCTTTAAACCCTTTTTTATAATAAACCTAAATTCTAAGCGACATTGAAAAAATTATTAATTTCTTGTATAAATTTGAAAATTCCTGAATACCAAAATCGTTGAGTTTTTTTTAATGGCGTCACTGTTATTATTAAAATTAAATCATAAAAGAAATAAAAAATTGACTCATCGGTTGCTGGTTCTAACCTCGTTGTTGTAATGTCTGCGATGACTGATGGACATTTTTACCTTTAGTAATTAGTACTCCTCCTGAAACATTGCAAAAAAAAGAAAATATTAGAAAATGACAAAGATTCATGTTTAAAAAAAATAATCTTAAAAATAACGCTTCTATTCAATTGATTTAAAAATCTTTCGGCATAAATGGTAAATAATTTTGTAGAAGAAAGATGACACAAGCGCTTGTAAAATAAATGTAAATATTTCCAAAAAGAAATCTTCCTCATGAGGAAGCAAAAATAAAAAAAAAATATTTCCATTTTATTAGAATAACATTCAATTTACAATTCGAAAAAATTATTATTTTCTCTAAATAGAAAATTTTTAGGTTAAATGTCAATTCAATGAGACAATAAACATTTAATCCGACAACTATAAATTTGCTCGTCGTAATTTGTCCGTCGATTCGATTAAATAATAATAAAGAGTATTTGACTGCAAAATTAAAATACATAACCTCAATGAGCAACAAATAAAATTAATTTATCGAAACAAATAATTTCTTTACTTATTCACACGAAAATTATTCAATTAATTTAATATTCTAACGGGAGGGTAAAAATCTTTCAAATGTAAACATTACCGTAAACTGCATCGACACTGAGAGCTGCTAAACTTATTCCGATTCTTTTTTTTTCAAGGAACACAGTCACAACACTTATTATTTTCATTAGAAAAAAGAACACTATTAAAGAATACTACATTTAGACTTCGTTAAAGAAATTTATACGAGAAATGCAGACAAAAAATCCACTTTGTCGAAAGAAAACAACAACAACCGCACTAGGCACGTGGTACACAACGAATTGCCGCAATGAACTCGCTAAACACAAAAGACTAAATTTTTAATCAAAGACGAATTCAATACTTTCGAGAATTAAAATACTTTACTTTAATAACGCGTCAATTTACGAAATATAGAATTAGTTAATAAATAGTTAACAACTTGAAGAAAATCATGAACGACACTGTGTGTCTACAACAATGACAGGACGGCCATCTTGGTTTAACAATTTCTTCACCAAGTGATCACTCCGATCAAAAGTACAAAAATTAAACAAATTTTCATGAAATAAGAAACTATCGTATAATAAATAAACAGAAGAGAATAATTAATAAATAAAATTCACGATTTCACGGTCCGATTGTTAATTTTTTTGCAACACTTTTTAACAACAAACTACTTCGAGGGCCACTGCGATACTGATTTACGCGCCAACTCTCCCCTCTTTATGTCCTTTCCTTGCTTCCTTCTGATTGGCTAAGAGCGCAGTGAAAATTCTCGAAGTTGTTCGATATATCGAAATCGACCTATCGAATCGTCTTTACGATCGCAGCGCTCTACAGCGGTGGACATTATTTAAAATACATTTTGCCTCGTAATTAAATACCCACAATACAACAGGTAGTTCTTCATCTAAAAAATGTTATAATTTAAAAGTTATTTAAATTAAATAATTAATTAATTAATTAATAATTAACATAAGTAATATAATTAATAATAAACGAATGTTTTGAACTTTGGCGTGAGCTTTAAGGAATTTTTAATAAATAAGATGAATTAATTATTATTAATAATAAAAAAAGTAATTATAAGTAATAATAATAAAGATAATAATTATAATAATAATTTAAACTTTAAAAAAATTCAATTATTAACTAATTTACTAATTGGTTGAATGATTAATTATTAATTATTATTATTAATTATTCTTGTTTATTAATTCTAAAAATTTTAATAAATTTTTTTTCTTCTTATAAAATAAAAAAGAATTTAATTACTTTCGAAAATAATTAAACCTTCAAAACAATTAAATTATTCTCAAAAATAATAAAATCTTTGCACAAATTCAATTATTTTCAAAAAAAAAATTCCACGAAAGAATTCAATTTTTTTTTCTTAATTCGTTATAAAATCTTTGCAAAAATTCAATTATTTTCTAAAAAAAAAAATGTAAAATTTCATGAAAATATTCAATTTGGTTCTTAAGTAGTTATCAAATCTTTGCAAAAATTCAATTATTTTCAAAAAAAAATGTAAAATTTCACGAAACAATTCAATTTTTTTCTTAAATCGTTATAAAATTTTTGCAAAAAATCAATTATTTTCAAAACAAATTTTTTAAAAGAATTTAATTATTTTCAAAATTTTTAATTAAAATTATTAAAAATTAAAGAAGTTCTATTATTTAAAAAAAATTCAAAGAAATTCTTCAAAAATAATTTAATTAAAATTTTCAAAAATTATAACAAAGTTCTTCGCGAGAATTAAATTATTGTCCTAAATAATAAAATAATAATAATAAATAAATAATAAAATTCTTCAAAAAGAATTTAATTGGAATTTTTTAAAATTTTTAACAAAATTCTTTCGCGAGAATTCAATTATTTTCCTAAATAATAAAATTCTTCGAAAGAATTCTATTATTATCAGATTTTTTGATAAAATTCTTCGCAAGAATTCAATGATTTTCACAATAATTTATTATAATAATAAAAAGGAATAAAAATAGTTTAAATAAAAAATCATCAATTTAACTAAATGAAATTAAAAATAATAAATTTACTATTAAATATTATTTAAAAAGTATTTAAATTTAAATGGTTTGGACCATTTAAACCAAAGTTATAAATTGACCAGTTAATGAAAAATTTTAGTTTGTTTTTTCCAAAAAGATTAAAGAAGAATAATCCCATAATTCTCTAAGAATTTTTTTTATTTCGCTAACTATATAATATTAACAGCATATTCTCGTAAAGACCAAGATGTCATAACAAGTGTTCACGAATCGATTTTACATTTTACAGTGACAAATATTATCCTGCTACAGAAATTCTTCTGCAATACGTATGTCTATATTATACAGTAATCGAATTCGCAATCACAATTTTGCTAAATTGTTTAAAAATAAATTAACAGTGAATTGGCTAAACTTGAACATTATTTCCGCAGAGGTTTTTGTTTTCTTTTTTACTTTCTTCTACTAAGCAACGAAAACTCGACTACAATATTCTGAAATTTAGACACTTTAGTCCAAATTTCAATTTTATTCGTTGCAAGAAATCTGAATTAAAATCTTCAGTTTTCGTTAAGAATACGATTTGTCAATAAGACACTCAATTTCTCAAGTCCAATTTTAGTTTCTTAATTTCTTTGAAATGAAATTGAATTTAAATTACTTTTATTAATTATTTAATTTAAATTAATTATTCAATAACTGAATTTCAAATGAATTCAAATTAAATTTGAATTTTGAAATTAAAAGAAAATTGGGAAATAATGGTCGAGATTCGGATAATTGATCTAGAATAAGGCTATTATTACAAATCCTCTGTTTTTTTCATTTGGTTCTTGTCAAATATACACGATGGTGCACGTATTAGAAAAATTCGAAAAACCGGTAGTCAGACACCGATTTTTTAATTAAAATCTTTGGAGTTAATTGTTCATTCAAAGATTGACTGGACGTCTTGTTGTATTGTGTTTCAATGGATTGAATGGAGTGACATTGCGAATTTCTGGTTCTAAATTCTCAGCGTAAACGTCAGATGTAACCTCCGACAAAGGAGCTTCTTTATCAGATTTCGACAATTTAACAGCTTCATCGATTTCCTTGCGAATTTCCGTCTCGACTTTCTGTAAATAAAATACATTCTTTGGTATATTTTTTTTTATTTCTACACTTAATTTAAAAATTTAACTTTTCTCAAAAAATTTAATTATTTTATTGTTTTTAACTAAAATTTATATTTAAATTTATTCTTTATTCAAAAATCCTTAGAAATTGAAAATTTAAATCAAATTTTCCATTTTTAAGGATTTAAAAACAAAAAAAAATGAACAAGACTGAATCGAACCTTTAATTCTTCGGCAGTGACGAGATTGGCGCTGAGAATTTTGTCCTTGAAACCGGTGATGGGATCTCGGGTTTGTCTCACTTCTTGAATTTCCTCTCGGGTACGATAACTCGTTCCAGGATCGGACATACTGTGTCCACTGTACCTATAAGTTGCCGTCTCCATCACAATTGGTCCTTTTCCAGAAGTGCAATGATCCACCGCAAATCTTGTCGCTTCACGTACTGCCAAAACGTCCATACCATCAACCTGTAAAAAAAAAACAAAACAATTTATAAAATAAAAGAAAAGGAGAAATTTAGAAAAAGATATTTTTCTAAACAGGAGAAAATTTACCCAAATTCCAGGAACGTAATCCCCACGAGTATAATACTCAGTGCTCGCTGACGATCGTTCTACACTAGTTCCCATTCCATAGCCATTATTTTCACAAACAAAAATGCATGGAACGTCCCAAAGTTTCGCCATATTGTAAACCTCGAATATTTGCCCTTGATTCGCAGCACCGTCGCCATAGAGAGCGACGCAAACACCTCCGTCTTTTTTGTATTTGTGTGCGAACGCAACACCAACACCCAGAGGTACCTGTGGGAAAAAAATAAATTAATGCAAACGATTTACAGATTTTTTTTTGGAAATTCAAGAGGGGAATTAAATTTACCTGAGCGCCGACAATACCATTTCCTCCGTAGAATCTTTCGGCATAAAGATGCATAGATCCTCCTTTTCCATGTGAGGAACCACTTTGTTTGCCTGTGAGTTCGGCTAAAACAGCCGCTGGTTTAACACCCATTAAATAAGTCCAACCGTGAGCACGATATGCGGTAATAACCGAATCCTTATTTTTTCGAAGAGCTCCCATTATTCCAACGGCAACAGCTTCCTACAAGAAAAAAACAAAAATTATGTAAACAATAAAATCATTACTAATGATTTTACTAAGATCATGGATTTATTTGACAACAAAAATTACATCTAAACTAAAATTTCTAAATCCAAACAATCGAAATATCATAAATAAAATCATAATTTTCATCAGGGTTACCACAAAAATTTAATTTTGTCTTTCTTAGTAACAATTTTATTAAAATTTTATTAAAAGTAAGTGAATTCTTATAAAGAATTTTACCAAAATTTACAAAATAATTGAATTTCTCCGAAGAATTTGATTAATTATAAAAATAATTGAAATTTTGACGAGAATTTAAAAAAATTTTAGAATATAATAATTGACTTTTTGTGAAGAATTTGATTACTTCTGAAAATAATTGAATTCTGTAATAATTTGTAACTTTTCCAAAATTAAATTTTTGAAAGTGTTTTTAACTAAAGTTTCCCTTTAAATTCATTATTTTTAATAATTAATTGAAAACCTGTGGCAACCCTGTTAATAAATTCAAAAATTATTGAAATATTGAATACTGAATATTGAAAATAATGAAATGCCTATCTTACCTGACCCGAGTATAAATGACAAAATCCACGAACGATTTTCTCCTTATAAAGATTACCAGCCGCTGTTTCCAGCCTCCTAATCGTGTGCAATTGTGTATACATCGTCATCGCATCTTCTTTATTAATGGAAACTTTTGTCGACGGACCTTTTTCCAATTTATGCAAACGGAATGGTTTCGTTTCGAATGATACTTCTGTGGCATAATTATTTTTCTTGAAAAAAGACGCTATCTAGAAGAAAAAACGAACAATTTCAACGCAAAAGAATTTTTTCCCCCAGAGAGAAAAAAAGCAAAATAAACAAAATATGCCTTTCCATTTCTCCAAATTTTCAATGAAAAGTTTCTTTTATAATTTCTAATTCTATTTTCGTTATATTTAAACGATATAATATAACCATAATTATAAATAATTGTAAATAATTTCGGAGCATTCGGAGTGTAAAAGAAACAAAATGTCAAATTTGAGGTTATGTTGCCCAAAAAGAAAAACAGAAATTTTTTTAAACATTTATAAACGAAAGCGTGCAAGTGTTTGTTTTTTAAAAGCAAAATGTGAATTTAAATTTTGTTGAATATTTTAGAAATAAAAAGAGGGGAAGTGAATAATTCTAATACGTAAGAAATTATGTTAGCAGCACAGGAGGTTAACCTTGAAACATATATTTACCTCGTTCCAGCTCCCGTACTGACTCGCGACCGGGACAAAGAAAAAAAAAGGTTTCAATTAAAAATCAAGAGAAATTGAAATAACATCGTGCAATGAGATAAATAATAATTAGAGATTAGAGAAAATCTAGAAAGAAGCAGGGATGACAAATATGGCAAAGACCCACAGAGGTCATTTTCTTGATCTTCAATAATTTTCGCTAAGATAAAATTATTCTACTTACATTTCTCCGAGACGCTTGTCCACTGCACGTTCTTAAACAAGTTGGAATCATATTGACGATTGTCTTTTTTTTCGTTAAAAAACCAGATCAACACTTATCAAAAACAAAATTTTTTCTCACAAAAAAATTCCGATGAACTGTTGTCTTTCGTCGATTGTTCAGCGCACTCTGGCGGCTGACGGTGTGTCAAGTTCGTTTAGAGGAGAAAGGCGCCAATTTGACACACGTGACAGTTAACCGATTTTTTCTTTAAGCTTTACGGTTTCTACGGTTTTTACTAATTTGTTTGATTTCGTTTCCGATTATCTCTAATTTTAGTAGTGAAAAAAATGTGTTATCTCACAAGAAATCGAAAGAATTCGTAAACAAGAACTTTCCTTTTATTGAAAATTTATGAAATTTATCATCAAACTAAAAGTAAGGTTAAGATCGTTAAAATGAAATAAAAAATGATAAATTAATATCTACAAAACAAAAGGTGAGTCAGATTATTTCGATTATCGCACTTGGGAATAAAATCCAAAATTCATACACATTTTCTTTAATGCCTTTTATTATTTTTTTATTCTCCATGGGAAAATAATTTCAAAAATATTTTTTCTTTTTTTTACAATACATATAGCATAAAATATCTATACATATATGGTGTGTATATATTGAAGGCATGAAATAGTTTATTAATTTACTATTCACTGAAAATTCTCTTATCGCATCATTAAAAATAAAATACATTCGAATGTCAGAAAAAAGAGAAATGATCACACGACATTAATGATAATGATTATAATGCGTGTGTATAAACCTATTTAGCTTAAATGTTAATCGTATCCTAGAAAAAATACTTTTTTTAAATAATGCAATAAGACAATAAAATAGTTCACATTTCACATTTTTGCTTATAAGACAAAAATTCAATGTATAAAAAATAAAAATAATTCCAAAAAAACTATTAAGAAACCGTAGGTTAATAGTACGATAATTTTGATCAATAGTAATCATTTTTCAATAAATTAATTCATTTTTAAAAAAAGGTTTTCACATTAACGGATTTACAAAAACAATATTTTCATTGTCTTAAGAAAATTAATTCTCGCGTCTCTTGAAGAAAAAAAATCACAATAAATATTAGTAACTAGAGAGCGAGATGTTCTGTTTTTATTAGAAAAAAAAATAATTTCTAATTACTTTTCGATATCTTATCTCTCGAGAGTATAAACACACGTACACTTTTTTTTCTTCCTTCTTTGCGAATACATTTGTAAAAATACTTTCCGGTATCTGGTGTACGAATATTCCCATTGGACAAAAGAAAAATTTTAATTTCCTTTTAAAAGAAAATGATCCTTTAAAAATCCTTTAAAAAATCGTTTAAAAATTCTTTTAAAAAATCCTTTAAAAAAAGGATCATTTCTCAAAAAAAAATTATTAAATAGAAAAATTAATCAAAATTCAATCCAAAGAACGAAAAAATAATTATTCGATTTTCGTCCAATAGGAATTATTTCTAAACGATATGTCGGAGTTGTGATTTTCTTTTTTTTGCGCAAAGTAAATTTTTTAGTTTAAAAAATAAAATTTTAAATGTTAAAAAAATCGATTGTGTAATGACGTTCTATTATTAATTATTATGACTTGGCACATTATGGCTTGGCACATTTTCCTATTCACAGAATTTGTACATTTTTTTTTTTTCCTCTCTATAAAGCAAATTTTGTCAGTGACAGGAATGCAGTAAAATACTTTGAGCATAGCCGAATTTTTCATCGTTGATAAAAATATTAACTATTTATCAGAAAAGAAATTATTTCTCGTAAATACCATTTTCTTTCGTTTTTTCCGATTTTAGTGATATGTCGTTTAAATCAAGAACCTTTTTTATCTTCTTTTGCTTCTTCTTTTTCCTGTAATGGCAAAAATTGTGATTAATTTTTATTCATCTAGAATGCTGTTTGCTTTTTTGTTTCCTAACTTTTTAAATAATTTTCCTTTTTAAATGTTTAAAATTTTTTAATTAATCATTGAATTCTAGCAAAATATTTATCTAAAAATCATTGAAAGTATAATTGAATTCATGTCAAGAATTTCATCAACACTTTAATAAAATAATTCAATTAATTTTAATACAATTTTAATGAAATTATTAGAAATAATTGAATTGTTCCTTTCAATTTTTAATAAAATCCTTCACAAGACTTAAATTATTTTTATAAATAATAAAATTTTTTCCAAGAATTCAATTATTTAAAAAAATGTAATAAAATCTTCGAAAAAATTTAATTATTTTCATAAATAATAGTAAAATTCTTTTTAGGAATTCAATTATTTTCATAAATAATCACAGAATTTTAATTATTTTTAAAAATCTTGTAAAAAAACACCAAGAAAATTCAATTATTTTAAAAAATAATTGAATTTTTCACAGAAGTTCTATTATTTAAAAAACTTTTAATGAAATTTTATTTTATCAAAATTTTTGAAAATAATAGAATTTAAATAATATTTTTAAAAATAATTGAATTCCTTTGTAGAATTTTATTATTTATATGAAAATATTTTAATTCTTGCGAAGAATTTTCTTATTTATGAAAATAATTAAATTCTTCTGGCGAATTTTACAATTCATAAAAATAATTGAATTGTTTCGTAGAATTTTATCTCAATAATTTTTTAAAATAATTTAATTTTTTGAAGGAATTTTATTAAAAATTTTGAAATTAATGATTTTTTTAGAAGAATTTCATCAAATTGTTGAAAATAATTTAATTTATATATTTAAATTCTTGAAAATAATTGAATATAATTAATATTTTTAAAAATAATTGTTATCTTTCGAGAAATTTTATTAAAATTGTATTGAAAATGATTGAATTAATAAAATTAATATTAATATTATATTATATTAATATTATAAATAATATAAATTAATAAAATTAATAATAATATTTAATAAGTGAATTGTTTAAATTTTAAATCTGTAATCATTAAAAAATTGATGTTTATTCTTGAAAATATGAAGTTCTTTAATTTACAATTTTGTAAATTAAATTTTTAATTTACAATTTTATAAATTAAAAAATGAAATTTAAAATAAATAAATGAAATTTGCTATAGTTTTATTAATAAAGAAAGAAAGGGAGAAAAATAACTTACATTCCGAATTGTTCTCCGTCTTGAATGGATTCGGGTAATTTTTTGTTAAGTGTTTCTGGCAACAAAAGTGACAATAGTCCGGCGAATAAAACGGCTCCGCCGTAAATAAGATTCGGTAGGGGGAACCAAATTTCATCCTGCGGGGAAAATAAATTTTTCGTCAATTTTCTCAATTCTTTTTTTTTTTTTTTTTTTTGGTTAAGTGTGTGAAAATGTTTTTTTAACTTACAAGATGATTAATGAAGGGTGCAATAATACCTCCGACTCTCGCGAATGTAGAACTTGCTCCGAGGCCAACATTCCGTACAACTGTTGGGAATTGTTCGGCAGTGAACACATAAATAGCACCATAAGAGGCTGTGATCGCAAACTTGGCGATCATGACGAACGTGATAGTCAGCCAGTCCAATCCTAAAAGCAAATCAATTGATTATACTTTACCTAATTTAATTTTATTTAATTTAATTTTAATTTACTTTATGTATTAACAACATAAAAAAGTCGAATTAGCCGAATTTACCGATTTTTCGTTTCTGTTAAAATTACCTGCAGGAACTAGAGGAGTGGCAACTAGAAATACTCCTGAGGCAATCATACATCCGCACAAAATGACTTTTCTACCCCATTTATTTAATGTAAATATAAGAAATAAATAAGCAGGTACTTCCACAGCTCCGGATAGAGCAAAAGTGACAAATTCATTGTCACTAAGTTTTGACGAAGCCCATGAAAGGCCATAGTACGCTCCGCTGTTTATAAACCTGCAAAAACAAAAATTCATCAAAACAATTGTCACCAAAAACAGTCATTAAAAAATTGTCACCAAAAAAAGTCATTAAAAAATTGTTACCAAAAATAGTCACTAAAAAATTGTTACCAAAAATAGTCATAAAAAAATATTACCGAAAATAGTCATCAAAAATTTGGTTATCAAGAATTCTGATTATATCAAAGAATAAATAATAATTCTTTGTAGAAAAATCAAAGACTACATGTTGTAATTTATAATTGAGAAATGATTTGTTAAAACAAATAATAATAATTGAAAGAATCGAATAATTAAAATTTCTATCGAGAAAATGAGAAAAATCTCTCTCACCAATTGAAAAATAAAAGGAAACTCTTTCGCCTGAGATTCGGATATCGAAACAAATCAATTAAAGAAGGTTCATTGACATCTGGAGTTGAACCCTCATTGCCATCATGTAAAAGTACTTCCAATGTTTCGTCCATAATCTCAATTCCATTTTCCTTCGATGCCTTCTGCAATAATTCTTTGGCGGCTTTTGTCTGTCCTTTTGTCAATAACCAGCGAGCCGATTCTGGAATGAACCTAAAATATAAAGACGAAAATTGTTATTCACTTTTCCAAATTGTTTATACAAATTTCATCATCATTTTCTTTAAATACATACCACCAGTATGCTAAAAATAATATATTCGGAAGAGTGAGAGCAATCTGTAGCATTTGCCAGTCTCTAATGAAATAAGCAAAGCCGGCAGTCAATATAAAACCAAAAGTGAAGAATAATTGACAACCAACACCGGCTATTAATCTTTTCTTTGGACCAACCATCTCGAGTGCTGGAACAAAAAACCCAAAATATTTAGGAAACAAATTTTCTTCCTAATAAACTAAATTTAAAATTGAATTTCGAAAAGGATTCAATGAAGTCAACTCTGAAAACCGTAATAATTATTTTCATTACTAATGAAAATGAAATTTAAGCTCAAATAAATTCCTTTTGAGTTGAGCCCTTTCTTCAGTTTTAAAAAATAAACAAATAAATAAAAAAAATAATTTCTTCCCAAATGCGAATTTTGTATGTTAATAAAATAGTATTCAGGGTTGCCACAGTTCAGAAAATTCAGGAAATTCGGGGAAAAATCAGGGAAAGTAGAATTAGTCAAGAAAATCAGGAAAAAGTCAGGGATTTTTATTAAAAATACTGGAAAGAATTAAATTTTTAGAATTCATAAGAAAATTCTAAATTTTGGTGTCTTTTTTGTTTGACTCATAAATTTTAATTATTATTTTCATAAATAATAAAAATTTCACAGAAATTTAATTTCATTGCAATAATTTCAATTATTTTCATAAATAATAAAATTCTTTTTTGGAATTCAACTATTTTAAAAAATAATCGCAAAATTTCAATTCTTTTTAATACGATTTTAATTTTAATTACATTATTCCAAATAATTGACTTTAAATATTCATAAAATTCTTTAAAAGAATTCAAATAGTTACAAAAATTTCAACAAAATCCTTTGCCAGAATTCAATTATTTTTTAATTATTAAAATTTTTCACAGAAATTCAATTATTTAAAAAAATTAATAAATATTCTTCGCAATAATTAAATTATTATTCTAGTAAAATTTCATAATAAAAATTGATTTAAATAGGCATTTATTAGTTAAAAACACTAAAATAATTTAATTTTAGAGAAAAGTTGCAAATGATTGCATAAATTCAATTATTTTCAAAAATAATAAAATTCTTCGCTAAAATTCAATTCTGTTCAAAATTTTTTAATAATTTTAGTCAAAATTTCAATTATCTTTATAAATAATAAAATACTTCTCTGGATTTTAATTATTCTTAAAAATTTCAATAAAATTCTTGGCAAAAATTCAATTATTTACAAATTTTTTTTATAAATTTCTTCGCAATAATTCAATTATTTTCATAAATAATTAAATTTTTTACAGAAATTCAATTATTTTTATAAATAATTAAATTTGTTTACAGGAATTCAATTATTTAAAAAAATTAAAAAACATTCTTCGCAATAATTCAATTATTATTATAGTAAAATTTTCTAATAAAAATTGATTTAAATAGGAATTTTAGTTAAAAACACAAAAATAATTGAATTTTGGAGAAAAGTTACAAATGATTGCATAAATTCAATTATTTTCAAAAGTAATAAAATTCTTCGCAGATATTCAATTATGTTCAAAAATTTTTAATAATTTTAGTCAAAATTTGAATGATCTTTATAAATAATAAAATCCTTCTCTGGATTTTAATTATTCTAAAAGATTTAAATATTTAAAAATTTATTGATAGAATTCTTTATGAAATTTCAATTAAAAAAAAAATTACATAAGTATTCAATTAAATATTTATGTTTGTACTTAAATAATTGAATTCTCGTAGAATTTTTTAATAAAAATTGATTTAAAAATAAATATTATAAGTAAAATTTTAAATAATTGAATTTTGAAAAGTTTTCAAATTAAAATCTTTGGAAATCTGAATTTTTCATACTTTTCACTAACAATTCTGTAGAATTACATAATTTTTTTTAAAAAGTTTAATTGAATTTTTTTTTAAAATTATTTGGAGCTTTTATTTTCTAATATGAATTGAAGAATTTCCTAATAATTGAAATTTTACGTAAAATGGAATTGTAAAGAAATGAATTTGAAAATTCTGAAAAAGAACTCTTTTAAAAATTATTAAAAATAATTGATTTAAAGAAGAATTTTAGTTAAATTTTAATTAAAAATTCTAGAAAATGAGAATTGAATTTAACTGATGAAAATATTTTTGAAAAAGTTACACTAACAATATTCTTATAATATAAAATAATAATTTGATCATCTTTAATTAATTATAAATTTTTGAATTCAAAAAACGTTTGAATTGGAATATTTTTAAGAATTTTAATTCCTATGGAAAAATAATAACGATTAAATATTTATTTAAAAAAGAAATTTCGAAAATTATTCGAAAACATCAGCATATTTTCGAATAATTTTCCAATTTCAGAAATTCGTAAATAAATGTAATAGAACTTTTTTTTTAGTATCTAATAATTTTTAGAGTGAATCAAAATATTCTTTTACTGTCTAGGAAAAAAATCAAAATTTTTTTTTCAAAATCAGGAAAAATTCCAAGGAAAGAAAAAATTAAATTTTTGTGGCAACCATGTTATTGTATTAAAAAAATAAACAATATTTTTTACCAATGACATAGGCGACCAGGAAGACGCCACTTGTCGTTGAGCCAATAATTGCCCTGAAGATGACGTAGGTGATAAAATTTGGTGCAAGACCAACGACAGTACCACTCACAAGTTGAATGACCAATGACATAAAGAATATTGGTCTACGTCCATATTTGTCCGACAAGTAACCAAATATTATCGAACCAAGCATAACACCTACCATAAATAAAGAATCTCCAAATGATACTAACCAGGATTCATCACAAACTAAATTCCACTAAAAAAAAAAATCAAAATTCTTAATTAAATTCCAATTTTTATTTTACTTTATTTCCCCTTTGAAAACTAAAATTCAATCTTACTTTTCGTCAATATAGTTTTCAAAGTTGAGTTTTCCGTTTATCGATAGCCATTTTTTATCTAAAATAATCTGAATTAGGTCGATTTCGAAAAAATTGCGAGACTATAATTTTAATATTATGGTCAATTTTCAATTAACTCAAAATTTATCTCGGTCAGTTGATAGAAAATTATTTTTGTCTATATTGACAACAATTTAGAAGCAACAAAAATATTTACTTGTAAAATTTAAGTTTTCGGTTTTTATTCAACACGAAAAAACCTGGAACAGCGATAAATTTCTCTAGAATAGCGAAAATATATTTCGATAAAATAGAAAAAATAAACTTTAGCGAAAATAAATTTTTTGCTATTGTAGCAAAATTTGCAGCTGTTTTAGGTACAAAATTTTTCTGCGAATCAGTATTTTTGTGAAAATATTTTGAATAATTTTAAATAATTTTGAATAATTTTGAATAATCGTTAATCGATTGAGAGTAATAATTAACGAATTTGAAAGTAAAATGAAAATTTTTCTCACCTGAGTCACTACTGTTCGAGTAAATCTACTCTTGTCATAAACGAAAGTGTCACATGGTATGACAACATTTCGGGGATTATTTGCAGCAAATAAAGCATATTGGTCCAATGTCGTCACAGACGGTGGAATATTAATATCATACATTTTGCATTGTGACGGTTTTATTTTCTTAACGCCAATTATTGTTTCCTCCATTGGATAACTCACATTCACATAATTTTCTGGCAATATGAATGTTGCATTTGACTGACTTTCTACTGGAAGAAGACACCTGAAAATTTTACAACAATTATTAATTATTTATTTATTTTAATTAGCAGTACAAAAATTAATTGATTCAAATTTCTATTCCAAACAATTTTAATTTAATTTTACTAATCAAAAATATAATTTTACTGTTATTCAATTTTATTGATGAAAAAAAGCCATAAGGAAAACGATATTTTTGACTCAGAACCAACTGAACATTTTATTCGTTTCAATATAAATTTTATTTATTTCAAATCAATTTTATTTGTTTTAAATAAATGATACTTGTTTAAAACAAATTTTATTTATTTTAAAACAATTTTATTCATTAGAAATAAATTTTATTTGTTTTGAATCAATTTTATTTGTTGGAAATAAATTTTATTTCTTTTAAATAAATGATACTTGTTTAAAACAATTTTATTCATTTGAAATAAATTTTATTTGTTAAAAAACAATTTTATTTGTTTAAAACGAATAAAATTTTGTTTCGATTCAATTTTTAATTTAAAATCAATTTTATTTGTTTAAAACAAATAAAATTTTGTTTCGATTCAATTTTCCATTTAAAATCAATTTTATTTGTTGGAAATAAATTTTATTTTTTTCAAATCAATTTTAATTGTTTCAAATCAATTTAATTTGTTATAGAAATAAATTTGTTTTGTTTAAAATAAATTTTTTTTTTTGTTAAAATAAATTTTATTTGTTTCAAATCAATTTTATTTGTTGTAAATAAATTTTATTTGATTATTTAAATTTTAAAAAGCCAGAAACATCTTATTTGTAATAAATTTTATTTGTTTAAAAAAATAAAATTTTGTTTCAAATCAATTTTATTCGTCTGAAAAAAATATTAATAGTTTCAAATAAATTTTATTTTGTGGAAGCAAATTTTATTTGTTTGAAACAAAATTTTTCTGATATTTTATTTATTAATTTTTTTTTATACTTTAAATTTTAATTAATTAAAAAAAATTTACCTTGTGTCGGGTTTACTGCCAAGAAAAACTCCTCCCATTTTGTGGAAAGCACAAATAATTGCAGGAAGACATAGTAACAAATAAATTCTACGTTGATAGCGGCCAAATTCGCCCATTCGAAGTATAACATCGTCGTATGCCATTTTGTTTATTTATAATAAAAAAATTAGTAATTTGTAAATTTTAATGTCTCTATCGACAGTACTTATGATCTGCAATAAAAAAATTATTTGTTCTTAAAATAATACTTTATAACATAACAATTTCAATAATTAATAACTTTCTCCCCTCCCTCTCTCCAATGGGAGTTAAGATTAAAATTAATTAAAATTTTTCCAATGTAATAATATTTATTTATTTATTTATTCATAATATTTATTCATAATTTATTAAAATAATTAAAATAATTAAAATAATTAAAATTATTAATATTATTACATTGAAATTTTTATCATTATTAAAATTAATAATTATTATCTACACTATAATTAAAATTAATTTTTTTTTAATGAAAAATAATATTTCATTTTTAGAAATATTTTTTTATATACAAAGTTTTTAATATTTTTTGAAAATATTTTTTTATTTCAAGAAAAAAGGTAAATTAAAAACTTTACTTTATTTAAAAAAAAAATTAAAATTATTGTTGATTGCTTTTCTAATTCTCATTGAAAGTGAAATAATTGTCAATAAATAATTTTATACTTTTGAGGAAATATAATTTTTTATAAAAATTTAATTTTATAATTTATAATTCCAATTTTATAATTTATCATTTTAAAAATTTTTGTAAAACTTATTATACACTGAAAAAAAACTTTATTATTTGATTCAAATAACCGATTATTTGTCTACTATCAAATAAATTTTTTTTCCGTGTAATTTTTGTTTTTTATATTAAATTAATAATGGGATTTCCGGTTCGGCTAGAGAACTTTTCATACGCGTGTCATTTCAGTCATCAATATAACAATAATAATAAAATACTAAACTTGTGCATTAAATAAATAAATGAACAAGTAATACGTTTTGTTTTATAGAAATATTTTTAGATAGGAAATTTTTAATATTATTAAATATTATTAAATATTATTAAATATTATTTTACTATTAATTTTCTTACAAACATTTGATTAAAATTTTTAGTAACTTTTTAATTTTCCTAATAAAAAATTGAAACGAAAATATTTTGAAATGTGAAAATTGTAACTATAATTTTTTTAATTTCAACGACAATTTTTCCAGGTGATAAAAATTATTATTATTATTATTATTATTATAATTGAAATCATAATTGAATTCCCATTGCAAGTTCTAGTCGAGTTTTTGCATTAAAATTCCATGACTAACTAATTACTATGCCAGTTTATTTTTATTTCATTGCATACATACTCGCGCCCGAGTGTTTACTGATGGCGCCTAACCATACGAGAATTTACGTTTTTTTCTTTTCATTCTTTTAATATAAAAATCTCCGATACACTATAATATGTATGAAAAAAAACCTTGAACTTATCGCAATGAAATGTTTATAAATAATCAATAAACGTATTAGAAATTTCCCATTTTTTTTGATAATTTTAATCTATTAAAATTTTCCAATTAAGTATTTTTAATTTTTTAATATTCAAAATTTATATTTTCCAGAATTTATTGTATTAGTTTCTATATTCACACCAAGAATTTTTACTATGAATTTACTATTCTTATTTTTACTAAGAATTTTTATTATTTGTAATATTTAAATTTTGTTAATAAATTATTTATTGTTAATTATTTATTATTTAAATTTCGTTATTTTATTATTTATTATTTAAATTTTGTTATTTTATTATTTATTATTAATTATATTATTTAAAATCAAATTTAAATTTCGGATCTTAAAAAAAACACAAGTTTTCCGGCGCTGTCATAATTTTCGTAAATGATTTAATTCCACACGAAATTGAAATTAAATTGACGAAAAAAAAATTAAAAATGAATAAATTGAATGTTGGAAAAATAATCAAACCTTTTAATTTAAAAAAAAGGGGGAAAAAAATTTGTGCACTTTTCGGAGGAATAAATTTAGCAAAGAATCTCAGTCTTGTTTGAAACACACAACGAGGGACTGCGAAGGACTGACTGGAACTGACTGAAACTCAACTCCGTAGGTTGTTGAAACATGTCTTGGTACCTTTAACCGGCATGACGATTTGGAAAAAGTTCTTGAGTTGGCGCCTTTGGTAGTGGCGACATCCCCACTTATTATTCTCCTCGTTTACTTATATACAGGGACGGTTTAATTAACAAATAAGGAAAATAATTGAAAATATCAACAATTTCACATTTTTTAATTTTTTAATGAGAAAATTTATTACCAATGTTTCTTTTCGTTCCATTCATCATTTCCTTATCAATTTTTTTAATTTGCTTTCTTTTTCTTCTTTTTCTCCAAAGAGGAAAAAAAAATTAGGAAAAAACAAAGAGAAAAAAAGAAAAAAGGAAATCAAAACAATGAATGAAAATAAAGAAAAAAAGGAAAAAAAGAAAATAAAAAAAGAAAAGAGGAAATGAAAAAAAGGAAATGAAAACAAAGAAAAAAAGGGAAAAAAGAAAATAAAAAAAGAAAAGAGGAAATGAAAAAAAAGGAAACGAAAACAAAGAAAAAAAGAAAAAAAGAGAAATTACAAATAAAGAAATTAAAAAAATACTAGATAGTAAACTTAATTACACATAGTAATTAATTTACATTAATTTACAAAAACATCTATACGTTACAAAATATTGTGAATAATTTCAATACTATTTTTAAAACAAGTTTTAACTCTCGCACCCACTTATTCGCAACTGAAATCAAAACCCACGTAATTGAATAACTTTCAACTACATATTTTATTCAATTAAACAATTATTTAAAAACAATTTTGCGCCAATTGAAAAATATTTTTCTCCCCTTAATATCTGAAAATTTTCATTTTCTAAATTCAAAATCGAATTTGAATTTTCTAAATTCGAAATCGAATACAAATTTATTTCTAAATTTAAAATCGAATTTGAATTTTCTAAATTCAAAATCGAATACAAATTTTCTGAATTCAAAATCGAATACGAATTTTCTAAATCCAAAATCGAATTCGAATTATTTTCTACTTTACAAGAGAAAAAAATATTTCTTTTTTATAATCCCAACTTTATTTACCGCAACATTTATCGCTTCTATCAATTAATTATCGTTTTAACTAAATATTAGCTGATTTAAAAAAGAAAATTCCACCCACTAATTAGAATTTAGATTCTAGTTAATTAAAAATTTGACTTTTTTCTGTTAATCATTAAAAGATTTAAAAGATTACACATTACTATATCAAGGTTAAATATTAATTCTCTATTTTATCTGTAAATTGATAAAATATTTGAAAAAAAAGAACAATAAAAAAAGGAAAAAAGAAAAAAAATAAACTAAACTATAATTTAAATCTAATTAAATCCGATTACATTTAAATACGCAATTGAAACAAATGTACGTATAAAAAGACTTTTAAATGAAAAATCAATGTCATCGTTTTAACAATTTTTTTTTTTTTGATATATCGGCAATATTTTTTATAACGGAGGAGAAAAAAATATCAACTCACTAAAAAAATTGTAATTTACAATTTTTTCAAGTAAATTCAAGTTCAATGTAAATTTTACTAATTTTTCAACTGAAATTGGTATTAAAATATTTCGAGTAGGTATAGTAAAATTTACAGTAAAAGTGGAGGAAAATTACATACAGTACAGATTTTACTATGAAAGTATAGTAAAATTTACTTTACGTTTTTCTTCACTTATTATCGATAATAATCCACACACACACGTTCTTTCAAAAATCAATCATTTTTTTTTTTTTTTTTTGTTGAAATTTATAAATTAAATTCATTCAAGAAATGTAAATAAAAATGAATTGAAAATAATAAATAATTGCATTTTTTCGAAGAATTTTATATAAAATTTTAAAAATAATTGTGGTTTTATCGAAATTAATTGAAAATTATATTAAAAATAATTAAAATCCCGCGATGAGTTTTATTATTAATTTATGAAAATAATTGAATTTTTGTCATCGAACTTCAATAAAGTTTTTTAAATAATTGCATTCTTGAGAAGAATTTTAAAAAAAACTTTTTAAAAAAATGAATTTCTTTGAAAATTGAATCTATTTATGAAAATAATTGAATTCTTTCAAAAAATTTTATGAAAATTGTATTTTAAATAATTGAATTTCTTTGAAAATTGTTTATTATTTATGAAAATAATTGAATTCTTTCAGAAAATTTTATGAAAATTGTATTTTAAATAATTGAATTTCTTTGAAAATTGTTTATTATTTATGAAATTTTAACAAAAATTGAAAAAAAGTTCAAAAATGTAAATTTTGACAAAACAGAAATTTAGATAAAACAGAAATTGTAATAAAAAAAATAAATTTTAATAGAAAAGGAAAAAAAATTTTAATAAAAATATAATTTTAATAGAAAGAAAAAAATAACTTTTAATAAAACATAATTTGAATATAAAAAAGAAAAAAATAAATTTTACCAAAATATAAAAAATGAATTTTAGTAGCAAATTCTGAAGTTAATTTAAATGAAAAAAAAAATTGTCGAGTCCCTTTAAATCGCGTAAAGCTCGTTTTCGAATTAAATCGTGCGGAATTAATGAGATAAAATTTCTCCGCTAAGAAGCGAAGTTTTGTTTGTATGCGTGTAAGTTTCGATATCACGCGATCACTGTAACTTGAGACTAGTCGGTGTTTCGCTTTGATATCGATAATTGTAAATAAGTTAGTATTCATTGACCCTCCAGCAACATTGTCAAACAGATACTTTACACACACAGACGCCCACATTCATAAAATAATTTTATTATTATCCACGTGTATATATACCCAACTTTATATTATAAATTATACTTATACGCACACAACTTTTTATTCAAAACCCCCCCTCCCAAAAAAAAACCCAAAAAATCTGTTTAAAATTATTATTATTAAAAAATTCATTAAATCCATTAAATTTAATTTAATAATTATTAAAAAAAATTCAAAAATGTATGTAGGTATTTAATTATATTAATAACAATCAAAGCACTTCGATTGTTATTAATTTTATTTTTATTATTATTTTTATTATTAATTTTTTTATTTTTATTATTATTTTCATTATTAATTTTTTATTTTATTATTATTTTTTTTATTATGTTTAGAGTAATAATTTTGATAATAATAAAAATTGTTCCAACAATTATTTTTTTTCGAACTATTTTTGATTAATTTATATGTAATATAGGTACTTTTAGGTACTTTAATTATTGGCGTACTTTTTATTTGGGTTATAATAATTATCTTGTCCTTCGTATATAAAAACGTCACGGCTGTGAGTTAATGAACATTATCTATATCGACGTGCATAATATACTTATTATGCGTGTTAAATACACATAATACTTTATAAATAAAAAGAAAAAAAGAAGAATCCAATGTAATAAAATAATCGGTGAATTTTTCGCGATAATTTTTTTTCACATAATTCAATATTTTCCTTCTGAATATTTACATACAAAAAAAATTTATTTTTAACATTTTTAGTTTTCTCCCGTATATTTTATTTGTAGTAAAGTTTTTTTTAAAATTTTTAAAAATTTAAAAATTAAACAAAAATTTTTTTTTACTATTTTTCAATTAACTACAATTTAATAATATATTATCTTTATTTTTCAAATAATACAAAAATATTTTTGTTAATCTAAAAAAATGATTAATTATGTTATTATTCATCATTTCTTTGTTCTTCATTTTTTATAATAAATTAAACATAACCGAGTGATATGATAATTATTTTTTATAATAGGAATATTTTTACTCTAATTTTTTCAAAATTATTTTTATCATTTTTAATTCAATTATTATTTTCTAGAATTTTTAAATAAAATTCTTCTTTAAATCAATTATCTTTAATAATTTTTAAATAAGTTCTTTGAGAATTTTCAAATCCATTTGTTTTCAATTTAATTTTACGTGAAATTTCGATTATTCGGAATTTCTTCAATTAAACATTTTAAAAATAATTGAATTTCAGAGAAGAATTTATTATTTATAAAGATAATTGAAATATTGACGAGATTTAAAAAAAAATTTTGAACAAAATATTCAATATTTCAATCCAAAATTTTAAGAGAAATTCATTTTTAAATCAATTTTAATTAGAAAATTCAACGAGAATTAAATTTTTTAAATACAAAAATAAAATTTATTGAATAATTGAATGTTTCTCAAAATTGAATTCTCCTAAAGAATTTTATCAACAGATTTTTAAATAATTGAATTCTTTCGACGAATTTCAATAAAATTTTTACAAATAATTGCAATTTTCGAGTTTGCGTAGAATTTTATTAAACAATTTTTTTAATAATTTAATTCTTTTGGGAAGTTTTTTTATTAAATTAGTAGATATTAAAAATCATTGAATTTAGAAAAATTTTTGGAAATAATTGAAATTTTGCCCAGAATTTTATTAAAAATTTTTAAGAATAATTGAATTTCAGAGAAGAATTTTATTATTTTTGAAAATAATTGAATTTTTGCAATCATTTGTAACTTTTCTCCAAAATTCAATTATTTTAATGTTTTTAACTAAAATTCATATTTAAATCAATTTTTATTATAAAATTCTACTTTAGAATTCAATTATTTAAATACAAATAACTTGCAAATAAATAATTTATTGAATAATTGAATGTTTCTTAAAATACAATTCTCATAAAGAATCGAGTAAAGAATTTTATTAAAACATTTTTAATATATTTTTAAAATAATTGATTTCTTTTGACGATTTTTAATAAAATTGTTAAGAACAATGACATTTTTCGTGGAATTCGATTTAAATTGTATTAAAAATAATTGAAATTCTGCGATGAGTTTTATTTCATGAAAATAATTGAATTCCTAAAAAGAATTTTATTATTTATGAAAATAATTCAATCCCTGTAAAAAGATTTATTATTTATTGAAACTAATTAAATTATTGCGAAGAAATTTATAAAAAATTTGTAAATAATAGAATTCATATGAAATTGAGAAACATTTTTGAAAATAATTGAAATTTTGACAAACGTTTTATTAAAATTTTTTTAAAAAATTAAGTTTTGACAAAAATTTTATTAAAAATTTTTTAAAAAATTAAATTTTGACAAAAATTTTATTAAAAATTTTTTAAAAAATTAAGTTTTGACAAAAATTTTATTAAAAATTTTTTAAAAAATTAAATTTTGACAAAAATTTTATTAAAAATTTTTTAAAAAATTAAATTTTGACAAAAATTTTATTAAAAATTGGAAAAATAATTGAATTTTGGAAAAGAAATGTTCGCATTTTTGCTTTGCAACTTCTGCTATTTTCGGAGTAAATTTCGAAGTTTATCCAAAAGTTGTGCAAAAATAAAAGAGTAAATATTTAAATAATCAAAGAAAGAACGTAACCGAAAGTATTATGTCGCCTTAAAAACAAAAAATTCCGAGAAAAAAAAAAATTTCACGCTATAATTGTACATCAGGAACTATCACGCTAGTTATGACTCTTCTTATAGATCATCTTTTCTAAAAATGACTTTTGCGAGGCAAGCGAGTGAAAGGAGAAGTGCGTTCACAAGTAAAGCTAATTAGATGCAACCTATCATCGAAACAAAAAGGGATGCGAGAAAATAAAGGCATCGAACTTTGTTGAATCGTCGTCCTTGCAAGGACAATCAGTACACATGCACTTTTTCCCTTCTTTATTCATTTTTCTTTTACCAAAGTTCTCTCAACCTTATATATTATTCCACTTAGAACGAGTTTTTTTTTTATTCAATTTTTTTTTCATTCTCCTCCCCCTCCTTTATAAGTGCGTCTTCGTTTTTCCATTTTATATATGTAAGCCTTGCATTATTCTCCTCCTTGGAAGAAAACCAGTTGCGATTTTTAACAGGGTGCGTATAATACCAGTAGTACATTTAGCTATAAATAGAGGACTCGCTTTTAACCCGGTTCTTAAAAACCAATGTGATGGTGTTGTTAAAAGGGGGTTGGTCCACGAGATCTCTGGAATTTTTGCTATAAGAGATACAACAACAAAAAAATGAATAAAAAAAATGGTTCTTGCAAGTATCCGAGAATGGCGTCTCCTTCTTCGGTCTCGATGTGTATAATAAAGAGAAATTTTCAGTTTTTTGTGCTTTTTTGGTTCAATTGTCTTTTGGTGCAGTAAAATCTGTATTATCTACAAATGGCTTTTTACTTCAAGTTGCTCCTGAATAGGAGACAATAATTTTATTGTTTAGCAGAAAATTCATAGCAAAAGGCGAATTTGCTGATGTTGATACCATAGAGGCTAAAATCTGTTAGTTTTCTCAACTTTTCCCAAGTTGAGAAAATCAAGTTAAATTGATTCAAGTTGATCGAATTGGAAGAAAAAGAAATGGAAGAAAAATGAAAAACGTAACTTTTCCTAGAGACGTAAATACTAAATACGGTTCCTAACGACAAAAACTGAAACTACTAAAAAAAAATTAAACTGAAGGTACCAACGTTTGTACCGATGCAAAAAGCGAATGTTTTCAATACCAAGAAGCAAATTATTTTTGACAAAAGGAACTTTATTATTTGTCCCAAATTTTGATCCAATCGGTCGAGAACAATATATACTGAAAAATTTAAACTCCTCTTTTTAATTTCGCCGACAAGTTCAGTTTAATTAAAAACAACTACAATAAGAATATCTACTCTTGGAAATTTTTACCACTTTCAAAGAATAACAATTTTTTTTAACTACACAGAAAAAAAATAATTGTTAATATAGAACTAACAAATTTCGTTTGTTGTTGTTACAAAATTTTTGTTACCCTAACAGATTTATTGTTATTAGAAAAAAAAATTGAATTGTTAGGACAACAAAATAAATTTGTTAGTCATATATTAACAATCTTTTTCTCCGTGTATTGAAGTCTGAAGTGTCCTGAAAATGTTTCTAACTCAATTTAGTGACACTAAAAATCTAAAAAAATCCCAAACTACCCAAATCTTTTAGACGCTAATTTCACAAAGATATTTTGGAGAGAATTAATTAAGAATTAAGAATTAAAAATTAAAAATTTGTATAGGCTCTAAAGAATTTTCCCAATCCTCTGTACAATGAACTCTCAAAATAGGACTTTCAATGCAAACAGTATTCTATTTTTAGCAATATAATTAAACTGCTATAAATATCGTTTGCTAATTCCGTATAGTGTAATATATGTGTGTCATATTGTCAGAAGATAAAAGGAGAAAATGTGTAGTGATAAAGCTGTTCTTCTTAAAAAACAATTATTTCGAACTGAATTAAGTATACGAAAAGTCGAAAACTATTATTTTTGGGTTGTTAGCGATGAGACTTTTATTAATGTCCCTTTTATAAGTTCACTGAATTTAGCATTCGACGCTTAGGATCGAAAATAATTTTTTTTTAACGAATTTAATTTTTTTCGAACGTTTTGGGTTAAAAGAAAGTATCCTAAACACAATTTTAACTACTTTTCTTAACTTCCCTAAAGGAAACAAATTTTGTTCATAATTTCTTAATGACATTCAAAAATTGAATAATTTTTTTAAAATGAATATTTAAATGCCTATTTATTTTTTCTACAGGAATAAAAATATTTCAAATGATTTCAATTTAACGCAATTTTGAAATTTAACTATTTCTAAAAATTACAAAATTAATTCTTTCAAAATTCAATCATTTTTTTCTTGAAATTTAAAAATAAATTTATTCAAAACTTTAATAATTTTTTTATTCAATTCTAAATTAATTCTTAATAAAAATTTCTACAAGAATTCAATTATTTAAATATAAAAATAAATAATTTATTCAAGAATTGAATTTTTCTTAAATTTCAATTCTTATAAAGAACTTTATCAACATTTTTTAAAATAATTAAATTTTTACGAAGAATTACATGAAAATTATTGATAATATAAATTAAATAATATAAATTAATTCAAGAAATGTAATTAAAAATGAATTGAAAATAATTATTACACTCTAAGAAACAAATTGTAATAAATTTTTTTAAATAATTGAATTTTTTAGAAGAATTTTATTCAAATTTTTTAGAATAATTGCGTTTTTAGCAGAATTTATTAAAAATTGTATTAAAAATAATTGAAATCCTGCGATGAGTTTTATTATTTATGAAAATAATTGAATTTTTGTCACCAAACTTTAACAAAGTTTTGAAAATAATTGCATTCTTGAGAATAATTTGAAAAAATCTTTTTAAAGAAATGATTTTTTTCAAAAAATTTTATAAAAATTGTGTTTCAAATAATTGAATTTCTTTAAAAAATTTTTATTATTTATATAAAAATAATTGAATTCTTTGAAAAAATTGTATTAAAATCATTTTGAAAACAATCCAATTATTATAAAGAGTTTCAATAAAAAACTTTAAAATAATTGAATTCTTTCAAAGAATTTTATTAAAATTTTTAAGAATTACGCATTTTTTGAGGAATTTATTTAAAATTGTATTAAAAATAATTGAATTCTTGCGAAGAATTTTATAAAAATCTATTTAAATAATTGATTTTTTTCGAAAAATGCTAGGAAAATTCTGTTTAAAATAATTGAATTCCTGTGAAAATTTTTTTCTTTATGAAAATAATTGAATGTTTGCAAAGAATTTTATAAACATTTTTTTTTAAATTATTCAATTCTTTTGGGAGATTTTTTATTAAAATCAGATATTAAAAATCATTGAATTACGAAAAATTTGTGAAAATAAGTGAATCGTTTTAAAGAATTTTTTAAAAATTTTTTAAATTTTTTCCAATAACTTTATTAAAATTTGTTAAAATAATTTTTTTATTTCAACTTTTAGCAAATTTAAAGTAATTTAAATTATCAAACATGGAAAAAAGTTGCTTTTAGTGTAACAATTAAAAAAAAAGTATCCAAAAAGTAGAAAATCGTAAAAAAAAGTAGTAAACAGTAGGTTTTAGCAGATGAGTGCAAGATTAACAAATTATTAAAAAAAACTATTACAAAAATTATTTAAAAACAAATTATCCATTTTATTAAAAAAAAAGAAAATTATTTAAAAAAGAAAAAGAAAAAGAGTGGAAGGAAATAAACGAAAAAATGTGTCCTTTAGAAAATTTGAGAACTGATAATAATCTCAATGGTCCCGAGATACATACTTGATTATATAATTTGAAAATAATTCGCTCATTTTATATTATATATATATAGAATAAAATAACCAAATTTGCATGGCGTGATTATCGAACGACTATTTCTGTGCCCAATACCGTGTCGAGAGCAGTTTGAGCAGATTTTATCGTTATCCAGGGGCGTAACGGGAATTTCACTTTCATTGATGAAGATGAGAAAAGGTTTTTTCGAAAATCACTATATAGATATTATTATATGTCAGTGACGAAACAGATATTTGAATTAATTAGCATCTATTTATAAAATATTATCATAATCTTTACAGTTCACGACCATCCTCAATATATCTCGTTTCTCTCCCAATCATTTTCTCAATATTTTACAAAAAATATTTTTCCCCAAAAAATGTCGAACATTTTTTTTTTTTGTAAAATTTTCACTCTACTTATTCACTTATAAATTTTCTACTATTAATTCTTCTTAACAATTGTTTACTAATTCTCATTCATTTTAGTTATTTCTATTTATTTTTCTATACTCTTTTCGAAAACATTTTTTTTTCCTTTTTTCTAAATTTTATTTTCTATACTAATTCTCATTCATTTTACTCATTTTTTATTTATTTACTTCCACGTTTATTTTTCTACACTTTACTTCCTCTCTATGGAAGGAAAATTTTTTCTAAATTCCAAACTATAAGATTTTGTTAAATTAATAAATTTTGTAAAATTCCTTTATTTGCTTTTTGGAAAAACAGTTTTTTTTTTCTTTAGGCCTTTTTATTAAAAATAATTAATTTGTACTTGTAATTAAAAAAGAAACATAAATTTGTACTTTTAAATTTGATTTCTGAATAAATTAAAATTTTTTTAAAAATGAGATTATGTTTACACTTTTTGTAGCGAATTAGAAACTAAAGGTAAAAAAAGTTCGTTTTTACCTTTCTTTGGAGAGTCGATTCATTTTTAACTTAATCCACAAGATTTCCCTGCGCAAAATGTATATTTAAAAACTCGTGTCTTAATCATATTTCAAAATAAAAACATTCTTTTAATATAAAATTCGCCCATAAATCATTGTTGCACATTTTGTCACGTATATTAAAAATTCACTTCAACAACAAATATTTCAATTGTTATCTATTTTTCTTTTACACCTCAATAGTAATAATGACAGCGTAATAAAGGTAAAATTTTTCCTGATATTTTTTTATGATTTTCATACACTAAATATTTATCATAAAAAAAAAAATTCAAGAGAGATGACAGAAAAATTAATCTGATTCCCAACAGTGAGAAGAGAATAAATTTTCAACAACTTTTCTCTCAGTATTTTTATTAATTCGAATAATGAAAATAATTACTCGATAATAATGGACCGAGCGTGGAATGAAAATTATTATAAATATACGGTCCTGACTTACAGGAACGTACAAAGAAAAATTGAAGAGATTAAAAAAAAGGCAGGAGAGCGCATGTGAGAGACTACATGTGGATGCTGGTTTGAGCTTTTTTTTTCTCTCTCTCTCTCTGTTTTATTTTTTTTTATTACAGAAAAAAAGTGGTTAAAAATGTATTAATACTACATACCATATATTTATAAAGTTAATCGAAAGAATGCTGGTTGGGATCACTGTTTTTCTTGTTAAATAAAAACCGGTTTCATACAAAAATGTCACACAATTCGAGTTAATTTTATATATATGTACGAGAGAAAGAAAGAGAGAGAACGAAAGATGAGAGGCAACAACGACGACGACGACGACCTGGGGACTAAGTCAGTAATGAACCCACCGAAAATGAAAGAGAAAGACTAAAAACGTGCGCGAGCAAAGCAATATTCTCCCCTTAACCAAAACTAAATCGGTCATTCCCCTCTTTTACACTCCCACTCCACTTTTGATAAATTTTCTTGGCGGGAAAATGCAGCACAAAATTTGCCAAAAATAATCAACTTTCTAATTTTATACAAAAAAAAAAAAAAATTTTTTTTTCTACACGAGAAAGATAATGAATTTTTCCTCCTACTTTTCAATTTTTTTTTCCACATTTATATTTGTTATCATAAAAGCACTTTTACGCAATGCATTTGAAAGTTATCTTGAAAACCTTGAAGAAGATATAAATTCGCAAAAAGAAAATCAAAATAGAATAAAAAAAAATTTTTTTAAATAGAATTTCTAAATATGTAATTAATTTTTTTTTAATTAACAGATTAAAAATGGAAGAAGAAATGGAAACAGATTCGTCCGATGACTTCACGGATGAAGAAATTGACATTGCGGCCGTCGATGAGGAATTAAATAAAGCAATAATTGGCGGTATGATTGATATGGAAATGGATGTAACAAACGATGAGAGTCTATTTGAATCTGAATTGATGAAAAATTACCCCCACGATTTGCAAATGTATCGAAATTCTCTAATTGGAAAAATAACACTCGACGAATTGGAGAATTTGGGACTTGAGAGACTTCAAGGTAAGTGTGCAATTTTTTTTCTTTTACAAACGAGAAAATATTTTTCCTCCAGTCATCAATTTTCTTTTCTTTCTCCTTTTTTTATTCTCTATTTTCTATTTTATCATTTATTTATTTATTCATTTTTCGTTAGTTGTTCGACTGATGAAAGAATTGCATATAAAAAAAAAGAAAATTATCAAAGAATTTTTTCTATTTTCTATTTTATTTATTTATTTATTCGTTTTTTTACAAAACACAAAAATTTTATTTTATTTTTCCCTGGACTTTTCCCTGACCCTAAAAAATACTCTGATTCACTGTAAAAATTATTAGAAAAATTATTTCCCACATTACAATTCAATTATTATTTACTACAATTTTTAAATAAAATTCTTCTTTAAATCAATTATTTGTAATAATTTTTTAAAAAGTTCTTTGAGAATTTTCAAAACCATTTCTTTACAATTCAATTTTTCGAAATTGCGATTAATTGCGATTAATTCTTTCGACGAATTTCAATAAAATTTTTTTTAAATAATTAAAATTTTCAAAGAATTCAATTAAAATTGAATTAAAAATAATTGAAACTCTGTAAAAAATTCTATTATTTATGAAAATAATTGAATTACTGCGAAGAAATTTATAAAAAATTTGTAAATAATTAAATTCTTGTGAAATTTGTATTAGTTATGAAAATAAATAAATGTTTGCGTAGAATTTTATTAATATTTTTTTTAAATAATTGAAATGAATATTTGTGTAGAATTTTATCAAAACTTTTGTTTAATAATTGAATTCTTTTGGGAAATTTTATTAAAAAATAGAATATTCAAAATTATTTAATTCAAAAAAAAATTTTTGAAAATAATTGAATTTTGTCAATGAATTTTGCTATTTATTTATAATGATAATTGAAATGTTGACGACAATGTTTTTTAGTTTTTTAAAAATAATTGAATTTCTGTGAAGAATTTTATTAATTTTGAAAATAATTGAATTCTTGTTATAAATATTGTTATTTTTGAAAATAATTGAATATTTCAATGAATTTTATTAAAAATCCTGAATATAATTGAATTTTGTCGAAAAATTTTGCTATTTATTTACAAAGATAATTGAAATGTTGCCAATTTTTTTAGATTTTTTAAAAATAATTGAATTTCTGCGAAGAATTTTATGAATTTTGAAAATAATTGAATTCTTGTTATGAATATTGTTATTTTTAAAAATAATTGAATTTTGCAATAAATTTTATTAAAATTCCTGAAAATTATTGAATTTCGGGATTTTTGGGGAAGAATTTTGCTGTTTAAAAAGATAATTGAAATATTGACAAAACCTTTTTTAATTTTTGATACTCTCAAGAAAAAATTGCAAATAAAAAAATATTTTCTATTTTCTTTTTAATTTATCGAATTAATTTTTCGACAGTTCTCAGAATAATTGATACACTCAAGAAGGAATCGCAAATAAAGAAAGAAGACTTCAAAGAATGCTTACTGGGAACATTGCGAAATAAAGGATATGATTCTTACGTTAAACTGATAACGAGTCCTGGCTGCGATTCAAATACGCCATTGGATCTTGAAATAAGAAGAAGAGATCATGTTTCTCATTTTATTCTCAAAGTTGCTTTATGCAGAAAAACGAAAATCTACCATTGGTTCATTAAAATGGAGATAAATTTATTTAATACAAGATTCAGATCTTTAAATGAAAATGGAATGGAGAAATTTTTAATTTACAATGATTTCATTTTTCCAATTGTAAGTATAAATTGTATTGTTTATGAAAGATATTAAATTTACTGCCATTTAATACTTCTATTGTTGATAACAAATTTTTTTCTCAGCAAATTTTTCATATTTGGAAATAAGAATTTTTATTCTTTCAAAAGAAAACTGTAACAAAAATCTTATCAAAAAATTTGAAAACAATAATTGAATTCCTTTGAAGAATTTTTAAAATTTTTTTAAATAATTTAATTCTTGCGAAGAATTATATTAAAATTTTTGAAAATATAAACAATAATAATTAATTTTGTACTTAATAAGAGGATTTTTTAAAATTTTGATTATGAAATTATTTAAAAATTTATATTTGAAATTAAAAAATATTGTAATTAGCATAACGATAATTACTGTAATAATAAAATTTTTCAGCTTTCCGAGGAAGAAAAAAATCAGAATAGAGACAATTTGCTGGCATTATATGAAAATATCGATTTCGATCAGACAGTTTTTTATAAAGTTCCCTATTTAAAAGTAAGATATTTAGTTCAATGTCGAAATGTTCTTTTAAAACGCGGTATTGTTTTTCTTCCAATTACGGAAATTATTCACGTCGCTTCGCAAGCTTTTGGCGATTCATTGACAAGAGAACGAGAGGTAATTGTCTTAAAATATAATAAAAAAAAAATCCGCAATTATTTTTTAAACAAGTGGAAAAATTAGATTTTTTTTAAATTAATTCGTCTCCAAAGAAATTGTTAAGAAATTAAATTTTTCTTAGAGGACAGTTATTTATAAATAATTCTTTGAGGCCCAAATACAATTTAAAAATATTTTTTTGTTTTTATATTTTTTTTTTTTTTTTGTTTTTTTTAAACATTGCGGACTCATTTTTTTTCTTTCTGCTTTTTTAAAATTTTTATTGATGTATTGATAATTATTGTCAATTTTCAGCAATATCGTTACGTGGCGAAAGAAGATTCCAGATTGGTACCAATTTTAAAAAAGTTTTTCATTGTATCACAAAGTGCATTGCCCTGCGCGATGAATTCCATAGATTTAAAAAATCTAGACGAAGTAATTATTTTTCTATTTACGTATTTAAATATTTCTTATTTATTTATTTATTATTCTCTTTATTTAATTTTTATTAATTCGTTTATATTTTTTTATTCACCTATTTGTTATTTATTTGTTATTTATTCATCTTTTTTTTTATTTTTTATTCTTTTATTTATTTTTTTATTTATTTATTCTTTTATTTATTTATTGTCTACTAATTTTTTTTATTTACTCATCTATTTCTTTTTTTATTTTCTATTTATTTTGCTTTTATTTTATTTTTTGCTCATTTATTTTTTATTTACTTTTTATTTATTTATTATATTTTTAAATAGACACTAAATGTCCCCAAAGTTTCAGAATTATTTTTTTTGTATTTCAATTTAAATAACAACAAAATATTCCGCTTTTAAAAAAATTAAAAATCGAATTCTTAAGAAAGTAGATTTTTTACCTTGAAATAAAAAATAATTTTCCATTTCACAGTAATTTTATAAAATTAATATTGAAACAGAAAAAAGTCCCTTCATTTAAAAGTTCCAAACTTTTGAAAAATAGAAATAAGTAATTTTTTTTCTAAACAAAAATAAGTATTTTTTTTAATCAGAAGAAAAATTACTTATTTTGTTTACAAAAAACAAATTACAAAAAATTGAATCTTTTCAGATATCAGAGAAATCGTTTCCATTGTGTATGAGGACAATGCACGAGGCTTTACGAAAAGATCATCATTTAAAAAATGACGGACGCTTTCAATATGGAATATTTTTGAAAATAATTGGTCTCAGCTTTGATTCTGCTGTTGATTTTTGGAAGGAGGAATTCCTAAAGAAAATGCCCCTCACTCAATTCAATCAAGAATATCTCTACAATATTAGATATATTTACGGTCTCGTGGGGCAAAAGGCGAATTATCAAACCTACAGTTGTGCGTCTGTAATTAAATCCAGAGTCAGTTATGGACAGTATCATGGTTGTCCATACAAAAATATGACTCCAAGTACACTTAATTTGAAATTGAAAAATCTTGGTGTCAGTGATCAAGGTTTGTTTTCCTCACATAAAAAAAATATTTACCTTTTATTTTTTTAAAATCGAAATTCTTCCATTATCATTAAAGAATCATTAAAATTAATAATTTTCTAATTTCCTTACAGATATCAAACATGAATCATTTTAGAAACGAAAATAATTTTATTCAAAAATTTTCTTCTCTTAAATTCTGGATTTTTAAACAGTTTTTTAATTTCTGATCTTTGTTCTTCTCTGAAATTCTGGACTTTTAAATTTTAGATTTTTAAATAGTTCTTTAATTTCTGATTTTTAAATTTCCCCATAAAAAATGTGATTGTCTATTAATTAATTTCAGGATTAGTGGAAATCGAGGATCTTGTTACAAACGAACAATACAAGGCAGCCTGCACCAAGTGCTTCTCCCAAATGCATAAAGTGCAATTGACCAATGCGATTGAATCGCCTGTGGAATATTATAATCACAGTAATAATGAAATTATCCGGAAAAAACGTATTAAAATTAAAATGGACCAAAGTATTATCGAACAAACTCAAGAGAATAAAGACGCTTCACTTTTGGATTCAACTAACAAAAATACGAAAGAACAAACGGAAGTGAATATAGAAAATTCCTCTTCAATTCCGGAAGTTCCACTAAATGCCGACTGATAAGTAATTCAATCATTTTTCCTAAATTAATTTTTTAACAAACGAAACAACCGTAAAACAAAAGAATTTTTTCGTTAAAAAAAAAGTTTCGTAAAGAAATTTTTCGTAAAGAAACTTTTTTCGTTAATATAATAAAAGTTGTCTAATTTTTCAAAAAGTAGAACTTTTTTTACGATATTTTTATAGAACATTGTAGAACATTTTTGTAGGACAATTTTTCAATTTTTCTTTCTCTGGCAATATTTTTTCTCCTTAGTTTTCTTTTCTTTTAGTTTTCTTTTTCTACCAGTCTACCCTTTGTTTTTCTACTTCATTACAAAAGTGTGCGAAAAAAAAAAATGAAAATAAAGAGCAGTGCTTCCCTTGCACACTTTTGTACTCACTAGTGTCTATTTATAACACTCAAATTCTTGCCTTGAGGCCATTCATATAATATTATTCAAAAGGAAAAGCAAAAACGAGAAAAATCTCTTAATTTTTTAACTGTTTCCACCAAAAATTAAATTATACATTTTTCCCTTTTTCTCTCTCTCTCTCTCAAAAAAAAAAAAAATATTTAATTTCATCATCTCTACCGATTGCTTTTTGCACTTTGAACTTTTATAAAAACACACGTCACTAGATTTAGATCTAAACTCTGATTGCGTGAATTATTCTCGAATCGAAAAACTTTTCTTCGATTCAATTTAAATTATAATTTCATTTTTCGCAATAATAGCATTGTTCCAATAAAAATAACAACGAAAAGAATTCTCGTTCTAAAAAAACAAAAATGTTTATTAAAAATAAAATAATTATTATCATGCAATAAATTTTTATCAATTCGTAAAAAACCCAATTTTTGAGAAAAGAAATTATTTTCGAAATATTAAAAGGAAAAGAAAAGTAGAAAATTCAAAATTAAAAAATTGAAATATTGCAAATGGACAAATTTTGTTTAAAAGAAAAAAGAAGCAAGATTGTATTTTTGCTTGTAGGAAATGTATTTCAATGTGTAATCGTAACACACGTTTATGTTATCGTACTGAATAGTTGCAATAAAGCGCATAGTGTGTAAAAAGTTCGCTTAAACGAGTCCATTAACCGTGCATCTTCCTACGCGAATATTTTGCCAACAAAAATGTTAATTACCGTCACTTTCGTTTTATTTCTAAAAGAGAAAAAAAAATTCACCGCACTCGAAAACATCGGATTTCTAAAATGTTCATTCAACTGTCTTCGATAAATATTTGTTTCAATTTCATTTTATAATGAATTGTTTATAAACAATAATTGATATTTACTATAAACAAAAATATCAACATTCAGACAAATTAATAATTATTATAAACATAAAAAATTCAAATTCAAATGATAATTATTATAAAAGATAAAAATAAAAATTTAAATAATTGAGAGATATTAGATATAAATATTAATTAATAAGAAAATATTAATTGATACTAAAAATTTGAAAATATTAATTAATACTAAAATTTTGAAATATTAATTAAATACTGAAATTTCGAAATGTTAATTAATACTGAAATTTCGAAATATTAATTAATAGTAAAATTTAAAAATATTAATTAATACTTATTAAAAATATTCATTACAAAATAGAAAATATTATTTATTTATTATTTATTAATAGTTAAAAAATATTTTCTATAATTATACATCTGTTAGGTAATTTTAAGTAAAGAAAGTTAATTCCAACACTAATAGATTTTTAAATAAATTAGTGTTTAAATTGAAAAAATCTTATCTATCCCGTTACTAATTAGCGTTAGTTAAAAAATCGAAAAGAAATTTATGTATTCGTTCACAATAAAAAGTGTATTTTTCAAATTTACTTATTTAAAAAAGCTAATTTCAATTTATTTTAATTCAAATTGAGTACTTAAAATTAATTTATATTAATTTATCTCTTATTTTACTTAAATTTATTTAATATTTTAATTCATTATTATTGTTTTACACAAATTAATTATATTATTTTGATTAATTAATAATTGAATCTAATAATTAATTAATTAATAAAAGCAAAACGAAATTTTACATTTTTTCGGAAAAAAACCTTTTTTTCATATTTTTTTCTTGTAAAATTTTCATTTGGTTTATTATTTATTTATTTCTCTTTTTTCTATCTTCTATTACTTATTCTTTCAATTTTCTATAAAATTATTTAATGAAAAACAAAATTTCACATTTTTTTTTTAAAAAAACCCCCTTTTTTCATATTTTTCCCAGAAGAAATTTCATTTTATTTATTATTTATTTATTTCTATTTTTCAACATTTTTATTTTTTGTTTTTCTTTCTATTTATTCTAAAAATATTTATTGATACAAAACGAAATTTTAAATTTTTCCTGAAAAAACCCTTTTTTTCTTATTTTTTCCAGAGAAATTTTCTTTCACTTTTCAATTTTATTTATTACTTATTTATTTATAGTTTTCTATATTTGTATATTTTCCATCTTCTATTATTCTTTCTATTTTCTCTAAAAATATTTAATACAAAACGAAATTTTACTTTTTTTAATAATTAATTAATTTTGATTGATTAATAATTTAATCTAACAATTAATTAATTAATAAAAATAATAATTTTAACATTTTTTTGTGTGTAAATAAATTTTTCGTTATTTATATTATTTTGATTAAGTAATAATTGAAACTAGGTAATAATTAATTAATTAATTAATAAAAATAATTTAAACATTTTTTAGAGTGTAAATAATCATGAATTATTAGAAATTTAATTTAAATACTTATTTTAAATACTTAATTTAAATTAATCTGAATTGAAATTCTCTTGATTTATTTTCTTCGCAATTTAAACACAAAATAAATTATAACATTTTTTTCAATTTTTAATACAAACCTGATTTGTCTAATAATAATTTTTTTAAAGGCAACACTTATATGAAGCACGCACATTGGCACGATGAAAAAGCGACTAACTAAACAATGCCTTGAATTTGAATATTGACAGGAAGCTCAACTCCATATTAGCATTTATTACAAGTGCGGTCACTAAAATATTCAAATTTGAAGAAAGAAAAAATACAAAATATGAAAAATTATTATTTTTTTAAAGAGACAGAGAAAGAGAGGGAGAGAGAGAGAAAAAAAAAAATCAAAATTATACAAGAGGTAATGAAATGAAAAATTAATTTTTTTTTTTCTATGAGAATTTTTTTTTTTTGTTTCTTTATGATAAAATATGTATGCTACCCTCTTGTGTCATATTTTGCACTAGTATAACTGGTAATAATATTAAGCTTTGTGTAATTTTCAGATCCTGCGGTTGTGCGAGCAATTACGAACGTATACTGAGACCGCATTCAGTGTAAAGCGCTTGTAAACCAAGGACGTGATCATTCCAGGGGCAATCGCAATTTCACGCGAGTTCCACCATATGTATAATCATTATTAAAACTGAACGCTTTTCTCCACGTGACCCACCACGTGGTGACGAGACACCCCTCGTCTTCAATATATGCAAAATATATATCTATATATTTATCACGAATCATTTATACGAAAATTACTCAGAGAACATCACTCCACTTTTGTGAATCATGTCACATACAGTCAGTCAATGTATTTTCATTTTTCATTTTTGCGTCACTTCATTTTCATTTTTTCTAAAAATATATTTTAATAGATAACGAAATTTTACAGTTTTTTCGGAAAAAAATTCCCTTCTTTCTTATTTTTTACAGAGGATTTTTCTTTTATTTCTCAATTTTATTTATTAATTTATTTAATTATTATTTTCTGTATTTCTATTTTTTTCTGTCTTCTATTTTTCTTTCTATTTTCTCTAAAAATATTTAACAGAAAACGAAATTTATATTTTTTTGCTGTATTATTGTATTTTTAATTTTTTATATTTTTCTGCAAAAATCCCTTTTTCTCTTCTTTTTCCCAAAAAATTTTTCTTTTACTTTTCAATTTTATTTATTACATATTTATTTATTTATATTTTTTATTTTTTCAATTTTTTCTATATCTTCTATTGTTCTTTCAATTTTCTTTAAAAATTATTAAATAAAAAACGAATTTTTATTTTTCTGAAAAAACCCTTTTTTATTATTTTTTCTAAAAAAATGTTGATTTTATTTATTATTTACTTATTTCTACTTTTCTATATATTTCTATTTTTTTATCTTCTATTATTCTTTTAATTTCCACTAAAATTATTTTAATAATAAACGAAATTTTCCATTTTTTTGCAAAAATCCTTTTTTTTCATTTTCTTCAGAGAATTTGCCTTTTATTTTTCAAAATTTATTAATTATATATTTATATTCTTCTGTATTTCTATTTTTTTATCTTTTGGTCTTCTTTCTCATTTCTCTAAAAATATTTAATAAAAAATAAAATTTTATGTTTTGTAAAAAACCCTTTTTTTCTTATTTTTTCTAGAAAAATTTTTATTTTATTTATTATTTATTTATTTCTTTTTTTTACATTTCTATTTTTTCTTTTCTGTTTTTCTTTCTATTTTTTCTAAAAATATTTAATACAAAACAAAATTTTTAATTTTTCCTAAAAAAAAACTTTTTTTCTTATTTTTTCCAGAGAAATTTTCATTTAATTTATTATTCATTTATTTATATTTTTCTATATTTCTATTTTTTATCTTCTGTTTTTCTTTCTATATTTCTATTTTTTTATCTTGTATTTTTCTTTCTATTTTCTCTAAAAATATTTAATACAAAACGAAATTTTACATTTTTTCTTAAAAAATCCTTTTGTTTCTTTTTTTTCCACAAAATTTTTCTCGTATTTAGACCAAATTTAGAAAATAATTTGTTATTCTCCTAATAAAAATAAAAGGAAATCTAATGTGATAATTTAATTTGTAATTAATTTTTATGTAAAAAATAATAAAATAAATAAATAATAATAAATAATAAATAATAGTAATTTATGAAATAGTAATGAAAAAGAATAACTTAAATATGTGATTTTAATTAATATTTTCGTCTTGAGTCCGTTAATAATGAAAATAAAAATAAATAAAAATATAATTTTTTGCCAAGAAAAAAAATACACTTCTAATATTTTTTATTTTCAAAAAAACATATTTCAGGGCAATTTTTTTCCCAAAGAGCTATTCTCAGAAAGAAGATTCCGGCCGATCGATTAAGTATGTTTCTAAGTAGTATCGACTATACCCCTCTTTTCTACTTTTACGTCTTTCTATCTTTCAAACAAAGCACTCAATTTTTTCAATTTTTGACAAAAATTGTCCTGTGAAAATTTTTGAATAAATTTTCTCTAAATTAGATTAAAATCCACTGGACTTTAAGTTTAATTAAACGAAAATTTCACCTAAAATATTATTTTATTTCTCCCTTTTACAAGAAACATAAAATATTCCCATTTTCTAGTAATTGTTCAAATTTGAGTGTTTTGAAATTCAAAATTTCGCGCCAAATGGATCGAACCAATGCCGAACATCATCGAATATCGCCGACAATGATCGAAGCTGCTATCGATTCTTGTCGAAGATTGTCGAAGTTGCTCGAAGGCTTTTAAGTGACGTATGTCAGCCGGACTGGGGCTGTGTTTCGTTTCTCTTCTTTAGAAAAATCATCTCATCAAAAAAGTAATTTTCGCGTTAAAAAAAAGTCAAATAAACGAAGCCGCCGTCGCTTCAAAAAAGGAAGAATGAATTTTATCCTAGTTGAGTTTTAGGTTAAGAAGAATAAAGAAGAAAAAAAGGGGAACACAGGACGGCGGCAGGTCGATAACGCACGAACACGCTCCTCTCTCTATATAATATACGAAGAGAGAAGAGAGAAAAAAAAGAGGCCTGTGTTGGCAATTCGATCAATCTTAAAAGTTCACGACCCGGACTTATTCGCTTAATTGGGTTTCATCCGTGATTCGATAACGCTAAAGTGTTTGTGTGATAGTGTCGAACAATTTCTTTTGTAGGTATATTTCAGTTAAATTTCGCGTAATCCAGCGCGCGGCATCGATCCCGACCGCCTAACCTTGAAAATTATGAGAGTCTATCGACATCACGACTCTACATTTTGAGATTTTTCTTTTGGATTTTATTTTATACACAGTGCAGTTGTCAAATATCGACAATCTGAGACGGTGATCTGTCAGGACTGGAGAGATGGCCACTTCAACAACCCCGGGTAATAACTCTATTAATAATTTTTTAGAAAAAATGACAGTCTTCTTTACGATCATTGGCCTCATTGACATTTGATCTGTCACAAGTTCCAGATCAGATAACAATGTTTCTTTTGACATATTATGAAGTTGTCTAAGAGAATTTATAATTTAAAAACTCAATTTTATTTTTCAAAGTTTGGAAAACTCCCCATGAATTAATTATTCAGACATTTAGGTCTCTTTCAACATTGATCACTTGTCTTCTATTGCCTCCCCTTTATGATAATAATTATTACGTGATAATGCAGCAAGTGCCTTTTTTCATTCAGTCAATTTATACATATCTAACTATAGAGGCGTAAATGCAGATTAATTTAAAGACGTTGAGTTTTGTATTTTCTCCCAAATTTTACTAAAAATGAGAATGTAATTATTTACAATTGTAAATTGTAATTGTTAGGTTACAATTTACAGTTTATAATTTACAATTTCCAATTTACAATTTACAATATTTACCCAATTTCCCATCTTTTTAGTTTTGCGTCATAGTTTCGTCATCTGTCATAGTTTGTTTTTAACTTAACAATTTTTTTCAAAAGTATAAATTTAAAAATTGAACTGAATTTAAAAGTTGAAAGATTTTTTAAATCATCTTAATTATTTATATGCAAGCACATTTAAGTAGGCCAATCGATGCATCTTTTTCTAAAGAACATATCCATTAAATAGAAATAATATAAATTATTATCAATTTTAAAATAGACATTTAAATTCTTTATTTAAACAGTGACTGCATTTATTTTCTAATATTCCACTTTTTGACTTTCCTATGTTGATTATTGATAAAAGTTGATGGTAAAAAATGTTAATATTCTATATTTTTAATTTTGTGGAGAAAATTAACTTTAGTTGAGAGAAAAAAAAATTATAAAGATACATTATTTATGTTCTATAAATATTTCTAAGCTTATAATCAAGGTGTGCTACCTGTTTCACTACAAAGGTCATTTGACGTGAAAGTAACTAATAAACTATTTTCTACACCGTATATTTTTATTAATAGTTTTTCTATTTAAAAAAATTCCATTATATTGTCTTTTAAATCAATTTTGATGTGATGTATTGATTTTGTTTTTTTAATTCTCTTTTAATGAATTTGTAATTATTTATAATATTCTGTGTTAAGACTTTTAATTATTTGATTTAATGTGGATTACTGTATTAATTAGGTTCAGATCCGTGGGTGATTCAAGCTCGAGAACGTGTCCGTTATCAAGAACAGTTTGATTCTCTAAAGCCAAATAATGGAGTTGTTACGGGCGATCAAGTAAAAGGATTTCTCCTTCAATCTCAACTTCCGCCACAAGTTTTAGGACAAATATGGTAAATTTTCATTTAATTTCTTTGAATTTGATAATTATAAAATATTACAAAAAAAACAAATTATAAATTTGTTTTAAAAGGATTCAGGCCTCGCAATCATCTTCGAAAACCTATTTACTACTTTTTTTACGATTTGCTACTATTTGGATACTTTTTTTTTATTTGTTACACTAAAATCTACTTTTTTACATAGAATTTTCCTAAAATTATTCGCAAGAATTCAATTATTTAAAAAAAATTTAATAATAATCGTTGCAAGAATTCAATTATTTTTATAAATATTAAAACTCATCTCAGGATTTCAATTATTTTTAATACAATTTTAATAAAATTTTTTAAAGGATTTCAATTATTTTCATAAATAATATGCAATTTTCAAAGAAATTCAATTATTTAAAACACAATTTTCATAAAATTTTTTGAAAGAAATTATTTCTTTAAAAAAAACATTTTTCTTAAATTCTTCTCAAGAATGCAATTATTTTAAAAACTTTAATAAAGTTCGGTGACAAAATTCAATTATTTTCATAAATAATAAAACTCATCGCAGGATTTCAATTATTCTTAATATAATTTTAAATTAATTCCGCTAAAAATGCAGTTATTTTTAAAAATTTGAATAAAATGCAATTATTTAGAAATTTGTTGATAAAATTCTATATGAGAATTCAATTTTAAAAAACATTTCATTGTTCCACAAATTATTTATTTTTGTATTTAAATAATTGAATTTTCGTAGAATTTTCTAATAAAAATTGATTTAAATATGAATTTTAGTTAAAAACACTAAAATAATTGAATTTTGGTGAAAATTTACAAATGATTGCATAAAATCAATTATTTTAAAAAATAATAAAATTCTTTTTAGGAATTCAATTATTTTCATAAATAATAAAACTCACCGCAGTATTTCAATTATTTTTAATATAATTTTAAATTAATTCTTGGAAAAAATTCAATTATTTAAAAAATTTTGATATAATTTGTTCCTCAGAGTGTAATAATTATTTTCAATTCATTTTTAATTATATTTCTTGAATGAATTTGATTATTATTAAAAAATTTCATGCAATTCTTTGTAAAAATTCAAGTATTTTAAAAAATGTTGATAAAGTTCTTTATAAGAATTCAAATTTAAGAAATATTCAATTATTCCATAAATAATTTATTTTTTCATTTAAATAATTGAATTCTCGTAGAATTTTCTAATCATAATTGATTTAGAATTGAATAAAATAAAATGTTTAAAGTTTTGAATAATTTTATTTATAAATTTCAAAAAACAAATGATTGAATTTTGAAAGAATTACTTTTGTAATTTTTAGAAATAGTTAAATTTCAAAAATACGTTACATTGAAATCATGTGAAATATTTGAATTCCCGTAGACAAAAAAAATAGATATTTAAATATTTATTTTAAAAAATTATTCTATTTTTAAATGTAATTAAGAAATTATAAAAAGAAATTGAGTCGTCAACTTTGATTTTTCGATAGCTACTTTTTTACTACTTTTTTCTGTCTTTAAGCTACTTTTTTAAAAATTAATTATCGAGTTCGAAGCCTGGGATTTATTTTAAGAAGCAAATTTCTTTCGAAAGAATTTCCTGATTTTATAATTACGGAAAATATGAAATATTTTCTCCTCTGCTTTAATGAAAACGAGAATTGAGGAATTTTTTATATAAATTAAATGTGAAATTAATTTTTTTTTGTTAATTTTTAGGGGTCTTTCCGATACGGACTCGGATGGGAAAATGGACATCAACGAGTTCAGCATTGCCTGCAAGTTAATAAATCTGAAACTTCGAGGCTTCGCAATCCCATCAACGCTTCCGCCAATTTTGGTGCAAAGTTTAAAGGCCTTTTCTAGTGGTAAGAAGTCTATTTTTTTAAAATACGTCCTGCGAATAATTGAAAATTTAGTTTTTCTACTTAAATCGTCATAATTATTTTTTCAAATTAAAGTTAAAAAAAAAATGATTTACTTAAAAGATTCTTAATTATTAATCGGAGATTAATTAAAATAGTTATATTTTAAAATAGTTTTTTAAATAGTTTTTTTTAAATAGTTTTTTTAAATAGTTTTTTTAAATAGTTATATTTTTGTATATTTTATACAAAAATGTTTTCCATAATGTTTAGAGAGTAAAAAATTAATTGAAACTTTTATTTAGTAGGAACACCACCAGTAGTGGGTGCGATTCCCCAACCCATTGCTCCACCTCCAGCGAATGTCGCCGTTAGGCCACCATTACCAGCACCACCAATTGGTAAGACTTTCAATGGAGTCGAATTTCATTATTTTAATCCCAACTGCATACTGATTAGCTAATCTGTCCTCACACTGTGACATTTTCTACATTAAATTCGAAACAATTTTATTCTTCGGGAGCAAATTTATCATAATTCTAACATCTTTGAATCACTTATTAATAATTTAACTTGTAAATAACTTAACTCACTAATAACTTGTAAATAGTTTGTAAATCAGCTTTATTAATAACTTAACTTGTAAATAACAAATTTGTTTCATTTAAAAAGAAATTTTCTTCTTTCTTTAAATTTTTGTCCTGAATGTAAATTCAGAACGAAAATTTATATTCAGAACGAAAATTTATATTCAGGACGAAAATTTATATTCAGAACGAAAATTTACATTCAGAACAAAAATTTAAAGAAAGAAGAAACAATTTCTCAATTAAAAAGAAAGGACTTTGAAAGAACTTTGTTTCATTCATTTTTTTTCCAAGTTTGTAATGAATAATAAAATAACGAGACATTCGCCTAATGTATGTTATAATAACGCATCATAACCATACAGCTATTCAACAAAATAGACAGTCAGTGGTTGCCAGTACACACGCAACAACTCATAAACCGTCAAAGCCACCCGCTCGACCTGCACCTCCCTCGATTGGTATGTCACACATCGAAAACATCTGTCCGTCGAATGGTCCGCTTCGTTTTTTCTTTTTCAATTATATTTCTGTCTAATTCATTCATTTTTCAATTATTAATGAATATATTGCCAATAATTGTATAAACTTGTTTTGTTGCATATTTCAATTTTTAAATATTTTATTATAATGTACCTACAATTTTTTTGGACATTGGATAAATTTTACAATATTGAATTCGTGATCAATATTTTTCAATTGAAAAAATATTTTTCCCAAACAAATATTCAGGCATCTTAGTCTAGAAAAGATTAAATTAGCTTTTCAGTTTCTTAGACAGTTATTTTTTAATCAAATTCGTAAACCATATTCTTTTCTACGTGAAAAAATTGAAAAGCAATTATTCAATCGTTTCTTTTTCAAATTAGAAATAAATATTAATTTCCCAAAAAAAAGACTTTTTTATCAAATAAAAAAAATTTCTTTAAATATTCCCTTAATACAATATTTATAAAATTTTCCATAGTCCACAAAGAATTGTTTTATTTTTCTACACTTTGAAATCGAATTTTTTCTCGATTCGCTTCTTTTTCTTCTTCTTCTTCTTCTACTTCATTGTCCAATTTTTCTATATACTTCAGTCTGTTCGTGTTCTAATTTTCTTTACCATTTTTGTGAAGCATTGCTTATTTATTTCATAGAGTATCTATTCTTAATATTGATATATTTATTTTTTGTATAAAAGAGTTTGCTTTAAAAAAGCAGTAGGTATTTTCTCTTTCTCTTAAACACTTGGATTTTCTATTAATACTATGTTTGTCTTCAAATTTTCCAATTGTGTCCGATAATTAAAATCAATTCAAGTTATTTCTTATTTTTGTGTTGTAAAAAATCATGAAGATGAATTTCGTTAACATTTGTGGAAATTAAAATTTTTACAAACATAAAAAAATACTTAAAAAATAGATAAAAAAAAACAATCGAAGGAAGCAACGAGGAAGCAAAAAACATCAAATACAAACCCATAAAAAAGAAATATAGATAAAGAAAAAATAAAAAAGTACATAAAAAATAAATTAAAATGAATCACTCTTTAAAGTATTTTTTCTCTCCTCTTGTGTAGAAAAAATTCTTTATTATAAAATATGGAAATCGTTATCAAAATGCGTTTTCTATTACGAAAAAAAATTCTTTTTTAAATAAAATTGTAAACTTAGTGAATAAAATATTTTTTTCTATTATCGCGAAATTCAACTTCATGAAAATATCAGTATTGATATATAGTAGAATTGAATGAATGTATAATAGAATAATTGTAAAAGTTGGTTGAAAATATTTCTTGTTGAATGTCACGGATCATTTTTTACAGATGCATCGAATCTTTTATGTATTTTTCGCAAAAATCCACAAGAAAACAGTTTTATTGTTTTATTTTCGTTATTCGTATCAATGTTAAAATTAAAATTGTTATTCGTATCAGTAACATTATAATTGTTATTCGTAACAATAAAATTATAATTGTCATTCGTAAGAGTAACATTATAATTGTCATTCGTAACAGTAACAAAATAATTGTTATTCGTTACAGTAACAAAATAATTGTTATTCGTTACAGTAACAAAATAATTGTTATTCGTTACAGTAACAAAATAATTGTTATTCGTTACAGTAATATATTATAATGTCAATGATTATTTTCTTATATAACTATATTTTTTTGGTCTTTAAAAAAGCATTGCAGCTCTTGTACTTGCTTTTGCCTTTTGTTCTTTGACTTTGATGTTTTATTTTTCTTGCTGCACAAAAGGAAATGTCGATACAAGCACTCCAAGTGCTCATCCCCCGCAAAGACCCACTCCCCCTGGAAGTATTGGTATGTTTTTTTCAGGTGTCTTAATTAATTCGTTTAGTTAATCTAAAGTTCTTAGTATTCAAAAAAATAATTCTTTTCCTTCTGTCCCTCTTATTAAAAAAAATTTACTTCCTTTTCTCCCCCTGTTTTCTAAGAAACAATCGCAACCGTAATTATTATCAATTTCGAATGAATAAATACCCCTAGAGTAGTAATTAGAAAATTAATCTTAGCACTCTTGTCATTATTCAGTGTTTTGAAAGAAAAACGAAAAATAATTTTCTTATTTAATTTTTTTCATGTTTGAAAAAAAAGTGTTTACTTATTCTGTAAATATTTTCCCGCAAAATTTGTATTTTATTTTCCTTCCTTTTTTCATGTGTAATTTATCAAAAATTGTAATTTAATTAAGTTTTAAAATGTGTGTAGTAAATATGAGAATCATTTTGCTATGAAAGCTTTTAGCTTACGCTTCGAAAGTTTAAATTTAATTTTATAACTTTTATATTTATGTATAATATTGAGGGCTTTATTCTTGATGGTAATTTTGTTCATTATATTTTTATATGAATATTTTAATATAATTATATTTTTACAATAATTTTTATAATTTATATTTATTATTGTTAAGGTTATAATTTATATTTATTATTGTTAATGTTTTAATTTATATTTTTGTATCTATTTCTATTTATATTTAAGTATTTTGAAAGTGAATTTAATTAACGTTTGAACAATTTTCAGGACCATCTTTTGTTCCATCAACAGGACCACCACCAAAGCCGCCAGCGCCTCCTTCGTTTCCAAATAGTCCTGCAATTTCGCCAGCTAATAAAATTCAACCTCCAGTAGTTCCCGCTGTTCATCCAATATCATCGACCACTTCAATGGGTAAATTTTTATTATTATTATCAGCAAATTTCTTATCGAGTTTCTTTTTAATAGGAAATCAATTACTTTTCATTAACAGGGCTCGAACTAGGTTCGTAAATTTATTTAAAGTCCGTAAAAGTCAGTTGAAAAAAAAAGTTCTGTAAAGTCCGTAATTTTATTGAAAAAGCAAGAAAAGTTGGTAAATTTAACGATATAATTTGGAAAATTTTTGAGAAGTTATAAATGATTGCAGAAATTCTATTATTTTCAAAAGTAATAAAATTATTTGCAGAAATTCAATTATATTCAAAAAAATTTTTAATTTTCATCAGAATTTCAATTATTATTAAAAATAATAAAATTCTACTCCAAAATTCAATTCTTTTCAAAAATTATAATAAAATTCTTGAAAAAAATTCAATTATTTAGAGAAATAACAAAATTCTTCAAAGGTATTTAATTATTTTTATAAACAGTAAAATTCTTTGCAAAAATTCAATTATATTCAAAAATTTGTAAATTCTCATCAAAATTTCAATTATCTTTATAAATAATAAAATTCTACTCCAAGATTCAATTATTTTCAAAAATTTTCATAAAATTCTTGAAAAAATTCAATTATTTAGATTATTTATATTATTTATAAAGAAAAAATTCAATTATTTAGAGAAATAACAAAATTCTTTGCAAAAATTCAATTATTTTTAAGTCAATTTTAATAAAATTTCACGAAAGAATTTAATTTAAAAAAAAAATTTTAATAACATTTTTTGAAAGAATCTAATTATTTTTTAAAATTTTAATAAATCCTTAGAAACAATTAAATTATTTTTCATAAATAATAAAATTCTTCTCAGGAATTCAATTATTTTCACTACAATTATTAATAAATTCGATTGTATTCAATAAATTAAAGAAAATCTTTTCAAAAGAATTTAAAAATTTTAATGAAATTCAATTACTTTGAAAATTTTCAATTAAAATTATTAAAGAAACTCCATTATTAAAAAAAAAATTCGAACAAATTCTTTAAAATAATTTAATTATGATTATTAAAAATTTTAATAAAATTCTTTTAAAAAATTTAGTTATTTTCATAAATAATAAAATTCTTCAAAAAAAATTCAATTATTATCAAATTTTTTGATAAAATTTCTTTGCAAGAATTCAGTGATTCACAAATTTTTTATAATTTTTTCGCAATAATTCAATTATTTTCTTAAATAATATAAAATTTTTGCAGGGATTCAATTATTTTTGTTAATAAAAAATTTCTTTTTAGAAATTCAATTATTTTCATAATATAATAAAAATTTCACAGGAATTCAATTATTTACAAATTTTTTTATAAATTTCTTCGCAATAATTTCATTATTTTTATAAATAATAACATTTTTTACAGAGATTCAATTATTTTTATGAATAATAAATTTTTTTACGTATTCAATTATTTTCATTCTTGACAAAATTTCAATTATTTTTAAAAATTTTCCTCAATTCAATGATTTTTATATCTACTATTTTTTTTGTATTTAAATAATTTAATTCTAGTAGAATTGTCTAATAGAAATTGATTAAAAAATGGAATTTCAATTATTTTTAATACAATTTTAAACAAATTCCTCGAAAAATGTAATTATTCTTAAAAATTTTATTACAATTCGTCAAAAGAATTCAATTATTTAAAAATTTCTTGATGAAATCCTTTATGAGAATTCAGTTTAAAGAAACATTCAATTATTCAATAAATTATTTATTTTTGTATTCGTAGTTTTCTAATAAGAATTAATTAAAAATGAATTTTAGTTAAAATTCTCGATAATACTTTTAATTGAATATTAAAATATTATAGCATGAATTTTTAGAAATAATTGAATTCTGAAAAGGCTTCAAATTAAAATCTTTAAAAATTAAATTTTTTTAATACTTTTAACTAACAATTCTGTGATATTAATTTTTTTTCAAAAGGTTTAATTGAATTTTTTTTAAAACTTTTTGAAGTTATTTTCTAATATATATTTTATTGAAGAATTTACAAATAATTGAAATTTCGTAAAATTGAATTGTAAAAAAATGTATTTGAAAATTCTCAAAGAACTTTTTCGAAAATTATTAAAAATAATTGTTTAAAGAAAAATTTTTGTTAAAAATTCTAGAAAAAAGTCCGTATTTTTAAATACTTTCACTTGTTCGAGCTCTGATTAACGATCCACGTGAATAAAAAGAATTTTTTAAAATTTTCCAGTTTGAATAAGATTTTGATAATTAAATTAAAGTTTTACTTATATTTTACATTTCTTTTTCTTTTTTTATATTTTAATTTTATATTCACAATCTTATTTCAATAAATAATATTAACTCAATTTTTATTTCATTAATTATTTAATTTATTCAAAATTTATTATTTTCGATTTTTTGTTTCTATTTACCTTTATTTGCAATTTACTGTCTTTAATTTATGAATTCACCAGTTTTTAATTTTTTTTCTTACAGATTTACTCGATCTTGACTTATTTGAAGGTATTGAGGAAAAGAATAAAAAAGAAATTTATTGTTTTGAAAGGGCTTTTGCTAAAAGTTAATTGTGTTTTTTAGAGCCTACGCTAAAAATCCTATCCGAATTTTATTAACGATCCTTTTATTTAGTTCAATTAACAAAACATATTATTTGTTACTTCCAAATTAATGTAGTATAATTTTGTCCAGTTTTTATTTTTAATATTTTGGTTTTGTTCTTGTCTTTAAGGTGTAGGTACAAAAAAAAGAATTTTTTTCTAATCAAATAATCGATGTGTTAATAAATGATTTCAATTTACAGTGTCTATGCCGGCAGTGGCGCCGATTGCACCTTTAAATACAAATCCAACTCCAATTGCGGCATTTGGAATGGGACCAACTGTACCAATGCAACCAATGGTTCCAGGAATGGTACCGGGAATGATGCAACCAATCGGAACAGTTCCTGGCGTTGTGCCAACAATGACAGCAATGCCAACTGGTAATTTAAAAAAAACCCCCAACGATAAATTTTATTTAATTTTATTTAATTTATTTATATTTAATTTTACTTTTTTTTGTACAGTACGAAAAAATTTTTTTCTTCGCGATTAAAATGAATGTGTTAATGAATAATTTTCCTAAGGCAATGGATCGATTCCAACAGCGGGTGTCATGCCAATGGTGTCGAGTGTAACTCCTCCCTCAGTGTCAATGCCACCGGGAAGTATTCCAGTTAATGGGAGTGCTATTCACACTCCAGTTTCCAGTAATACACCATTGAGTACAACGGCAAGACCGCCGAGTATAGACAGAGTTGGTTCCATGGATTCGCAACACAGTCAACATTCAATACCCTCGATTGGATCGCCGCAAAGCATCGATTGGGCCGTACCTCATCAAACCAAATTAAAATATACTCAACTATTCAATACGTGGGACAGAACTCGATCTGGATTTTTATCTGGACCACAAGCACGAAATATCATGGTGCAATCACAATTACCGCAACAGATTCTAGCTCAAATATGGTTCGTCTCCTTTCTTTTTTTGTTAAAGTGCTAGAACTATTTCTTGCTACAAAAATTTAATTTTGTTTTTCCCTGGTTTCCAGACAAAATTTTGATTTTTTCCCCGGACACTAAGGAATATTGTGATTCATTCTAAAATTATTAGATACTAAAAAAAATGTTCTATTACATTTATAAACGAATTACTTTCATTGAAAAATTATTCGAAAACATCAATAACTTCTGTTTTAAATAAATATTTAAATATTATTTTTTCGAAGGAATTTAAAATTTTCAAAACATTTAAATTCAAACCTTTTTTGAAATTCAACAACTTATAAGAATATTATTATGAAACATGAAGACATAGATAACTACGAGTCTGCGACTCGCAGTTATCGATTTCTTCCTGTTTCAAAATAATTTTCATCATCTCAATTCAATTATTATTTTCTCGAATTTTTAATTAGAAAAATTAATTAAATTAATAAAAAAGTATGACAATATTCAGATTTTCAGATTTTAATTTAAAACCTTTTCGAAATTCAATTATTTCTAAAAAAAATTTCCCGCTATAATGCTTTTAATATTCAATTATTATCTAAAATTCGTTTTTAAATCAGTTTTTTATCAGAAAATTCTACGAGAATTTAATCATTTAAATACAAATAAAATGCAAATAAATAATTTATTGATAATTGAATCTAAGTTCTGTTAGATTAAAAAAAATTTTTATTCACAAAAATTTTAATTTTTGTAGAAATTTTTAGAAATTTTTCTGACTTTTAATGAAATTTTCTGACATTCCCTGACTTCCCTGACCGTTAAACACCCTGTTAATAGTCTCCACCCTTTGGTAAAAAATTTGAAATTATTAAAAATTATCAAAAATTCGAAAAACCGATTTTTTAAAATTAAACATTTTTTCTTCTCTTTTATGGCATTTAGCTTCAATATTTTTGGGCTCTTTGAAAATACTTTACTTATTTAATAATCTACAACCTTTGGTAAAAAATAAAAAATTATCAAAAATTCAAAAATCCGAATTTCTCAAAATTCAACATTTTTTCTTCTTTTGTATGGCATTTAGCTTCATTATTTTTGTGCTCTTCAAAAATACTTTATTTATTTAATAGTCTCTACCCTTTGGTAAAAAATTTGAAATTATCGAAAATTATAAAAAATTCAAAATTCCGAATTTCTCCAAATTCAACATTTTTTCTTCTCTTTTATGGCATTTAGCTTTACTATTTTTGTGCTCTTCAAAAACACTTTATGTATTTAAAAGTCTTCACCCTTTGGTAAAAAATCTAAAATTATCTAAAATTATCAAAAATTCGAAAAACCGAATTTCAAAAAAACTATTTTTGTCTTTCAATCATTGATCAAAAACGTTGTGAACTTCACTGACGTAATTTTTAAGAATTACATTTTTCGAGAAATTTGATTAACATTGTATTAAAAATAATTGAAATTCTACGAAGAATTTTATTATTTATGAAAATAATTGAATTTTTATGAAAGAATTTTATTATCTATGAAAATAATTCAATCCCTGTAAAAAATTTTATTATTTACGAAAATAATGGAATTATTTCAAAGAAATTTATAGAAAATTTATAATTAATTGAATTCCTGTAAAATTTTTATAATTTATGAAAATAATTAAATGTTCGCATAGAATTCAATGAAAATTTTTTTAAATAATTAAATTCTTTTAAAATTTTTATTGAAATAGTGGATATTTGAAAATCATTGAATTGAGGAAATTTTTTGAAAATAATTTAAATACCAAGTATTTTATTAAAATTTTTGAAAATATTTGAATTTTAGAAAAGAATTTTATTATTTATAAAAATAATTGAAATTTTGACGCGACTTTTTGAATTTCTACGAAAAATTTTATTCCTTTGGAAATAATTGAATTTCGGCAATTATTTGTAACTTGTTCAAAATTCAATTATTTTTAGTAATTTCATACTTTATGAGGCAAACAAAAAAGAGACCAAAATTCAGAATTTTCTCATGAATTTCAAAAATTTTAATTTTTCCTTGTACTTTCATTAAAAATCCCTGACTTTTCTATGATTTCCCTGACCTGTCGCAACCCTGTAGTAAATAATTGTTTTATTCCAGGACTCTATCCGATATGGACTCGGACGGACGTTTAGGTTGCGAAGAATTCGTTCTCGCGATGCATTTATGCGATATGGCAAAGTGTGGTGAAAATATTCCCGTTGCTCTTCCACTCGATCTTATTCCCCCGACGTTCAGGCGCCAAAGACAAAGCAGTTTGACGCCTTCACAGGGAACACCGGATATTGATCCATCCCTTGGAATGCCTCAGGTTTAAAAATATTTCCATGTTTTTTCCAATTCCCTACCACTAAACAAAATTTTTTTACTTATTGTAAATTTTTACCTACTGTTTCTTATATTTTCTAATTTTTTTTATCGTAGTCGTCTTTTGAAGACAAGAGGAAGGAGAACTTTGAAAAAGGACAAGCAGAATTGGAAAGACGTCGTAAAGCTCTGTTAGAAATTCAACGCAAAGAGCAGGAGGAACGTGAACGAAAAGAGAGAGAGGAGGCCGAGAAGCAAGAAAAAATAAGGTTCGGTAACTTTAACTATTATATCCGAATTTAAATTCAGATAATAAGAAAAGGGTTTTAAAAGATTTTTTAATTTTTGTAATTCACAGGTTAGAACAAGAGAGACGTCGACAAGCGGAAATCGAGAAGCAAATGTTACGACAAAAGGAAATTGAACAAGAAAAAGAGGAACAAAGAAAACGTGCTCAGGAGCAAAGAGAAGCAGCCCGAAAGTAGGAATAATTTTCATAATTCTCATTCGAAATTTTTGAAATAAAATATCTTTTTCCTTCTTTAATTCAATATTTTTTATCATCTAGGGAAATGGAAAGACAACGACAACTCGAATGGGAAACCCAAAAATCACAAGAACTCCAAACACAAAGACAGAAGGAACAAGACATTCTTCTAAAATTGAAAGCGAAAAATCAAACTTTATCAATTGAACTCGGAAGTTTGGTAATTAAGACAAAGATTTTCTATACATAAAAAAAAATAATTTTCTAATCTAAAAAAATAATAAAATAATAAAAATAATTTTTCTAATTTAAATTTGATTCAAACTTCTTTTCTTTTACAGAACGATAGAGTTAAAGAATTATCGCAAAAAATTTGCGACACTCGAGTTGGTGTTTCAGGGGTGAAAACAACAATTGACGGAATGAGATCAACTCGAGATTCACAATTAAAGGAGATGGCAGCGTTAAAAAATAAATTGAGAGAACAAAATCAAAGACTTCTTAATATAAGTCAAGAGAAGGCGAGAATTGATGCGAAGAATAAAATGAACGCCGCTCAGGATGCGGCTGGTCAGGAAGCAATCAAAATGGCTTTTGCCAATAAACAAATCACATTGAAGCAAATGAGAGATAAAATTGAAGACTTACAGCAACAGGTGTTTATCAAATTTTATCTCTAATTCTTTCAATTTGTTAACGAATTTCTCAGATTATCCCAATTATTATTAGTTTTCGCAAGAATTTAATTATTCTCATAAATAATAAAATTCTTTAGAGCAATTCAATTATTTTCAAAACAATTTTAATAAATTTTTTCGAAAGAATACAATTCATTTTAAAAATATTAATTAAATTTGATTATTTTCAAAAATTTTAATATAAATTGAATTATTTTCAACAATTTTAATGAAATACTTTTACAAAAAATCATTTTTTTCAACAATTTTTAATAAAATTCCTTCAAAAAATTCAATTATTCTCAAAAATTCAGATAAAATTCTTCGAAACAATTCCATTTTTTTTATAATTTGTAAAATCCTCCGCAAGAATTCAATTATCTTCATAAATAAGAAAATTCTTCTCAAGATTAAAATATTTTCATAAATAATAAAATTCTTCTTAGGAATTCAATTATTTTTGTAAACAATAAAATTCTTGAAAATAATTGAAGCTTTTTGCAAAGAAATTTTTAATTTAGTTAAAATTATTTTAAAAAAACTCCACTATTTTCAAGAATATTGACACAAATTCTTAAAAACAATTCAATTATTTTAAAAAATTTTAATAAAAATGTTGCCGAGAATTAAATTATTTTCAATACAATTTTAATTAAAATTTCTCGAAAAAATTCAATTATTTGAAAAAAGTGTTGATAAAATTCTTGAAATTAATTCAATTATTTTCAAATTTTTTTTAGAAACTCTTTACAAGAATTCAATGATTTTCAGCAGATTAATTTTGAAATTTTAAACATTTAAAAATAAAAATTATTGTTTAAAAAGTTAGGAAACAAAAACGCAAACATTACTATTAGTAATAATATTTATAATAATAGATGTAAAGGTTCTTATTAATAATAATAATTATTATGTTCCCAATTTTACAGGTAAATGCAAAGAAAACGGACATAGAAAACAATAATAGTCAGTTGGAGGAAGTGAAAACTCAAATGCAGAATCTCGTGACTGATTGTAAATGTTTGTATACTAATTTTAATGATAAAAAATCACAAGTATTACAATTGAAAACTAGCTCTGGTGGAAATTATTCGTCATCGGCGTGGGGTGACAGTGCTTGGGGTGATTCGGGACAAAATTTTGAATCTGTGGACGAAACTTCATGGCCAGCGACCGATTCAGCTCCAGTCGAGAGTACAACCGAAACAACTGGTGGTGTCAAATATCGAGCTTTATATGAATTTAAAGCAAGAAATCAGGATGAAATTTCATTTCAACCTGGGGATATTATTTTGGTTACATCTGTTCCAAATGCAGAGGAAGGTTGGTTGGCGGGAGAAATTCGCGGGCACACCGGTTGGTTCCCGGGAAGTTATGTGGAACCATTGGATGCTGCTGAAGTTAATACCGGAAGTGCATTCATTCAACAAGACAGTATGGAAAAGAGAACTTTAGAGTAAGTAAACAATTTAGAAGCAAAATTGTTTCTTTAGACAAATTTTTTTTACAATTTTTAAAAATAATTGAAATCTTTTTAAAATCGAATTGAAAATAATTGAATTTTTGAGAAGAATTGTACTATTTATAGAAATAATTTACTTCTTTTCTTGAAATTTTCATAAAATTGTATTGAAAATAATAAACAATACCTAATAATAATTAATTATGTACTTAATAAGTGAATTTTTGAAATTTTGAATCTAAAATTATTCAAAACTTGAAGTTTATATTTGAAAATAAAAAATTTTGTAATTTGAAAAATAATAATAACAATAATAATAAATTGGACACGATGATTCGTGCGTAATGAATTAATAGAGACGAAAATTAACACAAAATTATTCTTAACACAGAGAAATTGCCGAAGTTCCGGAAAATGTTTCGGATGCTGGCTCATTGGTTGGAGAGGGTCCTACTGTCGATCCTATTGTTCCAACGTTAGGTTTAGGAACCGTTTGCAATATTCGAGTGACAGCTATTTATTCATATCGGCCCACTACTCAGCAACATTTAACCTTCGACAAAGATGAAATTCTTACAGTCTCAGAACAACAGGTAATTTTTTATTCCCTTTGTACTATTTTTTTTTACTTCTTATTCGCTTTTGTAATAATCTATTCACTTATTTATTATTTAATAACAACGAAGAATAACATCATTTCTTTAAAAATTATTACTTACAAATAAAATATATTTCTATAGATAAATATCTATAAAAATTTATTTTTTACTAATTTTTATTAGCAAAAAACCTCGATTTATTCGATTAAAAAGTATCAAACGAAATAAACGTTTCCCAGTTAGCTAACAAAAGTAAATAAAAATTTCCAGGGTGACTGGTGGTACGGAGAGGGCAACAACGGAAATTCAGGTTGGTTCCCGAAATCTTACGTGAGTACTGCAGTGACAAACGGACAAGAGGTGCCTTCAACAGACGGTGGACTCAATGAATACTACATGGCTCTTTACGAATACACGTCAAAAGAATCAGGAGATCTTAATTTCATTCAAGGAGAAGTAGTTCTCGTTGTGAAAAAGGATGGCGATTGGTGGACAGGCGTTATTGGCAATCGAACAGGAATTTTCCCCTCAAATTATGTGGATAAATGTGACATGCCAATTACGGTGAGTGCAAAACAACAAAAATTTATACATAAGTGTGAAATTTGTTTTCGTGTTTATTTCCTTTTTTTTATTGTCCTCATGTCCTATTTGTGAACTAACAATTGTTCAAAATTGAACTCAGGGTAATGCAATCCCTACTAACGGTGAAGCAACAGCAGAATCAGCAGCAGTACCAATTTCTGCAGCTGAAACTGACGTTATTATGCGTCAGGATTCGGTTACTGCAGCAACAACAACGTCTGCTGTTCAACAATCACCAGTGTGTATTAAATTTTGATAAATTTAATACTAAAACTTCTCAAGGTAGTTCACACTCGTCCGGCAGAAATTAGTTTGCAAAAAGAATACAAAAGTTTACAAAAAAAATACAAAAGTTAACAAAAATAAATAAATATATATGAGTCTATAAACAAAAATAAAAAGTTTTTGGCAAACATTGATTTTACTAATAACTTGGTAAAATTATAATTTAAAAAGAATGGAACATTTAAAAAAAAGAGAATAGAAAAATGTATTAAAAATTAATGGAATTGAATTTAAATTCTGAATTCATTGCCGAAAAAAAGTAAAGTGAACTATCTTGATTGTTTATTGTAAAAGAAAAATCGTTGCTCTGGGAAGAAATGAATTTTGCACGTTATATTTCTTTAGCTTCAGGAAAAAACCGCAGAACAACTTGAGGAAGAAATAGCCGAGGCTGAAGATCAGGCTGAATTGCCAGACTTTGCGGCCATGTCCGCCCAACAGGTAAAATTTACAAATAAATAACCCTTTTCTACCGTTTTGCAAATTAACCAAATCACATAGTAAATGTAAATTTATCGCTACTAATTTTTATACTCCATGTGTGTAAAATGTGTTAATTTAATCGAATATTTACTTCTTCTGCTTACCCCCGGAACATTTTCATCATAGTATGTCAGGGTAATGTCCACTAAATAATTTTCTCTATTTTTATTCATTGATAAATTTATAATTAGAATATAATTAAATTAATTGAAATGTAACGAAATTTAATTTATGACATGAAATTTAATTTATTAAATAAAATTCAATTCATTTAATTAAATGAAGTGAATGAAATTTAATTTATTAAATGAAATTCAATTTATTTAATTTAATGAAATTTAATTCATTAGCAACGAGAAAAGTTTTTTCTTGAATAAAAATATTTGGAAGAAATTTTTATGCAAAATTATTAATTCTATTTCACTGTTTTTTCAACAGAAGAGTAGAAAACCAGAGATCGTTCAGGTAATCGCTCCTTATCAGGCGACCAGTGCGGAACAATTGAATCTTCAGAGGGGACAATTAATCATGATTCGTAAAAAGACTGACACTGGCTGGTGGGAAGGTGAATTGCAGGTAAGCATTTTTCTCTTTTTTTAAATTCAAATTTAAAATTAAATACAAAAAGTGAAAATTTATCATTTTTTTCAGGCTCGAGGAAAGAAACGACAAATTGGTTGGTTCCCAGCTTCCTATGTAAAACTTCTAACTAGCAATAGCAATAGAAGCACTCCCGTTTCCCATGGGTATTTAGATTCACCGACAGATCCTAATATTGGTATGTAAATTTCATTAATTATATTTTTTAATTTTAATTTTACTAATGCTTCTAGTATTCAGTTAAGTATTATCTAAAATTTTAACTTAAATTCATTTTTAATCTATTCTTATAAGAAAACTACGAATACAAAAATAAATAATTTATTGAATAATTGAATGTTTCTTTAAATTGAATTCTCATGAAGAATTTTATTAAGAAATTTTTAAATAATTGAATTCTTTTGACGAATTGTAATAAAATTTTTAAGAATAATTATATTTTTCGAGGAATTTCATTAAAATTGTATTGAAAATAATTCAGTTCTCGTGAAGAATTTTATTATGAATCAATTGAATTCTTACGAAGAATTTTTTTTTAATTATTGAAAATAATTACATTGTTTTGGAGAATTTATTTCGAATTTTAAAAATAATCGTGTTTGTTAACAATTGTAATTATGAAACATTTGATTTTTAAATTTTGTTAAAATTTTTAGAAAATATTTAAATTCTTATCTGAATTTTATTACAATTTTCTAAATAATTGAATTTTTACAAGGAATTTCATTAAAATATTGAAAATAATTGAATTTTTTCGAATCACTTTATTCTTAAATTTTATTGAAATCATCAATAGAAAATTAAATTCTATTAAAGAATTTTATTAGAGATTTCGTAAAAAATTAAATTCTTTTGAAGAATAGTTCAAAATTTTTTGAAAAAAAGTTCTATTTAATAATTTTCATTGCAAATTATGAAAATGATTGAATTTTACGAAAAATTTCTTTCAACTTTTTAAAATAATCGCGTATGTTAATGATTGTAATTAAAAATTTAATTATTCAATTCTATAAACATTTTTTGGAAAGTAATTGAATTTTTTAAATAATTTTATTACAATTTTTAAAAATAATTGAATTCACACGAAAAGATTTATTATTCATAAAAATAATTGAATTCTTTTAAAAACTGTTATCAAAACTTTTGAGAATTTAATTAAATTCTTTCAAAGAGTTTTATTAAAATATTAAAAATAATTGAATTTAAAATAATTGTTTATTTTAATAATTGCAATTAAAAATTGATTATTGAATTTTATAAACATTTTTTGGAAAATAATTGAATTTTCCCCATAATTTTATTCCAATTTTTAAAAATAATTGAATTCTTTAAAGAGATTTTATAAATACTCTACTGAAAATAATTGAATTCATAGGAAACAATTTATTATTTATAAAAATAATTGAATTCTTTTAAAAGCTGTTATCAAAACTTTTGAGAATAATTGAATTCTTTTAAGGAGTTTTACTAAAATATTGAAAATAATTGAATTTTTTTTGAAGAATTTCTTTACAATTTTGAATCTGAAATTATTTAAAAACTAAACTGAATTTCACTATTACAAATTTCAATTTTCACCAATATCTAATTTAAATTGAAAAAATATTGAAATTCAAAAAGGAGTATTTGAGACAAAGAATATTGAAAACAAAACTGTTTTTTTTGCAGAACGTGTGATGGCGCTTTATCCATATCAGGCACAAAACGAGGACGAGTTAAGTTTCGAAAAAGGTGATGTGATTACTGTCCTTGCCAAAGAAGAAGAAGCGTGGTGGAGAGGCGAGCTAAACGGTGTTTCCGGTGTCTTTCCAAGCAACTACGTTTCGTCAATGTGTGAGTAATCTTCTCGCATTTTCAAGAATCCGGACAAACCTCTAAAATAACGTTTAAGAAATTTTTCTCAATTCCCTAATAATTCGAACTACGATAATTTATATATTTATTTTTAATTTTTGTTTGCATTGTTAATTTCCAAAAAAAAGAAACAATTCTGTCTGACAGTTTAATCAAATTTCTCTGTATAAAAAAGTGATAGTAGTTTTAGAAAATTAAGCTCAAAAATCTTTGATTCGAATGAAATGACTAATTTCGGAAAATCATTGAAAACCTAATTAAATCGGGGCATAAAATAGTTTTTAAATTATGTTAAAATTAATTTTAAGAATAATAATTTCCATTCGATTTTAAATATGTAAAAGATCAGTCCTAAAATTGAAAAAAAAGGATTATATTCTCGATAAGAATAAAATTGAGAAATAGCATAATATTTTTTTTTAAAATAATTTGCTTCTTCAATAATTAAAAAAAGAAGCTTGGAATGTTTGAATCTCAAAGAAGTGAGTTGGTGAAGAAAAGATAATATATTTTCCCACGTTGAATATTTATTATAAGTTTTAATGAAATAGAAAGAAAATATTCAATAGCAATATTAATATAATTGAAGAATACACATAGAGCACTTACTATATTTATATTTGTAAAAAAAAAATTGTATTGTTTTTAGGCTTCTCTAATTTATTTGTTTTGTATCATTATTGTATATTGTCTTGTGTGTACATTTTGTATGGATTGTTGAATGAGCGAATGAGATTATTAAAAATTTGTATTCGTCATAAATGTATTTTTTTGTTGTTCAATTTTAATTTTGTAGATATATCAAAAATTGTTTTTCTTTTAAACACATTTTAAGGACTTTTTATTTTCTTCTACGTAGCATAATTTTCGTTATAATTTCTTTAAAAAATTAGTAACTAGAATTTTTGGTTTTTAGTATTGACTCAATATTTATATTCAATATTCTTGCATGAAATTATGAAAGAAGAAGATCTCCAAAGAGTTTTTTTTTCTTATAAATATATAAAAGTTAAATAGAATCTAGAATCACTTGTAAGTTGAATTTTATTTTGATTTGAAATTCATTTTGTAGAGAATACTTCGTTTTAGTTAGCGAATTATTTTGAAATAAAATTTATTTCTCCGTAGTCTTTGGCTTATATCTTCCAGCATGATCACACATTTGCCCTGTCCGTCTTCCGCCTGTCTGTTTAGAGCTTTTTTGTCTTTCAAAACACATTGTGACATCAATTTTAGAAATAAAATGCAAATTAAGAAAATTAATTTCTAAATCAAAGGAAAAAATACTGAATGTAAAAATAAAAAATTAAAATCTTGATGAAGTAATGTGTCTTCAAAAAATATTTTCACACATTCTATTATTCCTCATAGACCTGATTTTTTATGGCAAAAATTTTTGTTATTTTCAAAAGTAATAAAAGAAAAGAAAATTTCTTGACGAACGGAAGAAATTTTTAAGCGAAGAATAAAAAAAACTGGCCCGTTTAAAAATTATTTGAGATCAAAAAACCAATTTTGTAGCACAAACTATAATATGTATAATATTTAAGAATAAAAATCTGCTTTTAGTTTTGCAACAGAAGTAGTAGTTTATTAGCACACGCTTTTCGAAAAAATCTTTGCAGGGCTCGAATTAGGTCCGTAAATCCCGTAAAGGTCCGCAAATTTGTTTGAAGTCTGTAAAAGTCAGTTTTTTTGAAAAAAGTTCCGTAAAGTCCATAATTTGATTGAGAAAAGACGAAATGTAATTATTCTTAACAATTTTATTAAAATTCGTCAAAATTTCAATTATTTTCAAAAATTTTCAAAACTTCAATGATTTTCAATATCTACTATTTTTATAAAATTTTCCAAAAGAATTTAATTCTGTTAAAAAATTTTTAAATAATTTTAGTCAAAATTTCAATTATCTTTATAAGTAATAAAATTCTTCTCTGAAATTCAATTATATTAAAAAATTTTCAAAAATTCTCGTCAAAATTTCAATTATTTAAAAAAATTTTCAAAAATTCAATGATTTTCAATATCTACTATTTTAATAAAATTTTCCAAAAGAATTCAATTATTTGTATAAATTTTAATAAAATTCTACGCAAACATTTAATTATTTTCGAATAAATATTAAAAATTTCACAGGAATTCAATTACTTACAAATTTTTTTTATAAATTTCCTCGCAATAATTCAATTATTTTCATAAATTAATAAAAATTTTACAGTGATTCCATTATTTTTGTAAATATTAAAATTCTTCTTAGGAATTAAATTATTTTCATAAATAATAAAACTCATTGTAGAATTTCAATTATTTTTAATAGAATTTTAATCAAATTCCTCCAAAAATGTAATTATTCTTAAAAATTTTATTAAAATTGGTAAAAATTTTAATTATGTTCAAAAATTTTCCTCAATTCAATGATTTTTAATTTTATCTACTATTTTAATAACATTTTCCAAAAGAATTCAATTATTTGAATAAATTTTTATAATATTCTACGCAAGCATTTAATTATTATCGCATAAATAATAAAAATTTCACAGGAATTCAATTATTTAAAAATTAGTTGATAGAATTCTTTAAAAGATATTTCAATTTTAAGAAACATTTACATAAGTATTCAATTAAATATTTATTTTTGTACTTAAATCATTAAATTCTCTTAAAATTTTCTAAAAAAAATTGATTTTAAAATAAATGTTAGTTAAAATTTTAAATAATAATTGAATTTTAAAAGCATTATTGCATGAATTTTTAGACATATTACAACTTTGAATAGGTTTCAAATTAGAATCTTGGAAAATCTGAATTTTTCATATTTTTAACTAACAATTCAGTGCAATTAATTTTTTGAAAAAGTTTAATATTGTAGATTTTTTATGAGATTTTTTGAAGTTTTTATTTTCTAATAATTTAATTGAAGAATTTACGAATAATTGAAATTTTATAAAATTGAATTTTAAACAAATGAATTTGAAAATTCTCAAACAACTTTTTCAAAAATTATTAAAAATAATTTTATAGAATAATTTTAGTAAAAAAAAAAAGAAAAAAAATTGAATTTTGGAAAAGTTACAAATTATTGCAGAAATTCAATTATTTTCAAGAGTAATAATATTCTTCGCAAAAATCAAATATTGTTTATAAATAATCAAAAAAACTTTATAGGTTTTCAATTATTTTCATAAATAATAAAACTCATCGCAGAATTTAAATTATTTTTAATGCAATTTTAATCGAATTTCTCGAAAAATGTAATTATTCTTAAAAATTTTATTAAAATTAGTCAAAAAATTTCAATTATTTAAATATTTGTTGATAAAATTCTTAATCAGAATTGAATTTTAAAAATATTTAAATATTCAATAAATTGAATTTTAAAGAAGTGAATTTAAAAATTCTCGAAGAAGAACTTTTTTTTAAAAATTCTTAAAAATAATTGATTTAACGAAGAATTTTAGTTAAAAATTCTTAAAAATAATAATTGAATTGATTTTATCACTCGGTCATTTTTAATTATTATAAAACATGCAGAAATCGATCACTCCGAGTCGAAGACTTCATGTTTTATAGTTTTAAAAAATTTAATTTATAGTTTTAAGTAAAATCTTCATGTTTTATAGTTTAGAAAAATTTAATTTATAGTTTTAAGTAAAATGTTCTCTTATTTGACTCGGAATGGTTATATTTTTGTCATTGGTCCGTAAATGGTTCGTAATTTTTAATTTTTGTTCCGTTAAGTTTGTATTTTTAAATACTTTCACTGCTTCGAGCCCTGCAGTTGTAAAACATTTTTCAAAAATTTAGAAAAAAAAAAATTCTCGGATTAGTAACAAATTTTTCTGTATGAAAAATAAAAATACTATTCTAGCTCTCTCTAGTAATTTCTTTAATATACTAATTGATGTCTTTCGCCTGTGCTTAACACGCAGCATAAAGGATAGCAGTGCAGCACTCCCGCAACGCAGTCTAAACTTTAAAAAAGCTACTCTCGTTAATCAATAAAGAGTAAAATAAAAAAGCAGAGGTCCCTTCGCCTCGACTTGAGGAAAACACGCAACGAACAATCTCAAGAGAATCTCAACGGCTTTCGTGCAGAGACAATATAATAATGGAAAAAAAATGCGTCAAGGGGTGATATCAAGCCTTTTTTTTCTCACAGTCTTAGCGTGTGGGTATCCTCTTAATTGAAAATAAGTCTAAAAAAAATAATTAAAAAAACAAACAGAAAAAAACACCCTCATTAATCATTGTATAATCATCGAGGTTGTCATCGCACTTGAACTGCAAAACTGGCAGTTGCATAAAAAAACCGCGTTTTTGTCACAATTGTTAAATACTTGTCGTTTAATGCTAAACCTTATGTATAGACAACACAATATGTCTGCGTGCATGAGATGCTTTTTTTTGCGAAAGCAGCGATGAACGTTTGTCACTTTTAGGCTAAACAAGCGTGTAAGGAAAATGTAGTACCGTATAAACTAAAAAATTAGATAGTCAGGCAAAATAGTAGGAAGTACAAAAAAAGTTAATGGAACAAAAAAAAAATTTTTTATTAAGACCCTATTCGAGACAAGCAGACTTTTCACAATTCCACTCTTATCACAGAATACACCAAAAATATTCTAAAACAAAAATTTTTTTAACAAGTAATTCGTGTATAATTATAATTTCTCTTTCCAAAAAAATAAATTTTGTATCTAGTCGAGATTTTTCTCTTTTTTGAACGTGAGATGGAAAAAAAATTAATGATTGCTTGTCACTAATATGGTCTTAATATACAGTAGGCCTCAGCTTTTCACCATGTAGAAATTGCAAACAAATCATGCGATAGGAATTTATTTGCTAAGTGCGCTTTTGGCAGGATTCATTGCTCTGTTATATCATCAAGCAGAAATCGTCATCAAACCGTTATAAATTATTCGTCATGTTAATAATTGCAAATACCAACAAACTCCCATGTAATAATTCTCACGAATTCGAAATTTGAACCAGTGAACAAAATTACTTCTCTTTTCTATATAAAAAAAATTCGAATCTATAAAAGAAATTTTTATTCTATAAAAAAAAATTCGAATCTGTAAAAGAAATTTTGATTCTATAAAAAACAATTCGAATCTATAGAAAAGAATTTCGAATCTATAAAAGAAATTTTGATTGTATAAAAAAAATTCGAATCTATAAAAGAAATTTTTATTCTATAAAAAAAAATTCGAATCTATAAAAGAAATTTTGATTCTATAAAAAAATTACGATTCTACCTAGAAAAAAAATTTCGAATTTGTATCAATTTTAAAAAAGCGAATTCAAAATTAATTTTGTTCGTTTTCTCTAGTCTTTTATTTTGCAATATACAATTTTTCGTTTTATTTAGAAAAAATATTTAATAGTTAAATAAATATAAAATTTTAATTTTTTAATTCTTAATTTTTATTTCTACTCTTTTTTCTGTTCTAAAATTGAAACAATTGAAATTATGACATCAAAAATAAAGTTCACTGATTTAAATTTAATAACAGAAAACTTATTTTATCAAGAAACTGTTCTCTTTCTCTAGCAAAAATCAGCTGGTGAAATTCCAAAAATGTTTTACAATTCAATTATTTTTATATAAATAATAAATTTCATTTATTTTCAATATTTTAATTGAATTCCAGGGAAAATTAAATTATTTTTAAACATTTTTTTTACATTCTTCGTAAGAATTCAATTACATCAATAAATAGTAAATTTTTCCCAGGAATTCAATTATTTTAAATACAATTTTCAAAAGATTTCTCAAAAGGACTCAATTATTTTTTTAAATTTGACAAAAATTCAATTATTTGTAGAAATAATAAATTTTTTCGCAGGAATTATTTAATTATTTAAAAAAGTTTTTAGTAAAATTCAATTATTTTCAGAAATAATTAAATTGTCAATACACTGAAAATCATTGAATTCTTGTAAAGTATTTATAAAAAAATTTGAATTAAATTCGAGAATTTTATTAAGAATTTTTTCAATAATTGAATTCTTTCCAGAAAAAGTAATTAAAATTGTATTGAAAATAATTTAATTCTTGGCAAGATTTTTATTAAAATTCTTTAAAATAATTGAATTGTTTTCAAGAATTTATTTTAATATTCTTGAAAATAGTGGATTTTTTAAAAATAATTTTTACTGAAAAATTTGAATGTAATTGAATTTTATCAAGAATTCAATTATTTTCAATAATTGTAATATAAATTCTTTGCAAAAAGTCAATTTATAAAGAATAAAAATCTTCGTAAAGAATTCAATTTTCAATACAATTTTAACTGATTTCTTCGAAAATTTCAATTATTTTTAAAAATTTTGAGAAAATTCTTCTAAATTCTTGAAAAAATTCAATTATTTTAAAAAAGTAATTAAATTTTTCACAGGAGTTGAATTATTTAAAAAACTTATAATAAAATTTATTTCAAGAATTTAGTTATTTTTATATTTGAAATTTTTGCTGGAATTAAATTATTTTAAAATTAAAATAAAATTTTAATTGAATTCCAGGGAAAATTAAATTATTTTTAAATATTTTTAAAATTCTTTAAAATAATTGAATTGTTACGAAGAATTTTTTATCTGAATTTTGGAAAATAATTAAATTTTTCGAAGGAATTTCATTAAAAATTTTTTGAAAATAATGATTTTTTTAAAAGAATTTCATCAAAATTGTTGAAAATAATTGAATTTACATTAAAATTCTTGAAAATAATGGAATTTAATTAATATTTTTAAAAATAATTCTTAAAAAAAGCAGAACGAAGTAAAAAGAAATTGGAAACATTTATGTTTCCAATTTCTTTTTATTTCGTTCTGATATTTTTTTGTACATTTGTTTAGTAAAAATGTTTCGATACTGAAATATGTAATTGAATCTTTTCCGGAAAATGCAGCAGAAACTTCAAAAATTATTTTATTTGAAACAGAATTTCACCAGCAATTTTGAACCTTAATTTTTTTTTGAAAAACCAATTTATTCTTTAGCCAAAAAATGAAGCATCGGCAACAAAACAAAAATTACGAAACATATCAACATTTTTCTTTTTGACCTACACAATTTTAATAATAACGAAAATTATTCCGACACTGAAAATTGTATTCGCCTGAAAAAATTTGTATATTTCAAGAAAAAAAAATTACTTTTCAGCCGATGCTTCAAATTTTAATAAATTTTCCAACCAATTAGAAATTTAACCAAGTTCAAAAAACAAATTTTAGATTTATTTCCCTGACAATTGTTACGTAGAAAATTTAAAATACATTTTTATGGAAAAATTTGCTTTTTTATTCAAAATTCGGATAGAAAATAAAAAAGGATTAAAAAAGAGATAGAATGAAATAAAAATAAAAAGAGAAATAAAAAAAAAGAAATAGAAAAGAGATAAAAGATAAAAAATAGTTCCAAATAAAAATTCTCGAAAGGAAAAATATTTCCTTCTCTAGAAATTTTTACAATTTTCATTTGCTCTTTTTTGCAGTAGTTCAAATCTCGTAAGTTCGATTTACACAAAAAATAGAAAAAAAAGAAGAAAATCACCTACTATTATTTTTGTTGAGAAAAGAAAAATTCCAATCTCTATTCTTCTAATATTCTATTACTCAAAAAATTCTACTACTCTAGAAATTAGAATTCTGAAAATGAGAGAAAATGAGAGGCAAAATTTCATAAACATGTACTTTAAAAAAACAAAAATCAGAATTAAAATTACAAATTTAGTTTAGTCTTTATTTCAAAAAAAAAAAAAAAAATTTGACGCTTTTTTGACTGTCAAGAAGTCGGCCTAGGATTCCAGAAATTCAGGAAGAGGAGAAGGAGCCGTCGACCTTTCCCTAAATGAAAAAAAAATAAAAAAAAACACTAAGTCAATACGATAGGAAAAAAAAATTTGTTCTTTATCTCGTTATTTAAAAACTTTTTTGGTCACTTTAACATCGATGCGTCCGAGCCTTCGAACTTAGCCTTAAGATTACAAAGATTATATTAGAAAAAAAATAATTCAAGAATCTCATTTATTGGAATCTATTTAAGATTAAAAAAGAAAAAAAGAAAAAACATTGTAATATACGTTGAAAAAAATTAGTTTCTCTTATTATTATTGTTGTCCAAAAAAAACTTAGTCTACGTATTTATTAATTGTATTCATAATATTAATATAATTCTATAATGTAATTCCAATGTGTTCTCTAGGAGTTAATTATTATGAAACTTTATTGGTTTCGAAAAGAAAAACAGCTCCTATTTATCTAAGAAATTTTCTCGGTTCCTATTTCTTTGTTGTACGTTTTAAAATAATAAAAAAATAATACGTTTTAAAATATTAGAAAAATAACGGTCGATAAAAATCCTTTTTTGGATAAAATTGCTCCTTCTTCGCGTTCCATTCGGAACCAATATTATATACGGAGCCTAATCAGAAATATTGTGAGCAAAGTCCCTCTTCCACTAAAGAAAAAAAATCCACTAATATTAATTTATAGGAATTTATTTTTTGTCTAATTTTTTTGGATAAATTTTTTTTCATTTTTTTATCATTAACGAAAAGGTATTTAATTTCGAGTACAATAATCTTGAAATTTTTAAATATAATTTTTGTCTTAATATTAATTAAACTTAATATTAATAAATAATTAAAAATTAATTAATAATTCATGAAGAGTTAATTAATAATTAATTAATAATTCACGAAGAGTTAATTAATAATTAAATATTAAATTTCAATTTTCGTCTATTTTAATTTTAGAAATATTTTTCTCCCCTAAGTAATAATTTCTCTTGCTGGTACCATAGCAATTTGTTGATTTTATTTCTAGCTCTGTTGATCAGAGAAGAAAAAAAAAGTATAGAATTTTTTTAAATAATTGCTCAATCTCCAGAATATTTCAATGAGATTTTTTTTCTTTCTATTTGTAAATAATATTGTTTTATTTTTAAACAAATATTTTATTTTGAATAATAATTATTCGAAAAATTTCCATTGTTTTGTTTATAGAAAGTAAAAAAAAAAAAAAGTGGAAGAAAAGATTTTTACGTCCTGAAAGTAATATTATTGTATTTTGTAATTTATTAGCGCACAATATTGTATCGTCGTCAATATTATTTTTAATTTCGGTCCAGGACGTGTGCAATAAAATATTTATAATTACGTTATTGCCTCTGTGCCATAACTTGGGAGATGAACCAAAAAATAATTTCTATTCATTTTTCTTCGTTAAATATTTAATTTTATATTAAATATTCAATATTTAATAATTAATATTTAATATTTAATATTAAATTTCAATCCTAATATAATGCAATATTAATTAAAAAAAAAATTTCTTTCAATTTACGATGAGCTGAATAGCAATTTTCGAAAAGAGAAATTTTTCTCTCCAAATGTCTCGTGTGTCAGAAAATTTTGATGAATCTAAAAATTTGCAAATCCAAAAATTATTTCGTGTCTAAAATTCGAATCGAAACAAAAAAAAAACAAATTAATTAAATTAAAAAATTATTTAACACAATTAAATAAAATTATTTTTTTTTGCAATTTTTAGCTTCATCAAAAATGCGAATGCGTCGAGTTAGATTTTCTAATAGGATCCTGATATAATGCGTTATATATATACATATATATAAATAATTATATTTAAAGAAAAAAAAAGACAAACAAAAAAACAAATGTACTGCAAGTTTTGCAAACTCGTTATTATTATTATATATACATATATATATAAAAAAATTAATATTAAACAAGAAAAAAAAGGAAGTACTTGTGTAGCACTATCCCTCAAATTGTTATGATTGCAAGACTTATCCATATCGTTCGTTTGTCGTTGTATCATCGGTCAGGATCTCAGTAAGATTCCTATTTAAAAAATGAAAATAATAAACAGATACAAATCTATAATTATCTAAACGAAAAAAAAATTCTTGTTAAGATGTGAAAGAAATTTTGAAACAGGTTAATACGTATATAGAAAAAAAACCTATTAAAAATTTCTTCGCATTTCTTTCCTCTTGTCTACCAAAAAACAAAAAAAAAAAATACTTTCTGCCCTCCCCCCCCCATAAACACTCATTCTTACACCATACAACGTGTTAACACACGCAACGATTGAAATAAAGTATCTGTCTGTTGTAAATAATTAATTTTTTTCGTTTTTCACCTAATTTTTTTTTTGCATACGAATTTCAATTTTGATTTTCTCGACGAAATCTCATTGGATTTATGATAAAACAATTTTTTAATTTTTAATTCACAATGTTTCAATCAATCGATCATTCGATTTAGAAGAAAAAAATATTTTTCTCATCTTTTCTATTATTTATTTTCACTTGAAATTTTTTTTTACAAATTCTAATTTTGATTTTGTCTAAACAACTTTGCAAAAAAATGTCCAAATAGAAATATTTTACAATTTTTCGCGTGAAAAATAATTTTTTCTTCGGTTGTTGTTTATAAATTTTGTGGATTTTATTGACGTAAATTTTTCGTCAGAATAATATTTTACAATAGGATCTCATACAGTTTGGACTTTTTTCTTAATTAACATAATTAATTTTATTGAAAATTCACTAATATTAAATTATTTATTTTTTTACTTCTTATTTATTTACATTTTTTCTTTTTTTAAAAATTTATTTACTTAATTTTTAATTTTTTAATTTATTTACTTATTTTTTGAACTTATTTATTTACTTATTTTTCAACTTATTTATTTTTACTTATTATTTTACTCATTTATTTACTATTTTTAACTCATTTATTTTTACTTATTATTTTACTCATTTATTTATTTTTAACTTATTTATTTATTTACTTATTATTTTACTCATTTATTTATTTATTTTTAACTTATTTAATTATTTACTTACATTTTAACTTCTTTATTTATTTACTTGTTTTTTTTACTCATTTGTTTATTTGCTTATTTATTTCCTTATTTATTTACATAATAATAAAAAGCTAATTTTTTTACTTTAATTTCAATTAAAATTCCAATTTGAATAAAAATTTTCATTTCGATTTTCCTTAAAAATTAATTTATTTTTACTTTAAAAAAATAATAAATAAATAATAAATTATTATTTCAACTATTAAATTTTTTCTGTTTTGATTTTAATTTACACTGAAAAACAGAAAAGTCCAGCTAGAGGAGCCTTTATTATTATTATTATTATTATTATTATTATTTTCTCAAAAAAACTTGTAATATACGAAATTTAATAATTAAAACTATTACAAAAATTAAGAGAAAAATTAAAATTATCGTTTAAATCGGTTTAAATTTAATTTCATAATAAAAAATTAATCACCAATATTAGAAATTTATTGGGGAAAAATGGTATTTGTGAAGGCATTTTAAAAATGCATTTTTGGTTTGCATTTTGGTTTTTCTTTTTCATTTATTTATGGTTTTGGGACAGTGTTTGGCAATAATTTTTGCTTTTTTATAAATATTTATACACATATAAATGTTTTTTTCAATCTTGGTGTTAGCGAAGAGAAAAATAGATATTTTTACGTTCCTTTTATACATAAAAAACAAACTTACAAGCGCACGACTTAATAAATATTTTCATTTTATAGGTAAAAAAATTGAAAAAAAAATTCTTAATAATTACGATTTTTAAGGTAAATTGAAAAATTTCTAAGACTGCAATTATTTTATTTCCCCTGCATTCTTTTAATAAATAGGTTTTTTTCTACAATTTTCAAATTTAATATTTATTTTTATTAATATTTTTATTATTAATATTTATTTTGATTAATATTTTTATTATTAATATTTGTTTTCATTGATATTTATTTAGATTAATATTTTTATTATTAATATTTAAAAATAACCAAATAATTCTAATTTTATTCTATTTAATTAAAAACCGTTTTTAGTAAAATTTTCTATTTTCTTTGAAACTAAAATTTTTAGCTTTTATGTTAATTTTCCTTTTTCTTTTTAAATTTTTTTGTTTAAAAAAATGAATTCGGCTTTGAAGAAATTTTTTTTTTTTTTGATAAATGATAAAATGCAATTTTTATCAGGTTTGTACTAATTTTAGTGTAATTGAATACTAATACGCGTGAAGAAAAAATTTGGTAACATTTTACTTTTTTTGTGCGTTTTTGTGCAGCCAGTGAGATGATTAATGAAGTTATGATGACACAACTCGAACCAACGGAAAGAAAACGTCAGGAATATATTAAGGAACTAATTGCAACCGAGCAGGCTTACATCGAAGACATGAGACTCGTTCACGAGGTATTATTTTTTTCATTTTTAAATTAAAAATTAAATTTTAAAAAAGAATTTCATTTTTAAATTAAAAATTAAATTTTAAAAAAGAATTAAATTTTTAAATTAAAAATTAAATTAAAAAAAAAAGAATTGAATTTTTAAATTAAAAATTAAATTTTAAAAAAGAATTGAATTTTTAAAAAAAGAAAATTAATCTACTTTCAATATTATTGTTTCTCGAATTTAACGAATTCAATTTTCTATTTCAGGTTTTTGAGAAACCATTGCTGGAAAGTTTAGTGTTGTCCGTAGACGAAGTCGATAGAATTTTTGTCAATTGGAGAGATATTATTGCTTGCAACGATAATTTCCTGAGGTAATTAATTTCCCTTTTTTTAATTAACTGTATTTTTTATCTCAATTTTTTCATTTCATTTTTTGATTTTATTTTTTCGATTTTATTTTATTTATTATTATCAAAAGTGGAAGAAGTCAGCAATCAATAAAAAAAATTATTTTTTATTATTTTCTTAATGTTAATATTATTATTAATGTAATATAAATAAAATATGTTTTAGTTATAATATAATAATTAATATAATAATTACTTAAATTATTAATAATTAAAAAATTCTTTTTTTGACAGAACTCTGAGGATAAGACGTGATAATAGTGATGGAGGAATTGTAAGAATGATTGGTGACATTCTGTGTGAAAATGTAAGTTTTTGTTCGCTAATATTTTTTTATTTTTACAAAAATTTTATATTTTAATTTATTAATTATTTTATTAATTATTGGATTAATTAAAAAATTAAAAAGTAATTAAATAAAAGTATAAAGTAATTAAAAATTTCTTTATAAATTAAATATTTATCTGTAGAATAAGAATACCAAAAATATCAACAAAATTAATAATAGAGACTAAATATTTATCAACATAGATTAAAATAAATGTACTAAATATAATTAATAGTTATTTTTTTAATGACCTTCGAGTTAAATTTAATTTGTCAGAAATTAATCTTCTTAAATGCCGTTGTATTTTTTATTTCTTTAAAAAACAAATTATTATATTCGACACATAAGTTATTTTTTGAGGCAAAAAAAATATGAATTAAAATTGATAATTATTTTTCCAGATTCCAAGAATGTCGGCTTATGTGAGATTTTGCAGTTGTCAAATATCAGCTGCGGTTTATCTACAAAAATTAACGGAAAATTCGCCAGATTTTGTGGAAGTTGCTCAAAGATGTCAACAGGATTCGAGAACAAAAGGAATGCCATTGAGTTCTTTTCTCATTAAACCAATGCAAAGGATAACGAAATATCCGCTTATAATTGGAAAAGTAATTTTCATAATTTTACAGCACAATTTAAAATTAAACTAAAATTTAATTTACTAATTTCCTTAATTATTATATTATTGTTATTAATTTCTTTTTTTAAATTTCAGATTTTGGAAAACACCCCTTCTCATCATCCGGACAGGCAATATTTAACGGAAGCTTTATCAAAAGCAGACGAATTTTGCATTCAGGTATTTTTTTTTTTTTTTTTTTTGATAAACCACATTTGTTCTTTATTTTCTTTACATATTTAAATTTTATAGAGAAGAAAATTTTTTTCTTAATTCAATTTCAATAATTTATTTCAGGTGAACGAGGGAGTTCGAGAAAAAGAAAACAGTGACAGACTCGAATGGCTACAAACGCATGTTGCTTGCGATGGATTAGAAGAGCAACTTGTCTTTAATTCTCTGACAAATTCCCTAGGGCCTAGAAAATTAATTCACTTCGGAATATTACACAAAGTAATTTAATTAAAAAATCCATATAATAATAATTAATAAACCAAGTAATTTATTAGAACAAATTTTTCTTTGCTCTAACCGAAATACTAATATAATAATAAATAATAATAATTAATAATATATTTTCAGGCAAAAAGTGGAAAGGAATTAGTCGCTTTTCTCACAAATGACTTTCTATTGTTTGCCCAACCAACGAAATCGCTACCAAGTGGACAACAATTTTCGTTCGAACGAAATTCTCATCACAAATTTAAAATGTACCGAAAAGTAAGAATTTAATTTCTCCTGTAAATTTTTAACTAATATTCGAAAATAGAATTTAGGAAAAAAATTTAAATTATTTTGTATTTAGAAAAATAAAAAAAAAGATAATGTTAATGATATTCCTCTGATTTTAGCCAATATTTCTGAATGAACTGTTTCTTGCTGGAGAATCGGAAACTAGTAGCAGTGGGAATGGTAACGATTCAACGGAACATTCCTCGAGGACATTGCGCCTAAGAGATGCGAAAAAATTAATTATTCTTCAGGCACCATCCACAAGTGAATGTACATTGTGGACAAGAAGAATTGCGGAAGCTAAGAAGCAATTCGCTGAAAATGAAAGAACTCGATTGCAACGTCAGCGTTCAAGTAAGTGGCATTTGATAATTCACATTCCACGTCATTTTTCTCATTTACTTATTTCTTTAGTCTTTCTTTTTTTTAATTCTTATTCGTAAAATAGTGTCCAAAAACAAATAAAATTTATTTTTTAATTCAAATCCAAAATAATTAACGTCAAAAAAATTCTTTAATCCAAAATCATTAAAATCAAAAATTTAACGAAAAATAATTAAAATCAGAAAAATTATTTCAAAAAAACCAATTTACTCTCCGTAAATAAAAATTTAAAATTTTTAAATTTACTTGAGAATAAAAATTTACAAGTAAATAAATTCAATAAAAAATAAAGAAAGAGAAAGAAATTAGAATTTATGAACAGTAAAATATTTACTTTTGGACACATTTCTTTAAAATATCGCCTCATCATTGTAACGTCTCGTTTCATTCACTGTTATCAAGTTGTCTCTCTAATAATCAAATTCGAATTTTTTCCGTATTGAAATTTTTCGATTCATAATCAATCTAGTTTGCTTTTTTGTTTCATAATTTTTTTTTTTTTGATAATTTTTCTATTTAAATGCTTTGAATTTTAAATTTAAATAAAATTTTATTAAGTCTTTTGAAGATTAAATAATAACAAAAAATAATTAAACGAAATTGTTTTGAAATAAACATCATAAGTTAATTTGTAAATTTAATTTATCATATAAAATATAAAAATAGTTAAGTTATAAATATTATTGTAGAAAACCTAATTTTAATTAATGCAAAATAAGATTAATTTACTAATTCAGATTAAGAGAATAAATTTTGATACTATTTTTGCAAGAAAAAATTAAGAAATTTCGAGGAATTCTAATAAAATTAAAAAAAAATTAATTCCATTAAAATTGTATTGAGAAAATATTTGAATTCTTTTAAAAGAATTTACTCAAAAAATTTTAACAATATCAATTATTTCGAAGAATTTTATCAAATTTTTTTGAAAATAATTAAATTCTTTCGATGAATTTAATTAAAATTGTATTGAGAAAATAATTGAATTTTCTAAAGAATTTAATCAATAGGTATTTTTGAAAATAATTGAATTATTTCGAAGAATTTTATGAAATGGTTTAAAAATAATTGAATTCTTTCGAATAATTATCTTGAAATTTTAGTAAATAAATGAATTCTTTCGATGAATTTAATTAAAATTGAGAAAATAATTGAATTTTTTAAAAGAATTTAATCAAAATGTTTGAAAAGAATTGAATTTTTTCGAATTATTTTCTTGAAATTTGTGAAAATAAGTAAATTCTTTTGATGAATTTAATAAATATTGAGAAAATGATTGATTTTTTAAAAAGAATTTAATCAAAATATTTGAGAAATAAATTAAATTATTTTGAAGAATTTTATCAAATTTTTTTAAAAAGAATTGAATTCTTTCGTATTATTTTCTAAAATTTTGTGAAAATAAATAAATATTTTTGATGAGTTAAATAAAAATTGAGGAAATGATTGATTTTTAAAAGAATTTTATCAAAATTTTCGAAAATGATAAATAATAATTCGTTAATTAGTCAATAAAAGAATTTTTTTTAAATTTTGAATCTGATAATTAATTTTTCATTATTTTTAATAATTTATAAAAAAAGTTTTCAATTTAATTATTTTTAAATTTGAAAGTCACTAATAACTAATTTAATTAATTTTTTGATTTAATTAACAAATCTTTTTGTCCACAATTAATTAAAAGAAAAAGAAGAAAAACAAATTTTGCTTTTTGTCAAAACATTATATGTTTGCATATGTTTTATGTCTTTGCTAATAGAACAGGCGCAATTTGGAGCTTGTGGACGTATTCTCGTGACAGTGCTCGAAGGTTCCAGCTTAAAAACAATTTCTGGTAAGCAGGAAACGAAAAAATGCCAATTATTTTTTCCTTTCAAGGGAAAATTCAAATTGTTTTTTCTTTGTGCTTCTCTGTTGCTTTGCTTTCTCCCTATTTATATAGCATGTTCTGAGAAAATTTCTCTGTCGAGCATTGAAAAAAAAAGCAGGAACTTTTCATGGAGTCAAAAGGTCATCGAGGGACTCATAAAATTAATGTTTAGAAATATTTTGCATGCAGCATGTTAAACTAACAAGAATATCACATTATTATAGCACGCAAGCGACGAGTAAAAGGCCTCCTTCGACTTGTTGTTGTAGAAGCTGAAGACCTTGTTATTTCCCACAAAGGTAAACCTATTGCGGAAGTTTTGCTCGATTCTCTTTTTTTTACTTCTTTTCACATTCAAAAAAAAAAAAAAATTAGTAATTGTTAAAATAAAAATTAGTTATTAAGTTACTTTTTACTTTGCAGAATTTTATTTGCTCGAATATTTTTTTTTCTTAATTATACAGCAAGTGACAGAGAACATTTGCAACTAATATGCTTGCAATTGTCATCACAGATTTCTTTCTACTAATATAGTTAAGATTCTCAAAACTTTTCTTTCTTTCTTTTAGGAAAAAAAAATCTTTTATTTTCTTTTACTTTCAAAAAAATTCTGACTATTCAAACGAACGAATTTTATTTCGCCAATTAACGTAAAATTAAATTCTAAATCAACAATTTTCAGTAATTTTCAGAAAATATTTTTCGTTTATTTGAATATTCAGTTTTTTTGAATTATCTTTTTCTTTATTAATTTGTTTCAAAAAATTTTTTTTTCTGTCCTTGATTTTAATAGGAAAATGCAACGCATTTTGTAAAGTGGCAATGGGATCGCAAGAGGAGCAAACAGTTGTTGTGTCTGGTACCGATTGTCCACTTTGGGACGCGTCAATGCAATTTCAAGTCAAGGACCTTCACGAGGATACTTTATGCATCACAGTTTTCGATAAAGGCTACTACAGTCCGGATGGTAAAGAAAATAATTTTCAAAATTCTCTCCTATTCAAAACTATATAATACAGGGTTGCCACAAAAATTTAATTTCAGATTTTCAAAGATTTTAATTTGAAAACTTTTCAAAATTCAATTATTTCTAAAAACTTACGCAATAATCTAAAATTTGAACTTTTTTTATTCCAAACAGAATTCATGGGTCGGGCAGAAGTTCGTGTCGTTGACATTATGAGGGACAGTAACGATTCCTGTGGACCAATTCAAAAACGCATCAAATTACGAGAAGTGGAAAGAGGAGATGTCGTCTTAAAACTAGATCTTCGTCTATTTAACGAATCGACCAACTTTATTAATAAAAATGGCAACAGTCGAATAATTGACACTCGAGCATAAAAGGAAGAATATTTTCTACTCCTCAAACATATCAGAACATTTTTTTGCTCATACCAAAACTGAACTGAATTAATCGTATTTAGATTTTAAAAAAATTAGAAAGATTTAGTATTCAAATTTATTGTACAAAAAAATGCATTTACTACTTCAAAATATCTTTTTCTTTACTATATTGATTATTATTATTATATTAATAACAAGTGCAAAAGTTCTGTAAAGAAATAAAGCCAATTTTCCTTTTTCAAAACGAAATATGACATAAACGAACAACTACTAATATACGATAGGCTAATGAAAACTATTTTTTTTACATAAGTCCAATCATTATTTAATTTAATGATTTAAATAAAAATACGCTCTGATATTTTTCACAAAGTTGAAAAATTTTAATCAGCATAAAAAAAAAGAATTTATATTTAACGACGATATGCTACTGCAGTATTATTTTACAAAACCTAAACTCTTCAAGATTAAAAAATGTATGTATGCAAAAAGAGAGAAAGTGAAATGTTAATGTTTACAATTTTATGTTTTATAAATCATATTATTTCTTCTTTTATCAAATCAATAAAAGATTAAATACAAAAATCTAGTCTCTTATCTCTTTTTCTTCCATCCTTCGACTTCAAAATTTCAGGCTGCTGATGCTAATTCTAATGCTCATTTCAAATTCCCTGACTTTTCCAGGTTTTCCAGGTTAAAAGCGAAATTTTTCCAGGTTGTTAAAACTAAATTTGTATTTTACAAAATTAAATTAATTAGTCATTATAATTTTTCCATAAGAATTAAAATTCTTTAAAAGATTCAAATTCAAACCTTTTTGAAATTAAACAATTTTAAAAAAGTTGTTATAAAACATGAAGAAATCGATCACTCCTCTTCGACTCGGAGCAATCGATATCTTCATGTTTTATAATAATTAAAAATGACCGACTGATAAAATCCTTTTATATTATAAGAATATACTGCAACTTATTCAAAATGACTTTTATCACTTCAATTCATTTTTCCAGAATTTTTAACTAAAATTCTTCTTTAAATTAATTATTTTTAATAATTTTTGAAAAAGTTCTTTGAGAATTTTTAGATTCTTTTGTTTACAATTCAATTTTACGAAATTTTTTCCATTATTCGAAAATTCTTCAATTCTATATTAGAAAATAAAAACTTCAAATAACTTAGAAAAAATTCAATTAAATTTTTTCAAAAAAATTGAATCTACACAATTTTTAGTTAAAAGTATGAAAAATTCAAACATTCAAAGATTATAATTTGAAAGCTTTTCAAAATTCAATTATTTCTAAAAATTCAAGCTATAATACTTTCTCTATAAATTTGAATTAGTAAAAATGTTTAGTAATTGGAATTACTGACTGACTTTTTGATTTTGAATTAGTAAATGTTACTATTAAATTAGTAGAAACGACTATTTATTAGTAAAATCTGCTAATTCAAAAGCAAAAAGTCAGTCACTAATTCAAATTGAAAAACATTTTTACTAATTCAAATTTAGAGTTTAATATTCAATTATTATCTACAATTTTAACTAAAATTCACATTTAATTCAATTTTTATTAGAAAATTCTACGAGAATTCAATTATTTAAATACAAATAAAATGCAAATAAATTACTTTTGAAAATAATTGAATTCTTGAGACGAATTTTAATACATTCTTTTTAAAAAAATGAATTTTTTTTGTGAAATTTTATTGAAATAGTAGATATTGAAAATAATTGAATTTTGATAGATTATTGTAATTAATTAAATTTCTTCGTAGAATTTTATTAAAATTATTTTGAAAAAAAATTAAATTGTTAAAAAGAATTTCATTAAAATTTTTGAAAATAACTTAATTCTACCAAGAAATTGAATTTCTTTGATGAATTTAAATAAAATTTTTAAGAATAATTACATTTTTTGAGAAATTGAATTAAAATTGAACTAGAAATAATTGAAATTGTGCAATGAAGATTTATTATTTATGAAAATAATTGAATTCTTGGGAAGAATTTTATTATTTATGCAAATAATTGAATTATGGATTTATGAAGAATTTTTTTTAAATAATTGACTTTTTGTGAAGAATTTTGTTATTTATGAGGATAATTGAATTCCTGTCAAGGATCTGATTAAATTTTTTGAAAAGAATTGAAATCCTGCGAAAAATTTTGTTATTAAATAATTGAATGTTTCTTAAAATTGAATTCTCATAAAGATTTTTATCAAAAAAAATTTTTAAATAATTTAATTTCTTTAAAGAATTTTAATAAATTTTTTAAGAATAATTACATTTTTCGAGAAATTCCATTAAAATTACATTAAAAATAATTGAAATTCTGTAATGAGTTTTATTATTTATGAAAATAAATGAATTTTTGTGAAGAATTTTGTTATTTATGGGGATAATTGAATTCTTGTCAAGAATCTGATTAAATTTTTTGAAAAGAATTGAATTCCTGCGAAAATTTTTTTGATGAATTTTAATAAAATTTTTAAGAATAATTACATTTTTTGAGAAATTCCATTAAAATTGTATTAAAAATAATTAAAATTCTGCGATGAGTTTTATTATTTATGAAAATAATTCAAAACCTATAAAGTTTTTTTATTATTCACGAAAATAATTGAATCTCTTTAAAAAATTTGATTATTTTTGAAAATAATTGAAATTTTCAGAAGAAATTTATAAAGAATTTGTAAATAATAGAATTCCTGTGAAATTTGTATTATTTAATTAATTCATTCAAAATTGAAATTTTACAAAATTTAAGAAAAACTAGATTTCAAGAATAAGCACAATAACTTTAGAAAACAATAATTTTCCAGGATTTCGATCAAAATTCCCTTACTTTTCCAGGTTTTTTTAAGATTTATAAAATTCACTGACATTTCTAGGTTTTCCTAGTATTCCTGGAAATTCATTAAATTTCATAATTAAATCATAATTCATTCATTTTCCCGGATCATTCATTCAATGAATTATCATTATCATCAAACAATAAAAAGAGATAATAGAGATAAGTTAACATCAACAGAGGGTGAAAAACAAGAAAATCAATTCAATTTGGAAAATATATTTTCTATAATATTTTACACTTAATAATATTTTATCATTTTCTTAAAATCTATAACGGATCTCGAAAGTTTTAAACTTTTAAGTAATATAATATAATTATAGTCAGCGTGTAGTTTGAAATTCTTTCACGAGATCGTTTCAGTCTGTTTTCCGATCCGCTTATAAATATTTTCCTATATATAAATAATAAAGGGAAATAAATAAATATAAATAATAATAATAATTGCAAATCGAAAATTAAAAATATAGTGTAAAACACTGTACAGAAATAAATGGCAGATATTCTGTCACTGTCGCATTGTCAAAAAAATAAATAAATAAATAAAAATACTTAAATCCTAAAGTTCCTAGAGTATCTAAGAGTAAAATTATCAGATCGATTCGTGATCAGTTCCAACAAAAAAGCGTATTGGAAAAATTCTTTATGACGTGCCAACTCTTTCGATTAGAAATAAAGTCTTATTACGTCCAACAACGAACGTCATAGAAGAGACTAAGAATTGTGGACATTTTTCATGTCTGATTTTCACTATTCGATTTAAATTTTAAACTATATTCGGTTTTTTTTTAATCTAAGACAAACTTCTCGGCATGTCTTTTATTTCCCGATCACGTGATACTTGTCGTTCTTCATCTTCGGTGGGGAATTCGTAGATTGGCTTAAAACCACCAAAAAGTTGTGGTTTGAAATTATCAGGATCGAATTCACTTCGTTCGGTTTGTGTGTCTTCGGCGGTTAGAGTGTCTTTGTTATTATCATCAACCGTTGAACTGCGATCGTTCGATTCCACTACAACGACGTTCCAACCATTTTTCGCTGGTGCTTCGGCATTTGCACTGGCTATGAATGGTGCCATGAAACTTTGTGGCGATGGTGCCGAACTCGAGGAACTCGACGCTTGTTGAGAGGGAAGAAGAATTGGTTTCTCACCACCGCGATCGAATTTTGGAAGTTCATCAATGGGTCCAATGTCGGAGCGATGAATTAAAGGCTGTGCGGTTGGTGTGAAAACATAGGCGATTGGAGTTGATGATTGTTGGTTCGAATTTAAAATTGGGAGACGTTGAAGTGTTGTTGATATTGCGTTACTCTTTTTCGCTGCGAATGGTACGTAATCCTGCAGATAGGGAATAATATTCACACTTGTGTCCCTATCTTCAATATTCTCATCTTCTTCATTTAACTGATCGCTTGGAACCAAAAGTGGTGTCTCGTGAACCGGTCCAGACAGAACTGCCGGATCTGGTCTTTCTAATGGATAAGGAAAATCAGAAGCGAAAATAGGCGTTGGATTCGAATAATGCTTCGCGGGAAGGCTTTCAGAATTCTGATCGACATCCTTGTCCTGAAGAAGTGTATCCGGTGGTAATGGTCGTTGTGGACCGTGAGTACCGACCACGACACTTTCATCTTTCTCTCTAGAATCGTCCTGACGAATATTCACTGCCGTATTTACTGGATAAACAACATAGACCGGAGGTTCAACATTAGATTGCTCCGAATCGCGGAAATCGTCATTTCTTCGATTCGCATCGTCTTCGCTGCTGTTGCCCCTTAAAGGAGGAGGAAGATTCGATCTAACATTTTCGTCGATATTCCCACGTTGTTGGATCATTTGCAGTGTTGCGACTCTGGGAACATTGTCATCGGTTCTGTGTCTTGGGAAAAGTACCGGTCTTGGTGGTATTTGTGGTGGTTCCGACGGATATCGATCACTCGAATCATCTTCCTGACGGGCATTTTGTTTCTGACCTAGAACAAATAGAAAGAATGAAAAATTTGCAAAATTTAGGCATTAAGATAGAAACTGGCCCTAAGACATTAAAGCCAGGACTGCCACAGGTCAGAGAAATCAGGGAGTAATTCCCTGAAACCATTAAGCTTTTCTTAATACTTTAATGTCTTAATACCTGGAAGATCTATAAAACTACCTAATGCGACTGGAAATTGATTTGTTTTTCTATCAATTTCCCTAATTGGTAGATTTCCTTGAAGATTTCCTTGAACATTTCCTTGAAGATTTCCTTGAGGATTTCCTTGAGAATTTCCTTGAGTTTGATGTATTCTCTTGACCACTAGATCAGAACTCTGGATAGCAGCATCTCCTTTCGATTGATTAATTCTATGAGTATGATGAACCGGATGTGAAGGGGGAGGAGGACTCAACCTCTGCAAAAAAGATGGTGGAGGTGATGGCCTCCTAGAATAGGAAGCTGGAGGTCTAGGTCGATTATGATAAACCTGTGCCGGAAGTGTTCCTATCGTTTCCGAACCCCTATGTCCATGAGATGTTTTTGCATTTGGTCGAAATTGAGGCAAAATATTAGGAAGTTTCGTATCAGGAGTGACTGGTCTTCTTTTAAATTGGTCCATTGGTGGTTTCTGTCGAATGGGTAATCTGGATGGTCTTGAAAATTCGGGTCTTGTTGTTGGGAGTTGTTGATAATGGAAATAATAAGGAGGTCGTTGATTTTGTGGTTGTGGTCTAGGTCTCTCCATAGGTGGTGTTAAATCCTCCGAGGGCAATGGTGGTCCATTTTCATTTTTTGTTGCCGAATCTAGTGGAACCATTGTTGTCGAAGTAGTCGTAAATTCTTGAACAGTGCCGTCAGCTTCATTAATTATTACCACATGTTCCTCGACAGGTCTTTGTACCTCTTGATTTCTACTCGGTCCCGGGAATACAATATACCCTTTCTTGTAATCCACCTCCTTATCATCAGTTACGAAATGCTGTTGAACCACTCCTTCATTCATCAAAATTCCTGGTCTTGGTTTGGAATCCACTTCGTTCGTAATTGCCGAACCCGCATGACTAGAATTAACAGTTGGAGAATTTGGAAACGAAACCGGAGAATTTGGAATCAAGGAACTGGTTATTGGTGCATTTGGAATTAAATGAGGACCATTTGACGACGGTGAATAAGATAATGGACCGTTTGGAATTAACGGACCCGGTACTGAAGAATGAGACAAAGAGCCTGGTGTGTTCGACAATGGTCCATTAGACATCGGATCACTTAATTGTGAATTAGAATTTAAAGAACTGCTCATTGGGAAATTGAAAATAGAACCTGAAATTGGTGGTCTAGGTTCGAAATTCGGTCTAGGTTTGTACCATTGTTGTTGATCAGATTCTAGACTTGGAGAAGCGTGATCTACAACAGATATGGACGGATGACCGATTGTGACTGGAGAACCTCCGTGGGAATGTTGACCTGATGAAATTAGGGGACGGAAGGAACCTTCGCCAATAACTCCACTGTAAGTATTTTCGCCGGCAGAACCATGACTGTAATAACTGCCATCTACGTTCTGTCTATTGCCGAGAACGAAAGATACAGTATCTTGATCGGGAGGAATAACAATATTACTGGTACTTTCCGGTAACATTGAAATCGGTCTTCCCGAATGACTATTTGGAAAATGGACATGTCCCGGTCCGGAAATTACTGTATTGGTGAAATCTGGTCTGTGGCCCTCAACAATATTTTCGTATGGAGAATCTTTCATGCTTTCGTTGTCTAGGGGCATTGACGTTACTAGGTGTTGGGGTTTTTCCTTAACTTTTGTAATTTCGGTAGTAATTTCAGGAATTGGTGTAGTTTGTTCCGTTGTAGAAGGAGTAAAAGAACTAGGGCGATATTCGCTTCTAACGGTTGTTGAAACTGGTGATGTGGCTTCCTCCTTCGGAGAGGAAGTGACTATCGAGTATCTTTGATCCTCATGAATTTCGTCTTCGTAATCTTCATAAACGTATTCGTCGACAATTGCCGGTGGTTTTGTGGAATGTGAAGATACATCATTGGGTCCACGTCGATTATCATATTTCGGAGTTTGAAGTTTCTCGATAGGAAGAATGTCATCGTATTCTTCGTACCGACTCGTGGGTTTCGTGAAAGGTTTCCAAGTGGTGACCGGAGGTTCAGGGGAAGTAGTGCCTTTGGTAGTTGTAGTAACTTTCTCAGTTGTTGTTGTCTTAGGTCTTTCTGTTGTAGTTGTTGTCGTCGTCGTCGTGGTAGTTGTACTAGTTGTTGTCGGTTCAGTTGTCGTAGTCGTCGATTGGGTGGTATAAGCCCTTCGAGTAACGATATTAACAACTGGACCCCTAGTTGTAGATTCATGATACGGTCTGTGATTGTACGTACTATAAAGATTCGATCCACTCTGAACTTTCGTGTTCGCATAGGAACTGGAAATCAAAGGATATTTGTCCCTTCCGTATTTATCAGACGAATATTGAACCGGCAGGTTTAAAAAATCATGAAAACTTGGAGAAAAGGGATTAATTTCATTAGGTCCGATTGCAATTCCATTCTTTCCTTTTATCGTCTTTGAATTTAAATAAGCTTCGACATGCTTCCCAGCTTCCTCATCATTAGTGTCGTCAATATCTTCATATTGATCTGTGAAATTGACGGCCTTTAAAGGCGGTGCTTTTTCAAAGTCAATCTGTCCTGTAATCGGATCTTTCAACAAGGAGAAAGGTTTACCCCCATTAAAAGCATAGGGGAAAGGATTTCTGTACCGAGCTTCAGGTTGATCATCCGTATGCGGTACATTTGCACTTTCTTCGGCAGTGAGGTCCAGGTCGAGGTCTAGGTCGTCAAAATCGGCTCGCCTGGAGAAAATTGCTGATGATTCTTCTGAAGCTTGTTCAACTCTCGTATTATCTGCTTGACCTCCGACAACAAATGGCTCTGATCCATAAGCTGTGGTCATTATGAAAAATAACCACGTCCATAATAATGGTGCCATGATTCGTCCTTAAAAAACTGAAAGAAAAATAAGAATTGAAAAACTATAATGAAACTGTTAGAAAGTCTACAATTTCATATTTGTACCTCTTTGAAAAAATTTTGTCAAGAACCAGTAAAATAGAGAAATTTGTAAGAAAAAATTATCTTTATGAAATATTTTCAAAAAATAAGTCAATTTAATGGAAATGAAAGTGCCGAAAAGTATATTAGAAGATACCGTTATCGAAAAGCATTACGTCATGAAACACGCGATGTATATATATACAACAGTGGGTCACCAGTGTAACCGCTTTCGCGTCGAATAAGAATAAAACATAAGAATGCATATCGAGGTTCGCAAAGTCATGAGATGCATAAAGAGTGAAACATTTTACAAAACATGCTTAATTAGTATCTGATACTAAGAAAAATATTTCGCTAAACACAATGGATGTAATGAAACAAAAACTAAAAAAGTGAAGAGAAAGCTAGAATTATCTTTTGTAAATTCCCCATCAAAATTATTCTTCAAATATTCAATACAAAAAAATAAGTCTTTCTTTCGTTTTTTCGCAAAAGAAAAAATTTAACTGAATCATCACTACTTTTGTTAACGTAAAAGAAAATATTGAAAGATGAATGAAATTGATTTGTCCTGAATTGGCAAGTACACATTTTCCAATGACTGATAATACATAAATACGCATCCTGCAATTCCTGTTAGTGAAGAATCAGGATGAATGAAAGGAAGTTCGTAAACTGTCGTTTCGTGACACACATTCCAACAAAGAAAAATAAAAAATACTCTGACCATTAAAGAGTTGAGTAGCCTCCTCGTCAACATTTGTTTGCATCATATTTTGTCAGAATACTGAGAATTGTCTTCAAATCGCACCTTCGGGTCAAATAGAAATTTCTCTTCTATTGACGTCAATAGAAGATATTTCCTTCTTTTTTTCTAAATTTCATATACATATGCGTAAATATAAAAATCTTTTCAAGGAAAGTCTACTTTCTTCGAAATTTATACATTCTACCAAAGTCTACATAAAAGAAGTAATAATAAACTCAATAACTTGATGAACCAGATTTGAATACTAGATTTAAAAAACCAACTTTCGATTCAAGCTAAAAAAAACTGTTACAATAAATTAAATTTTCCGAATTGTGAATAGTATATCAAAATTCATAAACGTACAATATTTTACCATAATTTTATTTCCCGTTTTCTGATAATAAAAATAAATAAAAGTACAATTATGTAATTACAAAGAAACGTATAGTGAAACAAAAATTGTCTTTTAAATTAATTCCGGAACAGTGTATCTTTCTATACTTGGAAGATTCTCCGCTTCTAAACAACACGTTTCTTGGTCCTCTCTCTTTTCAAAGCTACTCGCATTCTACAGGGTTTTGTCATTTCTTGATTCCAAAGATGTTAGAACGTGTGTCTAAGCACTCTAGTCGCATTTCTTTTGTTCGTGTATTAATTTAGTAATAGTAATTATTAACAATTAATATTAGTAATTATTAACAATTAGCATTAGTATTCATCATTTGAAAATCAAGAAATATATCACTATTCAAATTAAATACTCTGTTTTTTCATATTAAAACTCTTAAAAATTTGAACCTAATGCAAAAAGTATAGTTATCTCTTGTATATGAGGAATAAAAATTTAAACTATTAATAATAATAGCAAAAATGGAAATTAATCATGGCAAAAAACATCTTGGTATTATTGTACCGTACGTTTAATGACCTCGTCAAGAATCTATATCATTAATAAACGGTTTAACATCCGTTACTATTTAATAATCATAACATCAGTTGGAGTATTCGCTGATGCTAATTAAATCAAATTTATTCATTTATTTCCCAATTTTTATCTCAACAATTTAACATAATAATAGCAAGCTTCAGTGATTATTTACTTTTGAGAAAATATAATTTCAGTTTTTTAAAGACTTAAAAGATGGTTAAAAATAAATTTCCAAAAAGTGAGAGTACTTAAAGTTGTAATAGATAAAATTTAAATTATTTGTTTCTATAATTTCTCGTCAAATGTTAATATAATTGTTATATCAAGATCATTCATCTTTCTGCGTAATTTGAAACCAATATGTGTCACATGATAGTTTTGGTATGACCTACTTTTTGCCCTACCTTCGAAAATATTGTATTTGGCCTGACATTCAGGAATGTAAATCTGCCTGTTATTCTAACGAAAAATTTGTCCCAAATAGAAAATTAATCATTCACCATACGCGAATTTTTGTACACATTTCATAAAAATCAAATTAACAATAGGAAATAATGAAACAAAAAATAAATCATCAAAATTTATTTTTACATAAAAAAAATAAAGTCCTAAGTAAAAAATCATTTCTTTCCTCCCAATTATGTAAATTTCGATAAATATTTCGTAAAGATAATTTTTATTTCCTTTTTCGTTCAAATAACGTCCAAATTCCGGATAATTTCTCAAAAGAAAAATTGATTAAATGTTTTCTGAATTAGAATCTCCGCTGAATTTCTTTATATTAATCAGAATAATCAGATCTTAATCGGGGTAATTAGCAATTATGTAAATTACGATTATTAATTACTTTGGATAAAGATTAAATAACAGGTAAATTAGTAAATATTTAATAAACACAATTTTTCTCTCTTGTTTCTTAATTATTTTTGTCACTGTTTTTATTACTGTCCCAATTTTGACCCAAAAAATAATTTTTCAAAAATTCTACAACAAAATAAAACGTAAGAATACGAATAGAAATGTGGAGTTCAAAGACCTTGCGTATTTCACGAAGGTGAAGGTGACTAATAAGTTGGTGAAAGAAAATAGTAAATTCTAAGATTTTAAGATTACTCACTCATAATTAAAAAAATTTCTAGAATTCATAATTTAGATAATCAATTAACGAATTAAACAAATAATTCTTTTAAAAAAAGGTTTTTATAATTATTTTTCTTACAGAAAAATTAGAAAAAAATTTAAAGAAGTTAGAAAAAAATTTAAAGAAGTTAAAAGAAAAATTTAAACAAGTCAAAAGAAAAATTTAAACAAGTTAAAAGAAAAATTTAAACAAGTTAAAGAAGAATTTAAAAAATTCCTTCTTCAAACGAAAAGAGGGAAAAAGTTTGTTACACCAGAAGCAAAATCACCAAGAGAGTGATAATCGTCATCATCTTTGCTGTACATACCCTTAACAGTTAGAAAACTTGAAACTAAACTCGTTTTCTTTGTTGACGATTGAACACTCTTATTGATTGTTGTCAGTGAACAGAAAATAAAAACTGGTTTTTTTAACAAAGAAATGCAATTACTTTTTGATACTCGTACATTTTTCTCTAATCCAGGAAATTAGTATTTAGAAATTTTCAAAAATTTTACCACAACTCGTTTAAATGATTATACAACTTTTACTTAAAATAACTTAATTTTCTTACTTCATTTAATCTAATGTTTTAATTCGATTTAAATTATAAAAATTCATTTCATGGCAAAAAAAATATTTATTCTCAGAAAAAATCTTGTTTGTATCTTTCAATTTTGACATTAGAGAAAAAAAAAAATTTACTTATTTAATTATAAATTTTATAAACTTGTCACTTTCATCTAAACCACAGTTTTCCTGCAGATATCAAATTGAGACAAAAAAACTGTGAAGTAAAGTTAGTTTATTTTAAGTAAACTAATTTAAATAAACTAAAAAGAAATCATTTCTAAAAACTGCTAATATTTTTAGAAATCTATTCATTCGATTTAAAAATCGATTAATCGGAAATCGGACTACAGCAATTTTTTTTAGAAAAATTAATCGGAATTTGGACGTTAGTAGAAAAACCTCTATTTAATACAGGAAAAAACAGGTCCATGAAATTAGCGTCGACGCTGAAGGTAAAAATATTCATTTTTATACAAAAGAACAAAAATTAAACCATTTTTCAAAAGATTCGTTTAAGAATGTGTTCTGAAAAATTTTCACACTCTAAATGAATAAAAACAGTGACATTTTTATTGCCTAAAACTTTGAAGAAGAGATTTTCACGCTAAGCGTCGACGCAAACTTCAAGGATTTGATGTAACTTTTGCTATTTTCGTTGTTAAACGTGAACGTCGCAAAATTAATTCTTTTGGGTGTTTTTAGTGATGAAAATGAATGAAATAATGAAAAGTAGCAATATTTTAATCTCCAAAAACGCTAAATATTAGTTTTCAACGCTAATTGTCGACGCTAACTTCCCACTGAAAAAAAAATTTATTTGATTCAAATAACCGATTAATTGACTGTTATCCATTAAATATTTACTTGAATCAAATAATATTTATTGGAGTCAATTAAATGGTATTTGAAACCAATAATTTCAGTATTTGAAGCAAATATGAAATGAGCCATTTAATTGACTCTAATAAATATTATTTGATTCAATTAAATATTTAATTGATAATAGTCGCAATTAATCGGTTATTTGAATCAAATAATTTTTGTTTTCAGTGCAGGGATGTTGAAATTTGATTAAAATCAGTAAAAATTAAGTTCTGGTGCAGTAAAATTTGTACCAATCGGAAAATAACAAAAGTTGCTTGCGTAAAAATTCCAAACAGTTAACGCAGGTTTTATACGACGAAAATAGTAAAAGTTGAACAACAGTTCTCGCTTTTTTCCGTAAATAAAATCAAATTTTCCGTGTCTTAAGAGTAAATAACCAAAATAGTGACTAAATAGACCAGAAGTGACTAAATAGACTAAAAGTGACTAAATAAATAAAAAAAAGGGGTTAAATAAACAAATAGTGAATAAATAATTACCTGGACGATCCCCGCACAGAAATGATAAATCCTCGAGTGATCCAGGACAAAGTTTTTAAAAATTTTTGACCCGACCTTGAAAGAGGAAGGCTTGCGTGGCCCTCGTGTATTAAGTCAGCTGTTGAGAGCTGAGGGCAGAAATCTCTTACTCTGGAGCCATGGATCCTTTCCTAAATATTTGTATTTTAATCTCACACGATTATTTTTTATTGATAAAAAACAGTTAATCCAAAAAGATTGTTAAAAAAAATTGCTTGTCACTAACTGGTTGCTCGCGGCACATGCAGTCGAGCTTCGTTCATCAACTGATGATGATGATTTTGAAGAAGCTTTTCATCAGGTCGAAGAGGGCGATGGTCGCGCGTTATTCTCCCACCCTAAGAGGCGAAACGGCTGAGAAGAAGAAGAAGACGATGTTGGAGGTGGATATATCGGGTAAATGGACGGTACTGAAGCAAAGGAACGGTACGCAGAACAGTTAGACGACGACCTAGATAACGACCTGCCCACGGCCGGCCAACGTGCCAGTTTCTAAAAGACCTTACCCTCCTGCATATTACACCTTATTATGATCATTCAGTATTTTTTTTTTTAATACTACCGATGTTGGAGAGGTGGATTTTCATCCTCCTTCCCTCTTTTTACCAAACTCTTCTTTTTACTTATCCACAAACTTTTTTTTCCATTTCTTTCTTTTTTGGAAGAATTCTTTTTTAGCCTTTCTGATTCTGAGATCATCATTCTGAGCTCTTTTGGAACGCGACCTTCACATTCGTGATGTGTCAGGTGTACTTTCATGTGTGAGCGTCCTTTTCTTCCGCAATGCCTTCCTCTCCCTTTCTCTTCTTTTCCTTCTTCTTTTTTTTGCACCGACACTTTATATCACTTAATCACACTTTTCTCCACAAATATGCAAAAAAATGTCTGCTCAATCGTAAAAAATAGCAAAAAAAAAAAATTATCTCGGAGAGTGTTAAGAGAGCAATCAGAAATTCTCTACAATTGAATCAGTTAAAAGTACATAGATAAATAGCAAAAAAGTATGTCTCTGAAATTAGCGTCGACGCTTAGCTTCATTCTCCAAAAAATGTCATTTAGGGTTTTTAATTAGTAATTCGACGCTAAATTCAGGGACCTCAAATTAACAAAAATTAAAGTCCACAACGAGAAAATATTTTCAGAAAATATATTTCATATTCAAAAATATTGTCATAACAAAACCCTCAAAAAATATAATAATTCATAAAAAATTTTTGGTAAAATTCGTCGAAATGTTGTTCAGCAACATCCCAGCAACCATTTAGGTGGATTCCGGTCCATAGAAAATTTTAGAATTCATAAGAATTTAATTAAAACCCATTTTTATGCTAATTTCGATTGTCTGATAGCGTTCGGGTGGAGGTGCTACTATTTTAAAGTTAATATAAAATATTCTATTATTTTTTATGTTATTCAGCAGCATCTCATCATCAATTTAGATGTATTCCGGTTCATAGAAAATATTAATATTCATAAGAATATAAATAAAACGCATTTTTATGCTAATTTCGATTGTCTGATAGCGTTCGGGTGGAGGTGCTACTACGTTAAAGTTAAAATAAAATATTCTATTATTTTTCTTGTTGTTCAGCAACATCCCATCTTCAATTTCGATGGATTCCAGTCCATAGAAAAAAATAGAATTGATAAGAATTTAATTAAAACCCATTTTTATGCTAATTTCGATTGTCTGATAGCGTTCGGGTGGAGGTGCTACTACGTTAAAGTTAAAATAAAATATTCTATTATTTTTCTTGTTGTTCAGCAACATCCCATCTTCCATTTCGATGGATTCCGGTCCGTAGAAAATAATAGAATTTATAAGAATTTAATTAAAACGCATTTTTATGCTAATTTCGATTGTCTGATAGCGTTCGGGTGAAGGTGCTACTACGTTAATGTTAAAATAAATAATTCTATTATTTTTCTTGTTGTTCAGCAACATCCCAGCAACCATTTGAGTGGATTCCGGTCCATAGAAAATAATAGAATTGATAAGAATTTAATTAAAACGCATTTTTTTGGTAATTTCGATTGTCTGATAGCGTTCGGGTGGAGGTGCTACTACGTTAAAGTTAAAATAAAATATTCTATTATTTTTCTTGTTGTTCAGCAACATCCCATCTTCAATTTCGATGGATTCCAGTCCATAGAAAAAAATAGAATTGATAAGAATTTAATTAAAACCCATTTTTATGCTAATTTCGATTGTCTGATAGCGTTCGGGTGGAGGTGCTACTACGTTAAAGTTAAAATAAAATATTTTATTATTTTTCTTGTTGTTCAGCAACATCCCAGCAACCATTTGAGTGGATTCCGGTCCATAGAAAATAATAGAATTGATAAGAATTTAATTAAAACGCATTTTTATGCTAATTTCGATTGTCTGATAGCGTTCGGGTGGAGGTGCTACTACGTTAAAGTTAAAATAAAATATTCTATTATTTTTCTTGTTGTTCAGCAACATCCCAGCAACCATTTGAGTGGATTCCGGTCCATAGAAAATAATAGAATTGATAAGAATTTAATTAAAACGCATTTTTATGCTAATTTCGATTGTCTGATAGCGTTCGGGTGAAGGTGCTACTACGTTAATGTTAAAATAAATAATTCTATTATTTTTCTTGTTGTTCAGCAACATCCCAGCAACCATTTGAGTGGATTCCGGTGCATAGAAAATAATTGAATTGATAAGAATTTAATTAAAACGCATTTTTATGCTAATTTCGATTGTCTGATAGCGTTCGGGTGGAGGTGCTACTACTTTAAAGTTAAAATAAAATATTATATTATTTTTCGTGTTGTTCAGCAACATCCCAGCATCAATTTGGGTGGATTCCGGTCCATGGAAAATAATATAATTCATAAGAATTTAATTAAAACGCATTTTTATGCTAATTTCGATTGTCTGATAGCGTACGGGTGGACCTGCTACTACTTTAAAGTTAAAATAAAATATTCTATTATTTTTCGTGTTGTTCGGCAGCATCCCATCATCAATTTAGATGTATTCCGGTCCATAGAAAATAATAGAATTCATAAGAATTTAATTAAAACGCAATTTTATGCTAATTTCGATTGTCTGATAGCGTACGGGTGGAGGTGCTACTACTTTAAACTTAAAATAAAATATTCTATTATTTTTCTTGTTGTTCAGCAACATCCCATCTTCAATTTCGATGGATTCCAGTCCATAGAAAAAAATAGAATTGATAAGAATTTAATTAAAACCCATTTTTATGCTAATTTCGATTGTCTGATAGCGTTCGGGTGGAGGTGCTACTACGTTAAAGTTAAAATAAAATATTCTATTATTTTTCTTGTTGTTCAGCAACATCCCTGCAACAATTTGGGTGGATTCCGGTCCATAGAAAATAATAGAATTGATAAGAATTTAATTAAAACGCATTTTTATGCTAATTTCGATTGTCTGATAGCGTTCGGGTGGAGGTGCTACTATTTTAAAGTTAATATAAAATATTCTACTATTTTTCGTGTTGTTCAGCAACATCCCAGCAACAATTTGGGTGGATTCCGGTCCATAGAAAATAATAGAATTCATAAGAATTTAATTAAAACGCATTTCTATGCTAATTTCGATTGTCTGATAGCGTACGGGTGGAGGTGCTACTACTTTAAACTTAAAATAAAATATTCTATTATTTTTCTTGTTGTTCAGCAACATCCCATCTTCAATTTCGATGGATTCCAGTCCATAGAAAAAAATAGAATTGATAAGAATTTAATTAAAACCCATTTTTATGCTAATTTCGATTGTCTGATAGCGTTCGGGTGGAGGTGCTACTACGTTAAAGTTAAAATAAAATATTCTATTATTTTTCTTGTTGTTCAGCAACATCCCTGCAACAATTTGGGTGGATTCCGGTCCATAGAAAATAATAGAATTGATAAGAATTTAATTAAAACCCAATTTTATGCTAATTTCGATTGTCTGATAGCGTTCGGGTGGAGGTGCTACTACGTTAATGTTAAATAAATAATTCTATTATTTTTCTTGTTGTTCAGCAACATCCCAGCAACCATTTGAGTGGATTCCGGTCCATAGAAAATAATAGAATTGATAAGAATTTAATTAAAACGCATTTTTTTGGTAATTTCGATTGTCTGATAGCGTTCGGGTGGAGGTGCTACTACGTTAAAGTTAAAATAAAATATTCTATTATTTTTCTTGTTGTTCAGCAACATCCCTGCAACAATTTGGGTGGATTCCGGTCCATAGAAAATAATAGAATTGATAAGAATTTAATTAAAACGCATTTTTATGCTAATTTCGATTGTCTGATAGCGTTCGGGTGGAGGTGCTACTACGTTAAAGTTAAAATAAAATATTCTATTATTTTTCTTGTTGTTCAGCAACATCCCTGCAACAATTTGGGTGGATTCCGGTCCATAGAAAATAATAGAATTGATAAGAATTTAATTAAAACGCATTTTTTTGGTAATTTCGATTGTCTGATAGCGTTCGGGTGGAGGTGCTACTACGTTAAAGTTAAAATAAAATATTCTATTATTTTTCTTGTTGTTCAGCAACATCCCTGCAACAATTTGGGTGGATTCCGGTCCATAGAAAATAATAGAATTGATAAGAATTTAATTAAAACGCATTTTTATGCTAATTTCGATTGTCTGATAGCGTTCGGGTGGAGGTGCTACTATTTTAAAGTTAATATAAAATATTCTACTATTTTTCGTGTTGTTCAGCAACATCCAAGCAACAATTTGGGTGGATTCCGGTCCATGGAAAATAATATAATTCATAAGAATTTAATTAAAACGCATTTTTATGCTAATTTCGATTGTCTGATAGCGTACGGGTGGACCTGCTACTACTTTAAAGTTAAAATAAAATATTCTATTATTTTTCGTGTTGTTCAGCAACATCCCAGCAACAATTTGGGTGGATTCCGGTCCATGGAAAATAATATAATTCATAAGAATTTAATTAAAACGCATTTTTATGCTAATTTCGATTGTCTGATAGCGTACGGGTGGACCTGCTACTACTTTAAAGTTAAAATAAAATATTCTATTATTTTTCGTGTTGTTCGGCAGCATCCCATCATCAATTTAGATGTATTCCGGTCCATAGAAAATATTAATATTCATAAGAATATAATTAAAACGCATTTTTATGCTAATTTCGATTGTCTGATAGCGTTCGGGTGGAGGTGCTACTACGTTAAAGTTAAAATAAAATATTCTATTATTTTTCTTGTTGTTCAGCAACATCCCATCTTCAATTTCGATGGATTCCGGTCCATAGAAAAAAATAGAATTGATAAGAATTTAATTAAAACGCATTTTTATGCTAATTTCGATTGTCTGATAGCGTTCGGGTGGAGGTGCTACTACGTTAAAGTTAAAATAAAATATTTTATTATTTTTCTTGTTGTTCAGCAACATCCCAGCAACCATTTGAGTGGATTCCGGTCCATAGAAAATAATAGAATTGATAAGAATTTAATTAAAACGCATTTTTATGCTAATTTCGATTGTCTGATAGCGTTCGGGTGGAGGTGCTACTACGTTAAAGTTAAAATAAAATATTCTATTATTTTTCTTGTTGTTCAGCAACATCCCAGCAACCATTTGAGTGGATTCCGGTCCATAGAAAATAATAGAATTGATAAGAATTTAATTAAAACGCATTTTTATGCTAATTTCGATTGTCTGATAGCGTTCGGGTGAAGGTGCTACTACGTTAATGTTAAAATAAATAATTCTATTATTTTTCTTGTTGTTCAGCAACATCCCAGCAACCATTTGAGTGGATTCCGGTGCATAGAAAATAATTGAATTGATAAGAATTTAATTAAAACGCATTTTTATGCTAATTTCGATTGTCTGATAGCGTTCGGGTGGAGGTGCTACTACTTTAAAGTTAAAATAAAATATTATATCATTTTTCGTGTTGTTCAGCAACATCCCAGCAACAATTTGGGTGGATTCCGGTCCATGGAAAATAATATAATTCATAAGAATTTAATTAAAACGCATTTTTATGCTAATTTCGATTGTCTGATAGCGTACGGGTGGACCTGCTACTACTTTAAAGTTAAAAAAAAATATTCTATTATTTTTCGTGTTGTTCGGCAGCATCCCATCATCAATTTAGATGTATTCCGGTCCATAGAAAATAATAGAATTCATAAGAATTTAATTAAAACGCAATTTTATGCTAATTTCGATTGTCTGATAGCGTTCGGGTGGAGGTGCTACTATTTTAAAGTTAATATAAAATATTCTACTATTTTTCGTGTTGTTCAGCAACATCCCAGCAACAATTTGGGTGGATTCCGGTCCATAGAAAATAATAGAATTCATAAGAATTTAATTAAAACGCATTTCTATGCTAATTTCGATTGTCTGATAGCGTTCGGGTGGAGGTGCTACTACGTTAAAGTTAAAATAAAATATTCTACTATTTTTCGTGTTGTTCAGCAACATCCCTGCAACAATTTGGGTGGATTCCGGTCCATAGAAAATAATAGAATTGATAAGAATTTAATTAAAACCCAATTTTATGCTAATTTCGATTGTCTGATAGCGTTCGGGTGGAGGTGCTACTACGTTAATGTTAAATAAATAATTCTATTATTTTTCTTGTTGTTCAGCAACATCCCAGCAACCATTTGAGTGGATTCCGGTCCATAGAAAATAATAGAATTGATAAGAATTTAATTAAAACGCATTTTTATGGTAATTTCGATTGTCTGATAGCGTTCGGGTGGAGGTGCTACTACGTTAAAGTTAAAATAAAATATTCTATTATTTTTCTTGTTGTTCAGCAACATCCCTGCAACAATTTGGGTGGATTCCGGTCCATAGAAAATAATAGAATTGATAAGAATTTAATTAAAACGCATTTTTATGCTAATTTCGATTGTCTGATAGCGTTCGGGTGGAGGTGCTACTACGTTAAAGTTAAAATAAAATATTCTATTATTTTTCTTGTTGTTCAGCAACATCCCATCTTCCATTTCGATGGATTCCAGTCCATAGAAAAAAATAGAATTGATAAGAATTTAATTAAAACGCATTTTTATGCTAATTTCGATTGTCTGATAGCGTTCGGGTGGAGGTGCTACTACGTTAAAGTTAAATAAAATATTCTATTATTTTTCTTGTTGTTCAGCAACATCCCAGCAACCAATTTGAGTGGATTCCGGTCCATAGAAAATAATAGAATTGATAAGAATTTAATTAAAACGCATTTTATGCTAATTTCGATTGTCTGATAGCGTTCGGGTGAAGGTGCTACTACGTTAATGTTAAAATAAATAATTCTATTATTTTTCTTGTTGTTCAGCAACATCCCAGCAACCATTTGAGTGGATTCCGGTGCATAGAAAATAATTGAATTGATAAGAATTTAATTAAAACGCATTTTTATGCTAATTTCGATTGTCTGATAGCGTTCGGGTGGAGGTGCTACTACGTTAAAGTTAAAATAAAATATTCAATTATTTTTCTTGTTGTTCAGCAACATCCCATCTTCAATTTCGATGGATTCCAGTCCATAGAAAAAAATAGAATTGATAAGAATTTAATTAAAACGCATTTTTATGCTAATTTTGATTGTCTGATAGCGTTCGGGTGGAGGTGCTACTACGTTAAAGTCAAAATAAAATATTCTATTATTTTTCTTGTTGTTCAGCAACATCCCTGCAACAATTTGGGTGGATTCCGGTCCATAGAAAATAATAGAATTGATAAGAATTTAATTAAAATCATTTTATGCTAATTTCGATTGTCTGATAGCGTTCGGGTGGAGGTGCTACTACGTTAAAGTTAAAATAAAATATTCTATTATTTTTCTTGTTGTTCAGCAACATCCCATCTTCAATTTCGATGGATTCCAGTCCATAGAAAAAAATAGAATTGATAAGAATTTAATTAAAACCCATTTTTATGCTAATTTCGATTGTCTGATAGCGGTCGGGTGGAGGTGCTACTACGTTAAAGTTAAAATAAAATATTCTATTATTTTTCTTGTTGTTCAGCAACATACCTGCAACAATTTAGGTGGATTCCGGTGCATAGAAAATAATACAATTGATAAGAATTTAATTAAAACGCATTTTTATGCTAATTTCGATTGTCTGATAGCGTTCGGGTGAAGGTGCTACTACGTTAAAGTTAAAATAAAATATTCTATTATTTTTCTTGTTGTTCAGCAACATCCCTGCAACAATTTGGGTTGATTCCGGTGCATAGAAAATAATAGAATTGATAAGAATTTAATTAAAACGCATTTTTATACTAATTTTGATTGTCTGATAGCGTTCGGGTGGAGGTGCTACTACGTTAAAGTCAAAATAAAATATTCTATTATTTTTCATGTTGTTCAGCAACATCCCTGCAACAATCTGGGTGGATTCCGGTCCATAGAAAATAATAGAATTGATAAGAATTTAATTAAAACCCAATTTTATGCTAATTTCGATTGTCTGATAGCGTTCGGGTGGAGGTGCTACTACGTTAAAGTCAAAATAAAATATTCTATTATTTTTCTTGTTGTTCAGCAACATCCCATCTTCAATTTCGATGGATTCCGGTCCATAGAAAATAATAGAATTGATAAGAATTTAATTAAAATTCATTTTTATGCTAATTTCGATTGTCTGATAGCGTTCGGGTGGAGGTGCTACTACGTTAAAGTTAAAATAAAATATTCTATTATTTTTCTTGTTGTTCAGCAACATCCCATCTTCAATTTCGATGGATTCCAGTCCATAGAAAAAAATAGAATTGATAAGAATTTAATTAAAACGCATTTTTATGCTAATTTTGATTGTCTGATAGCGTTCGGGTGGAGGTGCTACTACGTTAAAGTCAAAATAAAATATTCTATTATTTTTCTTGTTGTTCAGCAACATCCCTGCAACAATTTGGGTGGATTCCGGTCCATAGAAAATAATAGAATTGATAAGAATTTAATTAAAATTCATTTTTATGCTAATTTCGATTGTCTGATAGCGTTCGGGTGGAGGTGCTACTACGTTAAAGTTAAAATAAAATATTCTATTATTTTTCTTGTTGTTCAGCAACATCCCATCTTCAATTTCGATGGATTCTGGTCCATAGAAAAAAATAGAATTGATAAGAATTTAATTAAAACGCATTTTTATGCTAATTTCGATTGTCTGATAGCGTTCGGGTGGAGGTGCTACTACGTTAATGTTAAAATAAAATATTCTATTATTTTTCTTGTTGTTCAGCAACATCCCAGCAACCATTTGAGTGGATTCCGGTCCATAGAAAATAATAGAATTGATAAGAATTTAATTAAAACGCATTTTTATGCTAATTTTGATTGTCTGATAGCGTTCGGGTGGAGGTGCTACTACGTTAAAGTTAAAATAAAATATTCTATTATTTTTCTTGTTGTTCAGCAACATCCCAGCAACCATTTGGGTGGATTCCGGTCCATAGAAAATAATAGAATTGATAAGAATTTAATTAAAACGCATTTTTATGCTAATTTCGATTGTCTGATAGCGTTCGGGTGGAGGTGCTACTACGTTAAAGTTAAAATAAAATATTCTATTATTTCTCTTGTTGTTCAGCAACATCCCATCTTCAATTTCGATGGATTCCGGTCCATAGAAAATAATAGAATTGATAAGAATTTAATTAAAACGCATTTTTATGCTAATTTCGATTGTCTGATAGCGTTCGGGTGGAGGTGCTACTACGTTAAAGTTAAAATAAAATATTCTATTATTTTTCTTGTTGTTCAGCAACATCCCATCTTCAATTTCGATGGATTCCAGTCCATAGAAAAAAATAGAATTGATAAGAATTTAATTAAAACGCATTTTTATGCTAATTTCGATTGTCTGATAGCGTTCGGGTGGAGGTGCTACTACGTTAAAGTCAAAATAAAATATTCTATTATTTTTCTTGTTGTTCAGCAATATCCCTGCAACAATTTGGGTGGATTCCGGTCCATAGAAAATAATAGAATTGATAAGAATTTAATTAAAACGCATTTTTATGCTAATTTCGATTGTCTGATAGCGTTCGGGTGGAGGTGCTACTACGTTAAAGTTAAAATAAAATATTCTATTATTTTTCTTGTTGTTCAGCAACATCCCATCTTCAATTTCGATGGATTCCAGTCCATAGAAAAAAATAGAATTGATAAGAATTTAATTAAAACGCATTTTTATGCTAATTTTGATTGTCTGATAGCGTTCGGGTGGAGGTGCTACTACGTTAAAGTTCAAAATAAAATATTCTATTATTTTCTTGTTGTTCAGCAATATCCCTGCAACAATTTGGGTGGATTCCGGTCCATAGAAAATAATAGAATTGATAAGAATTTAATTAAAACGCATTTTATGCTAATTTCGATTGTCTGATAGCGG